>NC_080162.1:188498019-188831769 GCF_950295315.1 Erinaceus europaeus
ACGTGTCCGAATTCTCCTTTGGACTCCACAGCCACTTCTTTGGCCACTCCCATTTTGGCAGACACGTGTCCAGAACCTCCTGCTGCCTCCACGGCTGTTTCTTCGCCCACTGCTGTTTTGAAAGACACATGCCTGAATTCTCCTGTAGCCTCCAAAACCACTTCTTCAGCCGCTTGTCCAGAAGCTTCCACTTCAGAGACTCCTCCTACCGCTACACACTTATCAGAGCAAGTCCACACATTTCCGGTCAATGTCGCCCCCAATAGACAAAAACCTCAGGCCTGGTATCCGTATTCCGCCACAGACCTGAAGGAACTGTGCCAGGCTATCAAGGATGACGGTATTCATGCCCCATGGACCAGGTCCATTTTACAAGGCCTGCTTCAGAACCTTAATACCCCCCAAGATTGCAGGGATGTAACTTGCACTATGCTCCCAGGCCCCCTCTTCCTGCAATGGGAGGCATTTTTTCATGACAAATGTTTACAGCAATCGTAGAAAAATATTCAAAATCAGCCAGAAGGGAATTTTGATGCATTGTTTGGAACAGGCCAATTAGAAACAGGGATTCAACAGGCGGAAGCCAAGTTTCCACCTGGGTATTTTGATCAGGTACGCCTGTGTGCATTAAAAGCATGGGAGTGATTAACACCACCCATGGGAGCAGCCTCAGCCCCCATTCTCTCCCTTCAACAAGAACCTGATGAATCCCTCGCTAAATTCATTGCCAGGGTCCAGTCGAGTTTGGAAAGGAAGATTTATAATCCTGACGCTCGTTTTCTCCTCCTGCGATCCATAGTCTGGGATGGAATGCTTCCGCATTTTCGATAGGCCTGCATCACTCTTAAAAACGAACACCCAGATACTTGGATTATAGCTACACAGGATCTCAGATCAAGCTCTTTTCAAGGACCTATGTTACAGGCCTATGCAGCTACCTTACATAAGCAAAAAGGGGCTTGCTTTCAGTGTGGTCACCAAGGGCATTGGTGTAACCAATGTCCAGAAAATAGACCGTGACCCCACCTCCAGTCAGGGCAACCCCGCCTCCAGACAGGGAACCAGAGACCACGAATGCCTTGTCCCAGATGCCAGAAAGGATTTCACTGGAGGAGAGATTGTTGGTCAAGGTTCCATAGGAACAGCATGCCTCTGCCAAATGTAAACAGGGATTTAAACTAGGTGTGGGGCTCCCCTTAGCCCCACCCCCAAGAGGGAAGGAAGCAGGTTGCCCGCTTGGTGCTGTGCCCTTCTTCCACAAACAGAAGCCCAGCTTGGGACCCAACCTGTCGCTACACCCACCACGCTAAGTAACAATAACAGAGGGTGAGAAGAAGGAGGAACCCACGGTGTGTGGGAACTTCCAGCATAGAAATAACCGGCTGGAGCCAGAGAACAGCTCAAATTCGGAGCCTGAGATTTTATGTACCACCCCTGTTTTAGAAAGGGGTCACCCAACTATGACAGTAAAGATTGGTAATATTCCTTTTAAGTGTTTGATTGACACGGGAGCAGATAAGACAATCTTAAGACAAGCAGAGGTTCCCCAGAGTTGGGAACTCCTCCCAGGACCACGCTTACATGGTGTTGGAGGATTGACTCAGGCATTCCTCACATGAGATTCCCTTGTGTGGGAAGATCCAGAAGGAACTACCGGATGCTTTCAGCCTTTAATAGCTGATATAAACACCAATTTATTGGGAAGAGACTTGCTGGAATCTTTAGATGTAGTGATATCCTCAGACACCTCTGCAGGACACCACACTCACTCCTGTGAGACTGCTAGACCCTACCAGCACCCCCAATACTAACTGCCACTGTTCGTAACAGTACTCCCCGCTTAGATTGGCTTTCTAATGAGCCTGTCTGGGTGGAACAGTGGCCTTTGCCTAGGGAGAAGCTAGAAATTTTAAAAGAACTCGTCCAAGAGCAGTTATCTTTGGGACACATTCATCATTCTCGGAGCCCATGGAATACTCCAGTCTTTGTGATTAAAAAGCGCTCAGAAAATGGTGCCTCCTCCAAGATCTTCGTGCAGTTAATAAAACCATGCAGGTTTGGGGCTCCCCCAAAGAGGTTTGCCTCTTGCTTCTGCGATTCCCACAGGAATTCCAATCATAGCTATTGATATACAGGATTGTTTTTTCTCTATTCCCTTACACCCACAAGATTGTAAACATTTTGCTTTCTCTGTTCCTTCTATTAATAATTCCAGCCCTGCCGATAGATTTGAATGGGTGGTACTGCCCCAGGGCATGGCTAATAGTCCTACTATTTGTCAAGAGGCTGTTAAATCTGCCCTTTTTCCATATATTCATAAGGGCCTTAAGGTTTTTCATTATATGGATGACGTGTTAATATGGGGAGAATTAGATACAGATCTCTCCACCCTATGTGATTTTCTAATCCCTGCCTTAAAGAGAAGTGGACTTAATGTAGTTCCTGAGAAGATACAGCTAATTCCTCCAATATCTTTCTTAGGCTCAGAGATTTCCCTAACGCAGATTCATCCTTTAAAACCTTGTGTTACTTTTCCTTCTAATCTCACTCTTGCTTCTTTACAAAGTTTTCTTGGAAATTTGAATTGGCTTAGGCAGTATCTTTATCTGCCTACGAGCTGCCTGCAATCACTGTTCTATCTGTTAAAAGGAAAAAAAACAGCCCTCCTCAAAGTATATGTTAACCCCCGAAGCCTCCTTGGCACTGGAAAAAGTTAACCAGGCTCTCCAGGACATGCACCTCGTTCGGTTCTTCCCCTCCTCTCCAGTAAATCTTCCAATCTTTAACTCCACCCCCACGGTAGTGGGGGCATTGTGGCAGAAACATGGTGTTCTCAAATGGCTTCATACGCCAGTAGGCGGAGCTCCAAGACTCCTTACCGAGATTGATGCCTTAGCATTTATGGTTCGCCAAGGAAGAAACAGATCGGTTCAGGTCTTAGGAAGGGAACCAGATTTAATCATTCTTCCCTTTTCTCTCACAGATACAGAATGGCTCATACACCACCATTCTTGTTTTGCCATAATTTTAATGGGTTTTCCAGGACAATTAGATAATCATTTTCCCTCTAATAATTTGATAGCTTCTTTACCTCTGTTGCCTCTACTAGTACCTCAACTTTTCTCTCGTGATCCCATCCCCTCTTCTCCTACAGTGTTCACTGATGGTGGAAAAAAGGGAGCTGCTGCCCTTATATATTATCCAGACCAACAATACCCCAAACCTCTCTTTACTGAGCTTCCTGATAATTCCCCTCAGTACAAAGAACTTTATGCTGTTTTCCTTGCATTAAAAGCTGTAACAGAATCCAACCTTGTTTCTGACTGTGTGTATACTGTTAACTTACTTCCATGGCTTGCTTGATCTTATGTAAGAATTGATGACAACCCACTTTCTCCTCTTTTAATTCAAATTGCCTCTATGCTCTGTTCTCGAACCCAACCACTGTATGTTCAGCACCTACGTTCCCACAGCTCTCTTCCTGGTCCCCTGTCTGAAGGGAATGCTGCAGCCGACCACCTTACCTCCACAGGAATTCTCCTAGCCTCTGTCTCTAATCCTGCTGACTTTCATTCCCTAAACCATTTTAATCTTAAAGGTCTTCGAGCTTGATTTCCTGATATTCCTCTGCCACAGTTAAAATGTATTCTTGCTACATGTTCCTCCTGTGCAGGTCTAATCAAAACACCTGCTATTTAAACTCTGGGGGTTAATCCTCGAGGTTTAAAAGCCAACACTCTTTGGCAAATTGATGTTACCCACATACCCAACTTTGGCAAACAAAAATATGTGTTTGTCTCAATTGATACCTTCTCTAAGTTTATGTGGGCTACAGCTCAGACTGGAGAAAACTCAAAAAAGCTTATAAGCCATATGCTCTCCTGTTTTGCTGAAATGGGCTTACCTCTTCTACTTAAAACGGATAATGGACCTGCTTTTACCAGCAAACAATTTAAAGATTTTTGTTCCCTCTGGAACATTACTCATACTACAGGCATTCTGTATAATCCACAGGGACAAGGCATTGTTGAGAGGGCCCATCAAACTCTTAAGGCTCAATTAAATAAAGAAAAAGGGGAAATTTACCCTCCCAGTATCCAGCTGGCAAAAGCCTTAACTACATTAAATCTCTTTAATATTTACAAAAACTCAGACCAACCTCTTATTATTCTTCATTGGCAAACACCACCCACCCTCCCAGCTATTAAAGTCAAATGGAAAGACCCACTTGATAAAATTTGGAAAGGACCTGACCCCCTGTTGACTACGGGGAGGGGTTTCACATGCATTTTTCCACAAAATTACTCCAAGCCTGTTTGGGTTCCTGCCCGCCATGTCTGGCAATACCCACATGATGGCGCTGATATCCCTGAAGAACAAGAAACACTGCAAGAAGACTGGCTGCAAGAGGACTGGCTGCAGGATGCACCCCAGGATCCATAATACAACATGGCAGAATCTAAAAAAATCTGATTCACAGAACTCTTCCTCCCCCCCCCTCCCCAAATGTCTTTTGTTATGACTGGCCAGTTGTGTACTGTGAGTGAGTGAGTTAAAAAAAATAAAATTGAGTGAGTTGAGTGACCGAAATTTTTTGTACGACCCATTGTGCTCAGAGTACTCTGAAAGTTAACTGACTTTATATAAAACAGCTGGACGCAGCCATGGTTTCTGGAGACATCCAGAAACAGTTCAAAAATTGTTTATTCCTCTTTTTTATTTCTTTTTTAAGTCTTGATATAAATATGAAATGTTTAGTCTTAAACTGTGTGAGTAAAGATGGTTCAACTATGACAGTAGATCTAAATTCGCATTTGAAATGATATGTCTTATTTACAAGTTTTTCTCCTCCTGTGTATTATAAACTATATGTTTAATATGCATGTTTCAAGTTTCGTAAACATTAACTTAACGGTTAAAGTGTAACTTTGAAGCTACATTCTTACCAGGAGAGGTAAAATCAATTCATTAAAGTAACTGAGTGTTTAAGGTAAAACTCTAAATATTCAATGTGACAATTCATGATCTCCTAAGTTAAAATACAAATTCTCTATACAGGACATTTTTGGAGGGCCTGCAAAAATGTCCTGTAAGCTATCTTGTGGAAATTAATCCACAACAAATTTGGCATCAATCTGACATTGTAAATGTACCCAAAAAAATTGTCACTAAAATGTGTTAACTCTAGTAACCTGAGTTTGCTTAAAAACCCAATGTAAAAATAGTTAAGAATCAATATATGTAACTTAAATTCGGTATGAAAATTTTGCTATATAGAGACTGCTACATGAGGTCACATAAGATGCCATTTACACGAAATTATAAAGATACCAAAACCAATTATAATCATTGAGTTATCAATTGTAGTAAATTTCTAATTTGTTACAAAGTTTTTTTCATAAGTAATTGGCTACAGCTATGACAAGCCTTCGCATAAAGAAGCATCTGCTCATATAGAATCCCCAGAAATCCATCTTGGACCCCTGACCTCTGACATCACCCACAATTACAGCCATCCCCTGAAACCCATGATGTGACCTGACACAATCTGGAAAACCTGATTCACAGACTCCAAAGGACAAGACTTTCCTACTGCCTTTTTCTCACCCATCGGTGTCTGCTCTTCCTGCTTCTGTTTCGCCCATCATGTTTTGGCGGTTCCAGGTCACTCTCTACAGAGAAGAAAAGTTCCAGTGGCTGTCCTCCTCCATCAAGATAGACGTGTGGCATTTATTTCCTGGCCATTGACATTGGACTGATGCTTCTATAGAACTTGCTGGACACTCCCTTTATACTGCTGGACTTCTTGAAGGATGACTGTAGCAGTTCATAGAACTTTCCGTCAGCTGACTCAGGATTTTGCAATGCCAGATCACCCCTCTAGCCCCTCGGCTTATCAGGCCCCCACTCCTCCACCCATCAGGCTCACTCTGTCCCTTGCTACTCTTACTTATCCCTCCCTGTCTTGTGCTAGTTCTTTTTGAAGACACTTACACGCTATCATTCTGCTTTCTTCCAAACAGGTTTCTGTTCACTCCTACACTGCTATTCCCCTGACAGAGATGAAGCCTTTTACAGACATTGACCCAGTTATATATGGCCATTAAGTAAGAGGGAGATGTTGGGGAATTGTGAGGATATGGTTGAGCTTGGAAGGCCTTGAGCCTGAGGGGTGTGTCAATCCTGTTAGTCTCTCTTTCTATGGAGAGGTTGAGCAAGGAGGGACAGTAGAACCCCAAAAGGTGTGCCTCTTATCAGTCTCCCTGCCTCACAAATTGCCCCGCACTCCTGATACTATGGCCATTAGTTAAAAAGAAAGGGGGAGATGTTGGATAGTATGCCAGCTCCCCCTGGCTTCTGCTTAACCAAGCACCGGTATGCCTATATAGGGATTGGTTTCATCCCATTCAAAGTGGTCTATTTACATAAATCACTTTTACATTTACATAAAGCACCACACTCCCTCCAGGGTATTAGTGGTTTAGTGGTAAAATTCTCACCTGCTCTGCCCCCTCTCCTTGTCACACCCTGATCCTCTTCTTGTCACACCCTGATCTTCCACCAGTCACTTTTCGCTCCACCCTCTCTATGTCACATCCTGTTTCCACCCTACTTGGAGAGTATAAAAACAGCTGCTCTTCTGATTAAACACACTTGGAAATTGCTTTCCAGCTCCGAGGGTTCCAGAGTGTATCTCCTGCGAAGTTAGTGCGGCATGAGTTCCTGATCCCTCTCCCACGCAGCAGCCTAGATCGGCTCCAGTTGAGTTCTCTCCAACCCAGAGAGCACTAGCTCGGGAAGAAGCACCCTCAGGCTATCCCGGCAGTCTTGGATGGAGCTTGAAGTTATCATGTTGAGCACAAATATTGCCAGGTGGAAGAGACTGGGTTCAAGCTCTGATCCCCACCTGTAAGGAGAAAGCTTCATGAGTGGTGAAGCAGTGCTGCAGGAGTATGCTAGCAGGAATGCAAACTGATATAACCCCCTTTGAAAGATTCTATGGGGGTCCTTAAACAAATACAAAATAGAATTCCTGCATTATAGTAAATTAAAAAAAAAATTCTGGGGAGTCGGGCTGTAGCACAACGGGTTAAGCGCAGGTGGCGCAAAGCACAAGGACTGGCATAAGGATCCCGGTTCGAACCCTGGCTCCCCACCTGCAGGGGAGTTGCTTCACAGGCGGTGAAGCAGATCTGCAGGTGTCTATCTTTCTCTCCTCCTCTCTGTCTTCCCCTCCTCTCTCCATTTCTCTCTGTCCGATCGAACAACGACAAAAACAATAATAACTACAATAATAAAACAACAAGGGCAACAAAAGGGAATAAATAAATAAAATAAATATTAAAAAAAAAATTCTGTTGGGCTTTTGTTTGGGGTTTATAAAAAGAGCATGTTTATTAGGTACAGAAAAGTCATAATGGGAAATAGTCAGGACAAAATGGCTAGCTAGACATGTGGCAGGAGCCATTCATTTAGTCCTTAAACTTAGTTCACCAGCATTCAGCTTCAATGAGTGTGGGTCCCAGGAAAATGGGCATCGTGGGTCATGGGAGAAGACTTAGGCGAAGGGCAAGCAGCAGGGAGTGAAGAAGAGATGAAAGGGACTTAAATTCCATCAGATACTTGCTTAAGTAACTGCCCATACCCACAATCCCCTGTGACTTTATGTACACATTCCATATGACATCAGTTGCAGAACATTCTCCCTAGCAAAGAATTGGAGGGCTAGGAGATGACTTGTGGTATGACTGGGAAAGCAGCTCAGTAGTAAATCCTTGGATGTAGGCTCAGAATGGTGTTTGTTATTAACTTGAAAGCCAGGTCTGAGAGATGGTACTTCAAGGGCTGGGAAGTGAGTCAGTCCCCAACATGGGATACTGTACTTTTTAATCTTTCTTAAATAACAGACCGAACCTACCTCTCTAAGTCAAAGAAGACAAGTTATAAGACAAATGCTATGAAAAGCAGTTTTCTTCCTTTTTTCTCTCTTTCTTCTTTTTATAAAGAGACGTAAAATGCCAGTTATTTAAGTATTATTCTCCATACCCTTTGTACCCTGCTAGTTATTCCTCCTTCTGTTTAGCCTGTGTAGTGAGCTAGTGGGATGAAAAGCAGCTATCTTACTAGAGAATTACCCTTTCATACATTCCCTAACTATATATGCTCATGAAAATAGTACAAAAAGGAATGGAGAATATGATATCTTTAGCTTGGACTTATTTCCATGACTAAGTTTAGAAAAGTGTTTTAATGAGTCGTCTTGTTAGCAGGCTATAGCTTAATGCCATTTGGCTCTCCCTGAAGACTCTACTAAAATTATTCACAATCTTGAGACTTATTTTACTTTAAAGTAAGCTGGCATGCTGAGTGTTGGCTGTTTCATTAATTCACTGGTGAGGAATGAATGGTCTTAGAAAAGTTACTGGTAACCTTTAGCAAAATTTTCGTTTAGTAAGAACCCTTGAAACCAATTGACAGTATGATTCTCTAACCTGGGAAGACTGACCCTTTGTCTGGTTACTCTCTGCTTTCCAGTGGCTGGTCAGTGTTGTGCCTTCTATGACTATTCACTTTGATTTCAAGTTGATTCCCTGTTCTCATGTGCCATTCATCTCTTACAATCTTTGCGATGATGTCCCTGAGTGGTTCTTATTTTCAGAGCTCTGTGAAGTAACAATATAAAGTTTGTCCCTGCAGATGCTCTTCAGGTCTCTGAGATAATGAGCCATGGTTACTGTAGGTGGGAAAGAGGATCACCAATTCATTTTTGTGGGGTCAACATTACATACATTAATTTTCAGTATTGGCCGGTATTTGTAATATTCCTTACCATTTGAAAGATGAATCCAACTTTATGATGTGTAAATATTGCTTAAGGATCATAAAACTTTCTGTAAAGTGTAGGTTCTATCTGCTGTGACTACATGGTGATAATCTGATCTCCTTCTGATGGTGCTCCAGTCCTTAAACAATTTCTCCGGTCTTCCTTATCCCTACATCTCAAACACGAGTTTCTTCTCTAGCATTCTAGTGTTCTGCGAATTGATGGATGCTAAGCTAAGCAACAGAAGTCATCACTCTTGCTTCTTTTGCTGATCTACCCCTAAATAAGTAAAGGATTAAAAAAAGGCATAACGAAATGCTGCTTCCTGTCTTCCTCTTCTTTCTCCATCTATCTTTTCTTCCGGAACCAATAGACATTAGGATAAAACAAACACAAAAACAGATCCTGAGAGTTTCTTTCTGTCTACAGGATTGGAGTTGGAGACATGCATGGTCCCTCAAAGGTGGAGCTGTTTTTTGAGTTTTACTCTTCCCTGGTAGAAGTAGCAAGACTCACTCACCTCATCAGGGTGGTGTCAACAGGGAAAGTTTTCACTTTCTTTCTTAGCTGGGCTGCTCATATCGAGCAGTTACATATTCAAATGAATCTATCAGGGACAAGAGTCTGGTGCTTGAGTTCCTGCTCGGCCTGATGACATTGATTTGTGAGCATAATGCTCGGCTGCGGGATGTGTGACAGATAAATTTTATCAAAATTAAGGCACAATTAAACATTTCATCTTCCTAATTACTGGCTGTAGATTCAGCCTGATGACCATGTGCTGTAAGAAATCAGCGACCATTACACATTTTAATGGAGCACAGCTGTCTTACAGCTTGGTAATATTTGCACAGTGCCACAGAACTGTAATTTATGATAAAAAGAAAAAATGTGTATTGGCGATTTTTTGCCAAAATAGATTAAGGATTCATATACTTTAATGAGATTTGGACCTAGTCTTGGATTATCGTTATAAATGATTTATGTGCATGTTGGTGGACTCCTGTAGTTCAGAGTTGATTTGTGTTTTGGTCTACCAATATGTAATTCAATATTTATTTTTGAGCCCATGCCTATCACTTCCCCCCTATCCTCCTCTTTTCTTTCTTGCCTTTCACTTCGTTCACCTCTCACAAAGAACAGATGGGAAGAGAAACAGCAGTGTCAGGGAAAGTCTGGTTGGAAACCACTGTAAAATCTTTTCAACTCATTGGAACCAAGTTGAGGGGAGGCTAGAGGGCCACTGGCTGAAGGAGCACATGGAACCCTTTGCATCATCCTGACCTTAGGTACCTGCATGCAAGTTCATGTTCACTGGGCCATAGCAGCTGGTAGCTCACAAACTAACCTTCACCCACAGTTGACTTTTACATTCTGAGAAGAGGAATTATCTACAAGATTCTCTTTCTCTCTTTCTTCATTGGAAAGTAGGAGGAAAATCTCAATTTACATCCCACATTATTTACTGAGATTCTTAAGGGTACTAATGAGGGTAATCAACAACTGTTTATAATTATGAAAGGCACCATCATGGCACTGCTATCTCTCCTTCCTGTGACTGTTCTAAAGACTTGCTAGGCTATGAGTTCAGCACTACTTGCTATTAACCACTGTTGGTACATGTCTCTTTGTCACCATTAATATTGGTAAAACACTTGCAAGTGCATGCATTTGTCAATCAGTTACTTTCAGCAGATTAGTCATGGGTAGGGTAATGAGTAGTTAGAAATGCACATGGAAATTGTATGCAAACTATTTGTGTCTGATGCATGGTTATTAATAAAGTGGAGAGTAAATGTAAATTATTACACCTGATTAGCAATTAGGATGATGATTACATTTGTCCAGGCAAGTTGATGCCATATTTTCCTATCTCCCTTATCTGTAAAGGATACATCTCTCTTCAGAAATATTTCCATCAGAAAGCACACTGTGGATGAGAAAAAAGGCAAGATACCAGAACTACACGAATCTGCTCAATTTAGGTGTTAACTTGCCTACTGCAAACAGAGAACATATCCTAATGAATTCAGAAGGCCTAAATATATATATGTAACAGGGAAAGAAGAGCTCATCTTTTTATCATCCCTATCTTCTCCAGGCTTGATTTATTTCAGCACTCATATGCTGGAATGTTTCATACTGTACCAGGTTGCATATGCTTGCACACTAATTCTCAATTGCCGTATGCAGTTTGTGACAACCATCTGCTTAGACCTCCCTTTGAGTTCTTTCTCCCACTCAGCCCAGCTGAAGTAAAAATATGGACAGAAACAACTTCAGCAGGGAAATGAAAAAGTTAATAGGAGAGTTAAAGTTACATTGTGTATCTGCCTTTCGCATGGATGTGCTCCTGCAACTTATGCTCCACTTATCAAATATTTCTGAAGTGCAAAGCCTGACACTTAGCAGAAAGCTGTAAAAAATGCCATGTTTCCTCTGACAGTCTTGGCTGTGTAGGAAAGGTAATAATAAAATATGTACATCTAGTGCACATGTCGATGCTAGAGCCCACTAGTACTGCTCCAGAAACCCAGACGTACAGTGTGTAGCTCCTTGTCATATGGGGGAGAGAGTGGGAGGAGGAAGAGACAAGGAAGCATATTTGAAAAGGCCTGAAAAAAAATTGACACATTTTGAAGTTTAACATGAAAAGGAGGGTTGGTAGATATTTCCTAAAAATCACTGCATTTGATTGTAAAGAGAAAGAACCTGTGTAACAATGGAACTCAAATCTCATATCCTCAGGCATGACCTCATACCAGAAGAGCAAAAGAGGAGACAGGAGAGGGAGAATGAACATATTAGAAATAGTCTAATTTTATCTATTTTTTAGTAGATTTAAAAGAAAGAATGTTTGAGTTACTAGAACACATAACATTGCCTTGAAAGTGACTGTGTATATTGTACCATTTCACATCAAAGATATCTGATCTAATGAATTTTTCTGAAGCCATTATTTTTTTAAATTGAGAGTAATGGTGGTTTATAAGATTGTAAGATTGAGGGTCGGGTGGTAGTGCACATGGCACAAAATGCAAGGACCTCTTCAAGATTGTAAGATTACAGGATTACAGTTCCACACAGCACCTACCACCATAGTTCCGTACCCCTACCCTCCCACTGGCTTGTGTGATAGTTTTCCATCCTTTCACTTTGAGTCTGTTTGTCTTGTTGAGTTAGGTGGGTTTCCTGTAGACAGCATATTGTTGGGTTGTGTTTTCTGATCCATCTTCCTACTCTGTGCCTTTTAATAAGTGAATTCAGGCCACCGACATTTATTGATATCAAAGATTGAAGATTTTAACACCATTCTTGTAGAGTTTTAGAGTGTTCTGATATATGGCCTATTTATGGTGGTCTGAGTGTTTATAGGAGACCTTTCAGAACTTCTTTCAGGGAAGGCTTGGGGGTAGTTGATTCTTTCAGCTGTTGCTTGTCTGAGAAGGTTTTATGCCTCCATCTAGTCTGAATGACAGTCTATCAGGATACAGTAGTCTTGGTTGAAAGCCTTTCTCGTTGAGCACTCGATAGATATCTTGCCATTCTCTTCTGGCCTGTAGTGTTTGTGTGGAGAAGTCTGCTGCTAATCTTATGCTTTTCCTCTATAGGTGACTCTTTTTTTCTCTTGCAGCCTTCAGGATCCTTTCTTTATCCTTATTCCTTTCCATTCTAAATATGGTGTGTCTTGGTGTCTTTAAGCCTTGGTTAAATCTATTTGGGATCCTCTGGGCTTCTTGCACCTTTATATCTTTGATGTTGTCTAGACTAGAGAAGTTCTCAGCTATTATGGCCTGAAGAATGCTTTCTTCCCCTCCCTCTCTTTCTTCCTCTGGTAAGCCAATAATGTGCATACTATTTCTTTTTGAAGTCATCCCATCGGTCTCTGTTGTTGTTTGCAGTATCTCTTAATCTCTTTTTGAGATCTCTTAATTCTTTTTTAGTTGTATTTTTTAGTTTAGATTCATCTTCGATCTTACTAATTTTGTCTTCAGCCTCATTTATTCTTTTCTCTCTCCTCTCTACTGTTTTCTGGAGTTCAACTATTTTGTTACCCTGTTCTGATACTGTTTTAGCTTATTCAGCTGGTTGTGTTCTTAGCTCAGCTATCTCAGCTTTCAGCTCTCTAAAAACCTTGTGATAATTAGTGTTTTCTTCCAGAGTCTCATTTGGTGTTTCTGCATTTATGATGACAGTTCTTTCAAACTCTTTACTCACTACTGTAATTAATTCCTTAATGAGTGTTTGGATGTTGACCTCATTATTTTGTGCTTCAGCCTTTGTGGGGCTTTTAGCTGGACTCTTGTCCTGGTTTATTTCTCCAATATTTCTTCTTGTTGGTTTAACCATTCTATATGTATGTTATGAGGTCCCTCTCTCAGTAATTTTCAAATTACTGATTACTTTTGCCTGGATTGACTTGTGTCTAAGTAAGGTACCTAAGGGGTTCACAGTTGTGGAAATTGACAGTTGTTTCAATATTATTTTAATCCCTGAGTTGGAGCTCAGTGGTTTAAAAAAGCCTCTTTTGTTTTTATTCTTTGCTGTAGGCTATGGGAGCCTGAGGGCTTTTAAACTATAAGTAGGCTTCTTAGCTTAATCACTGACTCCTGACCAAGAGATAAATAGCAGGGTGTGGCAGAGATAACCCAGTGGTTGCAAAGAGATTCTCACAACCCCACTGAGAGGCCACCTCGGTATAGATCTTCTCCTGAGTTTCCTGGTTAGTTCTTTGTCCCCTGGTATTAGTACAAACCCCCCCCCCCCCACACACACACACACTGCTCCGGATTCTGAGGGCAGTAGCAATGGATACTCACAGTTGCATTTGGTGAGTCTTAGGGAAGTCTTCTCCCTTCAGCTGTCTTTTTGTTGGTGAAAGAGACTGGAGGTGGTGTCTCAACTGGTAAACTGCTGGACTGTTATCAGCCACTTAATCTCGCCCTAGGCTCCTCTCTGTCCATGAGCCACACGTTTGCATTCACCATTGATTTGGTGGTTTCCCGAAGTCGTTCTAGTACTGTCTTGTTTCAGTCCCAGGTGGTCTCCTTTGGTATTCCTAGTTGACTCGGGAGAGGAGAGGAGAGAAACACAGCTGCTGCTGCTCCATAACCCTGCCTTCCACCCCTACCCTCCCAAAGATAATTACCATAGTTCTCACAAATCTTAGAAACAATTTGTTTCAATTATCTAGATTATGCACATGAGTGAAACCAGCCAGTAGTTGTCTTTCTCCTCTTTAATAATTTCATTAAGTATGATCATCTTCAGTTCATGAATTTTTAATATTAAAAATCATGTCTTAAGTAAATGAGAACTACATATTTAAATGTCAAATTGCAGTATGTATATCACATCATGACCCTATATTGAACTAGAAGAACAGGCAGTGCTGGGGCTCACATGGCGTGGCTCCAGCCAGGAGGCAAGTCACTGATTCTCCCTCACTAGCTCAAGGGCAATACAGGGCAATACTAGCAATACAGAAAGGAGACACTGGGGAGTATTCTGGTACAAAGACTCATTTTATTTGGGGGTGGGCTTGGGTTTATATAGAGATTTAAACAAAGAACATTTTTCAAATACGTCAGAAATTACAGGTTTCTTAAAGGTCAGCTTGCCCCTATGATAGGGGGCTGGTATAACAAGAATTGAAAGGTCAAGACAATTATTATGCAGGCAAGTTAATTAACCAAAGCATTTGATAAAGGCATAGGGGTTAAACCATTAAGGTGAGGTAGAGAAAAGATAAACAAAACTTGATGTAAATCATATATATCAAAGAACATAAGGAAATAGGAGTTTGGGGGTTTTCTCTGTCTGGTGTTTGAGGTGTATGGCAGAGTGTGTTCTCCTTTGTGATCAAAAGGTGAAGTGGATGTGTGAACTTTGAGTGACTATGTGAACTTTGAGTGAACCTTAAAGCAGGCAGCCATGTGGCCTGATAGCAGAGAGAAAGTAAGAGTGAGAGGCCTGTAGGATTTCTGTGAGCCTGAGAGGCTAACAAGGAGAAACTGAGTCTGGGAGACTTTTCCTCTTGGTTCATCTCCATGAGGAGAGAGGCTAACAAGTGGGATGTCTTTCCAGAACTCCATCCGAGGACGGGAGAGCTCCCCTAAGCTCTACCAAGCTTTTACATAGTCCTACAAGGTAGGACAATTTAGGACTAAAGCAATAATGTACTGTATGGGGGCCTTGGAGGACAAACAGTGAAGTGATAGGAGGAGAAGGAAAGAGAAGGGAAGAAAATCCTGGATATGTACAGAGAAGATAGAAGAGAACTCTGAAATATTGCTGCTAAACTAATATTGAGAACACCACCATCATAGCCTTAGTATCCCCAAATCATTAATATTTCTACAGGAAAAGAACCAAGATGATAACTTAATGGAAACTGGCAAATAAAAGGAAAAAGAAATGTCCTGGTTATAGCAGTGATGAAATTTAGATGGAACCAAATATAAAGTCTGGTGAATCATTACTAAAGCGGGTAAAATACAAGTTCAGTGTGTTCTTTTGGAGTCTGAGCCACCAGATTCCATCTAATTATAATTGATTATTCTGAAAGTTGCAGTCATGCAAATACTGTTTATTGCATTTTACCTTTTCTATTAAACTTAGTACATTCGGTATAAATATATCAGAATGAATTGGATAGATGAGCTATATTACCTAACAATTGCTGAACAGGTATTAAAAAAAACTCTTTTAAGAAATCCAAAGACAGCAGTTAATGATCACTTTTGTAATGGTTAGGAGACTGAACTTTGGAATCAGATCATCTGGGATAAGATTCATCTGAATTATGACTGCTGTTTAGTAGCTTATAACTTTGATCCTCCATGTCTATGTTTGTAAAATAATTGAAAACAGCATTCATCTCGTTGTTTGGAAAGGCTGAAAAATGTATATGCTCACTCACATGCATATGTGTGTGTGTGTGTGTGTGTGTGTGTATGTGTGTGTGTGTGTGTGTATGGGGGGGAGAGAGAGAGCGTATGTAGGTAAGTCCTATGTCATATTTGGTACATAATAAATGCTTAATAAAATAAGGTTGTTCCTAATACTGTTAAATGTCTACAAATGGGGTGAAAATCCTTCACAAGGGGAATGGAGGAGTAATATTGAGTAATATTGAGAAATGACCACAGACAGCTGATGGAGGTTCTGAGTTCTTCATAGGAAGATAGAACCTAAAATATTAACCTTGGTTATTTGATGGATGGACTAAAAGGTGATTGATTGTACTAACAGAAATAAGCAAATAAGAATAATTACTATCTGTTTTTGTTCATGTGTAAAATACATTGAATAGGATGGCCTCTTGAATTAGAGTGGTTGAGGTGGGAAGGTAGGAGATGCACAAACTGGTGGGTGGAGACTTGCATTGACCATGTCTGGATATGGAATTATACCCCAAATATTATAATTCTGTAAAACACTTAAATCACTATTAAAATGAGAAAAAATGATTTAAAAAAGTACAGTCTTGGGGGGGCGGGAGGTGGTGCACCCCATTAAACACACATAGTATGAAGCAAGGACCTGCACAAGGATCCAGGTTCAAGCTCCTGGCTCCCCACCTGCAAGGGGTCACTTCACAAGTAGTGAAACAAATTCTCAAATGTCTCTCTTTCTCTCTCCCTTCTTCTCCTTCCCTCTCTCAATTTCTCTCTGTTCTAGCCAATAAAATGAAAAAAAAAATCTTCCAGGAGTGTTGCATTTGTAGTGCTGGCATCAAGCTCCGGTGATAATCTTGGAAGCAAAAAGAAAAAAAAAAATGCAATCTTTTGTCATCACATGATAGTGAAACTTAAATACAGTGGTTATACATGCCACCAAATTCTACAAATATTCTGTAAAATAATAATACATAATTTCATTTCTGGAATTGAAGTTGTTTCTATACTAAATAAAACTGGTTTACTTTATGAAGGCTATACTTTTGCTACTTTTAATTGATTGGTCAACTTAGTCAGTTTGAAACGTATCTTTGTTACATATATGAATGCAAAAGTGTATACATTTTTAAAAATTTATTGCTACCCTGATTATTGTTGAAGCATGCTGCAGGCACTATGAATCCACTGCTTCCAAAGACCATTTTTTTCCTTTTTAAAATTTTTGTTCTTTCTAGTTTGCTTTGAGAGGGGAGGGGGCAATAGAAAGGGAGAGAAAGAGAGTGGGAGAAAGAATGAGACCTGCAGACCTGCTTCACAGCTCATGAAGCATCGCCCCTGTAGGTGAGGAGTAGGGCCTCAAACCAGGGTCCTTGAGCATGGTAATGTGTATGCTTAACCAGGCATGCCACTGCCCGGCTCTCAAAAGTGTCTACATTTCTTAATTAAAAAAAAACTTTCATATTTTAGATTTATGAAGGTAGTTTCTACTTTGTTTCTTGAAGTCCTATCCAGAAATAGAAAGATTTGCTTGTCCTCATTTTTATTTTTGGCTATTTTGACATGTGTTGTACAGGAGAATTTTTAGATGCCAGATGCCTAAAATGCATAGGTTAAATGCAAGTCAATTTCAATAGAAGACTATCATTTTACAGTTTAGTGATTATTTATACATCCCATAGTAACAAGTCTGTTGACACAGGCATAGCTAAGTTAGTATTCTCAACAAATTACCCGGTACAAAAGTGTTTCCTTCAGACCCTCTGCACCTATCAGTCACTAATAAGAGCCCAGCACCTGACTGTAGGGTTTATAAAAGTTTGAAGTGAAAGAAGGGCTGTAGCTTGAGGCTCTTGTTAATGACTATGAAATCCTAACTCTGCAGCCAAGGCTGGCAAAATCCACAAGAAACAGCAGGGCTTAAATAGCTCACTGCTAGTCCTAGCAGGGTTCTTGTCAGTCAAATATATTCACCTCATACCTATTGTGTGCAGAACATGTCTTTTCACTTGCCAATTCAGCACTGAGAGACTGGTGTAGCTCTTTTTATCTTTATGACCTACAGACTGGTAACAGAATTTCTAACAGAGTGTTCATTTTAACAGTAATTCATTCCAATAAAACAAGGTGGATGTTCCCTAGATATGACCACCATATGTCCTGAATTTTCTGGGATAATCCTGATTTCATGTTATTATATTTTTATTCTGCTAAAGACAATTAGTGAAATACATAACAAATGTGATTTACATTTTTTATTACTCTGAGATTCCAAATAATAAATTGGCATATCAGAAAAATATTTTGTTAGGTTATGTTTATAGAATTCTAGTTTGGGGAAATGTGACTGGGTAGGTTAGCCATAGTGTTCACCGTAAAGGGAACTTAATTTTTATACCTTGCATAAAACTGTGGTATTTCCAGAAAATGTGCTAGTATCTGTGACCACTGTTGGCTTTACTGATGGCTTTGCAGCAAATCTGTTTGCTCAAAGCCCACTGAATTAGATTCTGATACAGTCATTCATCTTGTATTTGTTCTAATATATATTTTTTGTGCTTAAATTTCCAGAGACATCAAATCAGACTGACATAAACTGAAAAGCAATTTATTAGATCACACACTTGCAAGGCATGTCAGGGATGGTTGTAATTGAGACTTGGAAATTCATGGGATGTCTTCAGGGACTGGTTTAATCTCAGCGTTTTGATTCTGTCCTTAATTTCTACGTATCATTGTGGATAGTCTTCTATTGCTTCATGGCCTCAACATGACCCCAGCAGTTCTAGAGTTCTAGATCTTATAACTTCACATTTCCATTAGCAAGTAAAAAAAAAAAAATAAGAAGAGTCCATGAAAGAATCATTTGCATCCCCAGAAGCATCAGGAAACATTTTCTGTGCTCTACTTACATTTTTCCATCGATTACTTGACTAGAGTGATGAGACTCTCACCAGTGAGTTAAGCTTACAATTTGGGTGTGAGGTCAATCCTATTTTTGCAATATCATGGAATTTAAAATGGTTCCTCTAAAGTAAAATTTGGATTCTGTTACTAGGAGAGGGAAGGGATCTGGGAAGACTAAAACAACAAATGTCCATTTCAATTCTCTGTGTTTGTGCATATCATAAAAACATAGTTTTCTAGAATTAGTGAATTCAATGAAAAAAGTAATCAAGCCTTGTTGTCAGTAGGTAACAAATGGTTAACTAAAGTCACAGACAAGATGAAAAATTATTTTGTAAAATTCAGGTATATAACTCCTTCTTACCAAAGTGAAAATGAAAGTCAGTGATCTTCAGTTTCAGTCATAAATATTAAAAATTACAAAGGTTTGAATCAAGACATCCAAATGGGAAGAACAAAGAAATATTATAACTGTAGTAAAAAAAATTCTGTAATATAGCTCAAAAGTAACCAAACAACGAGGCCTGAGGCCACATGGAGGGTAGGGAGTTAACATTACTGTAAATTAAGGGGGTACAGGCCAGTTCCTACCAGACCTGCACACGCTTTTCCCACAGCACGGCAGCTTTTATCAGTTAAAAGCTGGGCGCAGCACAAGCTGATTTGTTAGAAACCAAGTCCATCATAGGTGCTTACTATAAAGGTGAGAGCAGGTTGGCTACCATCAGAGCCCGCCACTCAGAGCCCGCCACTGGGATGCTGGAATGTAGAAGTGGGCGTCCACTAGGAGTCTATAGATTTTTAGTTCTTAACTTAACCATTTATTTTTTTAAAACATGGGAGTGCAGCGTGTTAAGCACAAGTGGCACAAAGCACAAGGACTAGAGTAATGATCTCAGTTGGAGCCCCGGGCTCCCCAACTGCAGGGGAATCGCTTCACAGGTGGTGAAGCAGATCTGCAGGTGTCTATCTTTCTCTCCCTCTCTCTCTCTTCCCCTCCTCTCTCCATTTCTCTCTGTCCTATCTAACAATGATGACATCAATAACAACAACAATAATAACTAAAACAACAATAAAAAACAAGGGCAACAAAAGGGAAAATAAGTAAATACATATTTTTAAAAAACACATGGGATGTTCAGCGGGGAAGCAATTACAGAAGCCAGACCTTCCACCCTCTGCAACCCACAACGACCCTGGATCCATACTCCCAGAGAGATAGAGAATGGGAAGGCTATAGGGGAGGGGAGGGGATATGGAGATCGGGTTATGAGCATTGTGTGGAATTGTACCCCTCTTATTCTATGGTTTTGTTAATGTCTCCTTTCTTTAAAAAAAATGGGAATTATGAGGATTATCAGAGGTACTTAGTTCACTGAGCAGAAGACAACCTTCTAAATTTATGGATCTGAATGGCATAGTCCCTTAATAAAGTATCTCCCAAATTTGATCCATTATAACTGTTATCTGACATAGCTTGTTTAAAACTAAGATGCTAGAGTTTCATGATTTTTTTGTTTTGTTAATAGCCACCAGGATTGTCACTGTTTTCTTTTGTTCTCTTTTCTGGTTGATAGAGACAAAGTAAAAATGAAAGGGGCAAGGGAGATAGAGAATGAGAGAGAAAGAGAGACACCTACAATACTGATTCACCCTTTGTGAAGTTTTCCTCCTGCAGTTGGGTCCTGAGGACTTGAACCCAGATCCTTCCAAATGGTAATGCATACACTTAACCGGGTGTGTCCCTACCTGGCTCCACTTGTCAGGGTTTTAAGAGATCCCTTACTCCTTGAGCAAAAACCTATTGTAGTCATTTTCACGATTGGCAACCAAATGTGGTTTGTTTTCATGCACCTATTGTTCACCCCACAACTCCTTCACAGATGTGGCTGCCAACTATTATTTTCCAAGTTTTTTATTAGATAGGACAGAGAGAAATTGAGAGAAGATGAGGAGAATATATAGAGAGGGAGCCAAAATAGATACCTGCAGAACTGCTTCACCATGAATGAAGCAGAACCCCCGTAGGTGCAGAGTGGGGGCTCAAACCCGGGGTCTCATACTTGGTAGGTAATATGTGTGCTGAGTCAGATGTGGAACCACCAGGCTCCCATAAATAATTAAAAAAAATTTATTTATAAAATGGAAATATTGACAAGACTATAGGATAAGAGGAGTACACTTCCATACAAATTCTACCCCCAGTACTCTGTATCTAATCCCTCTCTTGAGAGCTTCCCTATTCTTTATCCCTCTGGGCGTATGGACCCAAGGTCATTATGGGGTACAGAAGGTGGAAGGTCTGGCTTCTGTAATTGCTTCCCCGATGAACATGGGTGTTGACAGGTTGATCCCTGCTCCTAGCCTGTCCCTCTCTTTCCCTAGTGGGGCGGGGCACTGGGGAAGCGAGGCTCCAGGACACATTGGGGTCATCCACCCAGGGAATTCAGGTTGGCATCATGCTACCATCTGGAACCTGGTGCCTGAAGAAGAGTTAAGATATAAAGCAGAACAAATTGTAGAGTAATTATGAACCAGAAAGCAAGAATATTGCAAATGAAGATTTGGGGTCTCCATTCTGGCAAAGGTTAGTAGGTCTATGTTAGGTATATTCCAAGGAGCCCATGAGTTTACTAGATTTTGCCTGTGCCTGACATCTAATTTTTTAATTAAAAATATGAAGAATTGTGTTATAGCTCAACACTAATACTTTTTAATAGAAGAATTATTTCACTTGTTACTGAATTATCATACTGAAGCATTAATAACAGAATAGAATAAAATTTTTTGACTTTTATAAATAGAAATTACAAAGCATCATCTACTCTGTTATCTTTATCTTCCTGTCCTCACTCAATTTCTCTTGGTTCTAGCTAATAAAAAAGAAATTAGGGGAAAAAAGGCAAAAATGGCCGCTGGGAGCAGTGGACTCAAAGTGCTGGCGTTGAGCCCCAGCAATAACCCTGGTGGCAATAAAAAAACATATATTTATTTTGCCACAGGAACTTGCTACCTACATGACAAATTCACCCCTTCTGACACTTTTTTTTCTCCTTCTCCTCTCCCTCCTCCTCCTTCTTCATCTTCTTTTTTATGAAGACAGAGAGAAAATGAGAAATAAGGGGGAAGATAGAGGAGGAAAGAGAAAGTGAGACACTTATAGCACTGCTTCATTGCTCATGAAACTTCCCCTCTGCACATGGGAACTAGGAACTTGATGATGCTGAGTCTTTGCCCATGCTGATGTGTGCATTCTACCAGGCACCTCACTGCCAGGCCCCACAGATTTTCATGTCAGGAAAATAAAATTCAGTCAGCAACTTGCTATATTGGTTTGACAGCTTAAGTAATTGTAAATCCTGAAACTCTGACTTTTCTTTGTCGTTGTTTCTTGGTTTCTTTTCACATGTGTTGTAACAAGTCCCTTAGTCTTAAGAAACGGAACATGCTCATTTCCCTTAATACACAGCTTAGAGAATGGTGATTATAAAGAACACCCTATTGCAAGTTGTAGTACTCAACAATCTTTGATCTTTACCCAGCTTAGAGAATGCAGTATCAATACAGTAGATGTAATTCTTAGCGGGGAATCCTGGGCGGGGATGAGGGTGGGGATGGGGATGTGGTGGTGATGTTAAGGACAGAAACAGAAAACCAAAAATAAAATGTCTACTTATAAATACAGCGTATTTTAGGGATTCAGATGGCGTACTATTTGTTAGGCAGAATAGGATAAACAGTAAGTAAACGAAGACAGTTACAAGATGGAAAGACAGAGATATGATAAAATAATTTCAAGTCCTAGATGCAACTTTATACTTTCCAAACTTACAGATAGGATAACTTCAGGACTAAAGTATAAGTCAAGACCTACAGAACTCTGTGACTGGTAAATTGTGACTCCTGAAACAATGGCAGGGTAAAATAGCAGAAATCCCTGAGTGGGCAAAAGTTCTGGGTAAGAGCTCCTGATTTTGAGCAAAACATGTGACTGGCGGAGTATAAAAGTATTAGATGCTGAGATTACATCTAGAATGTGTATAAATGCACACATTCTGCTTATAGCTAGCCTAAACTTTTTATTCACCCACCTGTTCTGTTTATCCTGCTTCCTGATTTTAGTAAACCTTTTGGAATTTTGATGTATTTTAAGACATGTTAATAAAAAGACCCAGGCTTCAAACCTCAAGTCCATTACTTGTTCTACATTTTCTGGGGGGTGCAAGTCATTGGGGTTTCTCTTAGACAGCTCATGTTTTTGAGTCATTTTTATTCCTGCATCAATGACACCAAGACAATATATATATGCTAATTTGTATTTGTTTTTTTATCAACTACAACCTAATTTCCTACAATTTCTCAGATTTTGAAAAAAATGCCAAATGGTGCACTTTTCTATTTGTGGTTATGAGACAATACAAAATCAAATATAATTTGACTATATGTTCATGACCTCTGGTAACAACATTATTGAATTTGATATGATATTTTCTTATAACTTGAAAAACAATATATTATAAAGTATGTTAGAGTGAATAAAAATTTTATTGGCTATAAAGTGACAAACTAAGATATGTTTTGTGTTAATACTTTTATAAGTACATATACAGGAAGCTTTGGCATAGCAATTCTGCAAATGCCCTTTCTTTATTCTTTTTCATCAGTAACATTATTGGGACTCAGCCTTCGCTATTCCACCATTCCAGGTGGCCTTTTTTTTTTTTTTTCGTAGAGGTTGAGATATAGAGAGACATAGAGTGGGAGGGAGATGAAGCTGGTTATGTGGCACTGTTCCACTGATTAGGAAGTTTTTTCCACTCCATGTGGGTTTGCAAATTTTGATAAGAAAAAGACAAATGAACGTAATTCACTCTAAATTATATTTGAGATGCTTGTCTTCCTAGAGAGTCAACTTAAATCCCAAACTATCTGCCTCTATAGCCCAGGTGACCCTCAGACTAGTAAATTCTGTTTACCACTACATGGCACTGTATGTTACACATTTGGAAATGTTATTATAAGCAAAAGTAATATAAACTTTAAGCATTTAAATTATTCATGAAATCATTGAATAATTCCAGATAAGTGAAATCTTAGAGAAAAATGATGTTTAATTCTTTTTGGGCATGACATATTTTCTTCTTGTTTAGTATTTATTGCATCTCACATAGTCCGGTGTTTTTAAAATTGACTTCCTATTATCACTCAATCTAAGTTCATTTTTGTGCTTTATTTAATGCCCCCTATAATTGAGAAATATTTAATACTTTGTACTCTGCTGGATATTAAACTTGGTTTTCCAAATCCAGTGTCATCTCTGCATCAGCATCTTCACCACAGAAAAACAAGCCATCAGTTTTATCCTTGGCACTATAGACTTGATAAAAGATGCTCAGAAATTTGAATATGATACATCTATCAGTCTTCAGGTCTTATTCTTTGCACAGTTTGTTCTCATTTGATAATACATGTAGGTCTTGTAGGACACTTCATACTTCTGTGTTTAATGATTAATGAGGAGAAGAGGGAAAGAAACAGAACCAGCATTCTGTCTCATGCAGTGCCAGGAATTGGACTCTGGAACTTGTCCTTGGAAGTCTACTGCTCTAACACTGCACACTTCCCTGTGTTGTATAACATCTT
This sequence comes from Erinaceus europaeus, assembly GCF_950295315.1. Classification (NCBI taxonomy): domain Eukaryota; kingdom Metazoa; phylum Chordata; class Mammalia; order Eulipotyphla; family Erinaceidae; genus Erinaceus; species Erinaceus europaeus. Next base: position 188,522,293 of record NC_080162.1, read on the forward strand.
ATACTTCATATACTCCCCATGCTTTAGTATTATTTTAAATATTTTTATTTTATTTTCAAGAGAGAGATATAGAGAGATACCAGAACACTTCTTAACTCTAGCTTATGGTGGTACTGGGGATTGAACCTCAGAACTTCAGGCATGAAAGTCTTTTGTATAGCCATTATGTTTTCTCCCCAGCCCACCTTCGCTTATTTAATCTTTTCAATGCTTCTCATACTGCTATGTTCAAAGTCAGTTTTTTTTTCTTGCTGGCTGTTTGCTTCTAGTTTTAGTTAATGTAAAAATTCATCAGCATTTACTTAATTTTATTTACCAAGTTTGATTTTATAAATATTCTTTGCTTATCTCTATGTGATTTCTGTAACTGCTACTAAAATATGGATATTAAAATTAAGGGTTATTTGGAAAATTAGTATGAAACATAGGATATAATTTCTTCCTCTCTAGAATGCGTTCTGTGTTGAACTCTTCCAACTAAACTTGCACATGTTAAAATTCTTATGCCCAGTACCTGAGAATGTAGCCTTACTTGGAAATAGGGTCATTTCAGATATAATCAACTAAATTAAGATAAAGTCATACTGAGTATGGTGAAGCCCTAACAAAATGTGACTGGTATACTTATAAAAACTGTCAATCTGACAACAGCTGCAACTGAGGGAGAATGTCATAAAATATTTATGGAGAGACGGTATCATTCTTTTTGCAAAAAAGATTTTCATGGCTGAGGCCCCAGGTTCAATTCCCAGCACTACTATAAGCCAGAACTGAGCAGTGCTGTTAAAAAAAAAAAAAGAAAAAGAAAGAAAGAAAAAGAATTACAGTTCACAGAGTTGTGAGACATTATGTTTTATTGTTTAAGCCACTATGTTTGTGTTTTGTCCACAATAGTGTTAGGAAGTTCATACAGGAGGTGTGCTTTTTTCACTTTGGGGATGGATAAAGAAATTATGGTGTTAACTAATAAGTACAACTTATGCTTACAAATTGAAAGTTTATTTACTTCTGTTTTCCTGCTTTTATTTTGTATATTTATAAGAGCACTATTCAACTCTGGCTTATAGGACTGCTGGGGACAGATAGAACTCAGGACCTGGAGATCTCAGACATGAGAATCTGTTGCATAATCTACTCTGCTCTCTCCCCAGCCCAACATCAAATTTTTATGACATTCTCCTTCAGTTGAATGCTTGTTGTCTTCCTTCAACAATCTAGTAGGAAGCAGTTCATAATATTCAAAGACAACAGAGTTCAAGGTCAAAAGGACACATGTATGGGGAGACCTTTTAACACTAGCTTTAGCATAGTTTTTTTTCTGCTGCATGTACTGTTACTTTTATGTGCATTTATTTATAATTAAAAGATACTCACATCGTCTCTTTATCATACACTACTCAGCTTGAGTTAAAATACACTTTCATTAGAAGTCCCAGATACATTTATAACTTAATGAGCCATTAGCTCAGTTTCCTAAAAATAGATCATTTTAAAGAGGGTTTCAGTACACTTTCCAGTCAATTAAATATTTTTGAAAAAACCCTTTAGTTAGACAACTAAGACTAATTTTTGAGAGATAGTGAATGAACTTAAAAGCAGATTAATAAGGAAAACAAACCCTTAAAGACTTCACTCTTCACTAATAGAAATTTATTTTATTAATTTAATTCTAGATTGTATCCTAGTTTGGGTAAAAAGTTCTTCAAGCTGTTTCTCTAGTCATCAGACTGATTTCATTTTCTCTTTCTTTTTCTTTTCTGCCATCAGGATTATCACTAGGGATCAGTACCTCCAGGACTCCACCATTCCTGGTGGCTTTTTTGCCTTTCCTCGAGATAGAGGGTAAGAGACAGAGAAAGATAGAGTGGGAGATAGAGACAGAGCAGATGATATATACTACAGCACCACTCCTCTGCTCAACTATCCCACCTGATGTGGCTCCAGTGTGGTAGCATAGAACTCAAACTTAAGTCCTTATACACGGTAATGTGTGCATTCTACTGGGTGAATCACCTGCCTGTCCTGGGCTTATTTCTTCCCCCTCCTCCTCCTGTTCCTTCTTCTCTCCCCTCTTCTTCTCTTCCTCCTTTGCCTCCTCCATCTTCTCCTCATCCTTTTTTTAAAAGGGGTGATTTTAAAAATTATTATCTTTATTTATTTATTGGATAGGGACAGAAATCGAGAGGGAAGAGGGAGTTAGGAAGAGAGACAGAGAGACACTTGTAGCACTGCTTCACCACTCACAAAGCTTTTCCCCTGCAGGTGGGGATTGGGGACTTGAATCTGAGTCCTTGCTCATCGTAACATGTGCACTCAACCAGGTGCGACACCACCCAGCCCCATCCTTTTTCTATAGAGATGGGATTTTATTGTGTGCAGTCATATGCTCTTGGGCTGGTGTTTTCATTCAAGGAAAGAAGTAGAGAGAAACAGAGGAGAGACACCAGTACACTGGAGCTTCCCTGCGTGCTATAGCCTGTCCCATATGGTGCTAGAGCTTGAATCCAGGTAATAGCAAGGCAACCATCTTACCTCATAAGTTTTATTTTCTGGCCACACTTCAATCTAATTCTACGTGATCCATATCTATCTCCATATATATATGTATATATATATATATATATATATATATATATATATATATATATATGTGTGTGTGTGTGTGTGTGTGTGTGTGTGTGTGTGTGTGTGTCATATACCATACATATAAAATCAGTAATGTGTATTTGTATAATTCTTAACACCAAATCTTGAACTATAGCAAAAGCAGAAATGAGTGTGACATCTTATGCTTATAGAGTACTACTATACAGGACCCTAACCACTTAACAGAGCTCTTCTAAACAAACTACATTTATAGTCTACCAAATAAGGATCACATTTAATTCTTAGCACACTCAGGACCAGAAGTTAATAGGCCCCATTCACAGCAGCCTTCTATGCTTTGTGGTCTATGCTGGAACAAATTCTAAATTTTATTTTATGTCTGTATTTAAAATATATGTATTTATTTACTTATGTATTAGAGAGAATAGGTTATCATCCTGGCATATGCAGTACCGGAGATAGAACTCTAGACCTTATACTTGCAAGGCCTTTGCTTTACAGATGCACCACCTCCTGCAATCCATAGTGACACAATTTTAACCATATTCTGTTTGCTTATAGCTTCTTAAATGAAGGAGTGTGTATGTGTTGGGTGGAGGGGAATGGCCTTCACTGGAAAAAAGGACACTTTGATTATTGGTGAGGAGTGCTGTTACACACACACACACACACACACACACACACACACACACACATATGGTAAAAATATACTCCTGAGATAACAGTCTTATAAAGTAGTATTTCCTCAAGATGGCTGCATGAAGACAGTATCTAGGCTGACTGTCCTCAAGAACTCTCCTCAGATCTTAGCATCTCTGAACTGAAGTGGGATTTTAAATCCAGTAGAAGAGAAACTATAGAGAAGGGAACAAAGGGAAAGCACAGTGAACAAATATAACCCAATTATGAACTTGCTAACGTGCTAAAAAGACAAAGGTGAGCCAACTGGGGATATCCTACCTCTCATCTTCCAAAGACATTAGTATCACTATTAGAACAGCAAATATACCCACTGCTGAGACATAACACAAGGTGATTGGATTCAGGGGTCCAGAATCAACAAAGAGGCCACCTCACACTATACCTGAATAGCAATATCCAGGACAAAATTTCAAAAGACACAATATAATGATCAATCAAAAAGTGTACTGCAACAATGAACCAAGAGAGAATCTCATTAAGAAATTTCAACAAGCCAGAAGCAAATAAGAATGAAGAAAACATCCAAATATTAATTTATGTAATCACAAGAGTGAGGAAGGCTTTTGAGGGAAATATTATCAGAATGGGGAAAAAACAAATGAGATTCTGAAAGCAAATATGAGATAACTCAAGGTAATTAGAGAGCTATAAGCTAAAAATAGTGAATTAAGAGCCCAACTAGCTAAATAAGCTAATGCTGTAACTGAAGATGGTAACAAAATAGCTGATCTAAGGAATGGAGTTGAGGGAAGAGATAGTAGAACAACTGAAGCAGAAAACATAATTAACAAGATTCAGGATGGAGTATAGAAAACTAAGAAATGGGGAGTCAGGCAGTAGCACAGTGGGTTAAGTGCACGTGGCACAAAGCACAAGGACCAGCATAAGGATCCTGGTTCAAGTCCCCAGCACCCCACCTGCAGGGGAGTCGCTTCACAAACAGTGAAGCAGGTCTGCAGTTGTCTATCTTTCTCTCCCCTTCTCTGTCTTCCCCTCCTTTCTCCATTTCTCTCTGTCCTATCCAATAACGGTGACATCAGTAACTACAACAACAAAACAACAAGGACAACAAAAGGAAAGAAAGAAAGAAAAAAGTTATTAAAAATTAAAAAAAAACTAAGAAATAAGAGAACTAAAAAATATTAAGAGGAAAACAACAACAGAGATATATGGGACAACCTCAAAAGTATTAGTATGCACAGTATTGGCTGGCTAGAGGAAGAAAGGAAGGGTCTGAAGAAAGCACAATGTAAAAGATAATAGAAGAAACTATCACCACTCTAAATAACAGAAAGGATATAAAAACTCAGGATTCCCAGAGAATCTCAAACTGAATCAACCTTGACCTAAATACATCAGACACACTATACTTCAAATGGAAAGGAGTAAGGGGAAAGGATTCTGAAGGCTGCAAGAAAAAAACAAAGGGTCAAATATACAGAGGAAAACCAATAAGATTATTGGCAGATTTCTCCACACAATCTCTGAAAGACAGAAGAGAATGCTAAGACATATATCCAGCACTCAGTGAGAAAGGCTTTCAGCCAACAATATTGCATCCTGCTAGACTATTGCTCAGACTAGATAGAGGGATAAAAACTTTCTCACACAAGCAACAGTTGGAGGAATCAAGTATCCCCAAGCCAGCCCTGAAAAAAGTTCTAAATATTCTCCTAAAAACAATAAAAACAACCAAACACATGCCACTTAGAAAAGATTAGAATAATGGCATTAAAATATCTTAAACCCATAGTATCAATAAATGTCAATGGCCTGAAATTGCCCATTAAAAGGCATAGAGTAGGATGATGGATCAGAAAACACAACCCAAATATATGCTATCTGTAGGAATCCTACCTAACTCAACAGGACAAACACAGATTCAAAGTGATAGGATGGCAAACCATCATCCAAGCTAACAGACCACAAAAAATGCAGGAACAGCTATTCTCATATCTAACACAATAGATTTTAAAAGAAATATATAGTAGAAAAAGATATGAATGAATGATACATTATGATCAGAGGATTAGTCAGCCAAGAGGACTTAACAATTATTAACATTTATGCCCCCAAAGAAGGGCCACCTAAAATTCCTCAAATATCTACTGAAAAAAATATGAAAATACATCAGTAGCAACTCAGTAATAGACTTTAGTACCCCACACTCTTAACAGATAATCTAGACAGAGGGTTAATGAAGAGAATTAGACTCAGTCTTTGGTCTGTGCATTTTCCCTTCTATTATTAATTAAATAGTGATTTATATAAATACAAGTTAATAGGAGTATACAAAAACACCATTCCCACCACCAAAAGACTGTCCAATTCCACCCTTCCCCCACTCTCACCCCACCCTGTGAAGCATCACCTTCACCCTCCACCCAGAGATTTTTACTTTGGTGCCCTACTCCAAACTCAGTCAAATCCTCCTTTGAGTTTCCCTTTCTACTCTTCTTTCTCAACTTCTGTTTATGAGTGGAATCACTCATAGGCTGAGTCTTTGAAATGTTGACTCTTTTAAAAGCTTAGACCAGGGAGAACAGAAGCAACCAGTGGCATTACTCTATAAGACACAGCTATATATAAATAATGTCAAAGGACATAAATTATGGTGATGCTGTGTATGATACAGCAAATCCTAACAAAGGGATTTTTCAAGGTTAACCCAATTGCCAAATAATTTGATTACAGAAATAACCATCTATTGCCTTCTTAAACCCTAAGACAGAAGGAACCTCTCGCTTCCTCAATAGAGCCTATATTTCCCCCAGTCCTAGAACCTCTAGGGTGGGGCTCACTTTCCTGCATGCTTCTCTCAATTCATACCAACTGACACTGCATCTGCTGATCCCAACCTAATCAATGCAATGAGTACCACCTCGGCATGCTTCACTTTCGACTGTGTCCAGATACATCAGACGTGGAGTGTCAACCCTTCAGCCTCATTACTCTGGTGAGACCTTTTCTTTCTCTTAAGATTTTCTAATTCCATTTTGGGTTATTCACTTCCTAACAAAGTCCCAAAACCTAGATATAGGCCAGGTCCCATGAGATAGGGCATATGTTCACATGTATCCATAAATTAGGGCAAAATATATACCGGAAAGCAAAAGTGCTCAATAGTCTGCAGCGAGTCAGTATATGCAGCAAGCAAGTAGAAAGACCTAAAAAGACACCCTAAAGTTTATAATGAAATAGTATCTACTTAGACTTAGATACCCTTTTAACGTACTTCCTATTATACTTCCCTCACTCAAAAAATAAATAAAGAGAATTAAATGAAGGGATGAACAGACTAGACCTGCTGGATATTTTCAGAGCCCTGCACCCTAAAAAACTGAAATACATATTCTTTTTGAGTCCATGTGGGACATCCTCAAGAATAGAAAATATGTTAGGCCACAAAGATTGTGTCAACAAATTCAAGAGCACTGAGATCATCCCAAGCATCTTCTTAGACCACAGCGAAATTAAATTAACACTTCACAGCAAACAAAATTAGCAAAATTCCCAACATAAGAAAACACAATAGTACACTACATGTCAACTACTGGGTCAAAGAGGAAATTAAGGAAGAAATTAAAATGTTCCTAGAGTCATGTTGTTTTCGCCGGGCTGGCTTCACAGGCGGGTAACAGACGACCAGGGACTCATGGTTGAGCTGTAGGCAGTATCTCTTTATTCATGCAGGATGCAGCACAATCTAAGACGAGCTAAGCTAAACTCAAGTACCCCAAAACTCACAATGCTGTCTTTATATATACTTGCCAAGTAGGGTGGAAACAGGATGTGACATAGAGAGGGTGGAGAGAAAAGTGACTGGTGAAAATCAGAGTGTGACAAGGAGGGGGCAGAGCAGGCGAGAATCCTATCACTGAACCACCAATGCCCTGGAGTGCTTTATGTAAATGTAAAAGTGATTTATGTAAATAGACCAAAGCTTTGAATGGGATTAAATCTATCCCTATATAGGCATATGGTTAAGCAGAAGCCAGGGGGAGCTGGCATACTATCCAACAGAGTCAAATGACACTGTAGACACAAGCTATCAAAATACTTGGGACATAGCTCAGGTGGTACTAAGAGGGAAATTCATAGCCACATATGCATACATTAGGAAATAAGAGGGGAGTCGGGTGGTAGCGCAGCGGGTTAAGCGCAGGTGGCGCAAAGCACAAGGACCGGCATAAGGATCCCAGTTCGAGCCCCGGCTCCCCACCTGCAGGGGAGTTGCTTCACAGGCGGTGAAGCGGGTCTGCAGGTGTCTATCTTTCTCTCCTTCTCTCTGTCTTCCCCTCCTCTCTCCATTTCTCTGTGTCCTATCCAACAATGACAACAACAATAATAACTACAACAATAAAACAACAAGGGCAACAAAAGGGAATAAATAAAATTAAAAAAAAAGGAAATAAGAAAAAGCTGTAGTAATAAACATGACTACACACCTTAGGGACTTAGAGGAAGAACAAAAGAATCCTAAAGCAACCAGGAGGACTGAGATAACTATAATTAAGGAAGAAATAAATAATATTGAAAATAAGAATAATAAAAAAGATCAAGGACAGTCATATTGGTTTTTGAAAGGGTAAACAAAATTGACAAACCCTTGACCAGATTCACTAAAACAAACAAACAACATTCAAATAAATAGAACTGTAAATGAAAGAGAAGATATCACAACAGACACCATGGAAATGCAAAGTATAATGCCAGGCTTCTCTGAACAACTATATGCCAGCAAACTAGAGACCTGGAAGAAATGGAAGAGTTCCTAGAAACATAACCTTCCAAAATTGAACCACAAAGAACTAACACACAAAACATGATCAGGCCAATCACAGCCAAAGAAATTGAAACAGTTATCAAGAACCTCCCCAGACAAGACGGTTTTACAAAATGGTTTTGAATTCAACAAAACATTAAAGGAAGAGTAAATACCTATACTTTTTAAGTTCTTCTCAAAATATTGAAGACATAATAAGTGTGTGACAGGAGAACTACCTGTGGAATATATATAGAGGAACCTCATCTGTGGTACTTTTTTTTTTCCCATCAGGGTTATTGTAGGGGCTCAGTGCATACAAGAGGTCATACCATTCCTAGTGACTATTATTTTTCTTTCCTCTAAATAGACAGTGAGGGACAGAACAGCTAGAGAAGGAAAGGGAGACAAGGAGAGTCACTGAAGCAGCAGTAGTATACTACTACAGGTGCTCCCATGTGGTGACCCAGGGTTTGAACCAGGGTCTTTGCTCATACTGATGTGTGTGCTATGAATGAGGTATTTGCTGACAGCCTCTTTCCCCCAAAAACAAGTTTCTGTTTTTTTTTTCTATTTTATTTGATAATATAGAGAGAAATTGAGAGGTAGGAGAAACAGAGAAAGAGAAATATAAGACACCTGGAGACATGCTTCACTGCTCATGTCGTATCCTCAATGCAAGTGGAGATCAGAAGCTCAAACCCAGATCCTCGGGCATGACAATGTGTGTGCTCAAACGATGTGCTACCACCCATTCCCATAAATATGCTTTTTTGATCTATGAAATATACCCTGTGGGTTCTGAAAAGCACATTTTTGTTTAAGGGAGCTTTTCACGGAAAGAAAATAGCTTGGTCCAAATAGAAAAGGATGGAATATGTCAGGAAAGGGGAAATTTTCATCCTGTTTAAATAGAGAGCAAGTGGGGGTAGAGAACTGAGAAGTACATAGACCAGGAGACAGAAAATGGATGCCATTTTATGCTAAGCTAGCAGCAGCAAGGAATTAATGAACGTTTCTTTATGAAATGAAATGACTTGATGCTGTTTTTAAAATGTGATTCTGGCAAGTATTAGGAGGGTACAGATTGACTGGGTGGGGTTTTGTGGAAGGTAGGAGAGGAGAAACTTCAAGAGGTGGTAAGTACTGAAATGCAGCAGTGGTGTTTGATAGTCATTTCAGAAAACTACTCCACTGACTTTTACACATGGGGGGTATTCTTTTCCAGAATGCAATTCTTCACCCTAGATCTTTATTTATCTTCAAGAACAGTGAAGAATATTTTTACAAAACATCTCCTGGCCAACTATCACTCTTGATAATATAACAATGTCATTTTTAAAAGCATATAAATAGAATCTAGAAAGGATTCAAAGGATAATAAAGTGCCTTCTTATCTCTCTGGAGACTATGAATACATTGCAAAATCTAGGACAGTTAGATACAGTATTTAAATTCAGATGTGATATTTACATATGTTACTATTCTTTTTATAAAAATCTACTCTAAATCGCTGAAATTTAATCAGCCTTAGCAAGTTATAAGCCATGTGTTCAGACCGTTGGTAAACTAAATCGGTTATTTTAACCTGACTAAATTCTCCAGAGTTATCAGTTGAGTGGTGTAGCAGTAAGTGACAGAAAATCCAAGTGACAAATAGTTATGTCCAAATAGTTATGTCTTGAAAATGAGAGTTTGTCTGGGGTCAGGTGGTGGCCACCTGGCTGAGCACATGTTACACTGCACAAGGAACCAGGTTCAAACCCTCAGCCTCTACCTGCAGAGGGAAAGCCTCATGAGTGGTGAAGCAGGGCTGCAGGTGTCTTTCTCTTTCTCTCTCTCTTTCTCTATCTATTGCCCCTTCCCTCTGTATTTCTTTCTGTCTCTATCCAATAAATAAAATTAAAAAAAAACCTTGATTAATAAAGAGAGTTTTTCCTAGGCATAAGAATACACATGATATGTAGCACAAAACTGGGAGTAGGTAGAACAATAATCAGCCTCTTTGAATCATATTAGTTCCCCATCCTCAGCCCATAATTTTACCCTCATAATCCAAGATGGCTTCTACAGCTCCAAGGAGTGTATCCTAGTAGGCCAATAGGAAAGAGGAAAGAATAGAGACAGTTGCACATCTTTAAGGATTCAGCAGAAGTTATGCATGATACTTTGGTTTCACACACTTACTGTGTATTTACATGCATTTAGATAGCTGAAAAATATTACTATCTAGGTATTATTCTAATAATTGAAGTCTATAACTAAAGAAGATGAGTCAAATACAAATGAAATGATTTATACATTAAATAACTTCTGTCAGAGGAATCACTAGACTACATATGCTGACAGTAGCAGGGTGCAAAAACAGTTACTGTAGTGGTATAAATGACAATTTGATTAATATATTCACAACTAAAAAATAATAGCAGTTAGGATACAGACTACTGATCTTACACATAAATTGGAGGAGTGAAATCTGAGAGGCTTCACTGCTCCAAGTGTCTTATTTTGTTGGTATATATGTATTCTTTGTCATTTTTTTCATGAAACAACAACAATAAGAAAGGTAGGTATAAGTAAGTGAAAAAATATAGAATCTGAACTTGAGAAAATTAGTGCTTGTTAATTCTAAAATGTATATTGTATAATGTTAATTCTACATGTCTGAACACGTGGCTTACAAGACTTTTTGCATGATGATCTATATTTGAAAATATTTCAGAATTTAAAATATAACATATTAAACATATTCTAAAAATGTGTCTCTTACCAGAAATACATTAACTTAAAATGAAACTCCTATTATTAATAAAAAAGAAAGTAGGTATGATATTTTGTCTTAAATTCATTTCTGCATATATATATGGTAAACTCTTAAATCATTTGTGTTCTTTGTCAGCAAAGTGAGATGGTAGATTATATATGTTCCTTTGACACTAGCATATAAATATTTTATACGATTACATTACCCACACGTGCTTGCCAACACTTAATCGGTCAGCAGCCGTCACCCTCCACAGCGGTCTACTTACTGTCCCTGCATCCAGGATGATAGTGCCCAGTGTCACTCCTAGGCCTCTCTAACTCGAGGCAGAGGCATTGAAACATTATTTCCTTATACAACAGTATATATGTTTCCTTCCACAGTGAACAAAACAAAATTTTATCTTAATAAATTGATCAGCAACTCTGAATTAAGAACTACTCACATTTGATTAGACATACCTCTCTCTCTTAGGTGGAAAGTAACTTGTATATGGTTTTGTGTCCACCAGAAAGTTGCTGTTGATTCCAGAGAGACTGTGCGGACTAGTTAAGGGTCATGACTTTGAAGTGACAGGGCCTTTTAAATACTTTTCAAAGCAGAATTCACTCATTATTAACAAACATTGGACTGACACATATGGAATGCTCTATGTATGAGGTAGGCAACTGTTAGAAATTTAACTGCACTGCTGGTGGGAATGTAAATTGGTCCAACCTCTGTGGAGAACAGTCTGGAGAACTCTCAGAAGGCTAGAAATGGACCTACCCTATGACACTGCAATTCCCCTCCTGGGGATATATCCTAAGGAACCCAACACATCCATCCAAAAAGATCTGTGTACACATATGTTCTTGGCAGCACAATTTGTAATAGCCAAAACCTGGAAGCAACCCAGGTGTCCAACAACAGATGAGTGGCTGAGCAAGTTGTGGTATATATATACAATGGAATACTACTCAGCTGTAAAAAAATGGTGACTTCACCGTTTTCAGCCGATCTTGGATGGACCTTGAAAAAATCATGTTGAGTGAAATAAGTCAGAAACAGAAGGATGAATATGGGATGATCTCAATCTCAGGCCGAAGTTGAAAAACAAGATTAGAAAAGAAAACAGAAGTCGAACCTGAAATGGAATTGGAGTATTACACCAAAGTAAAAGACTCTGGGGTGGGTGGGTGGGTGGGGAGAATACAGGTCCATGAAAAATGATGAATGAAATAGTGGGGGTTGTATTGTTAAATGGGAATCTGGGGAATGTTATGCATGTACAAACTATCGTATTTACTGTTGAATGTAAAGCATTAATTCCTCAATAAAGAAATAAATTATTAAAAAAAAAGAAATCTACATAATCTTAGAGAAAAATCTGCCCGTGCACAAAGTATGCACATAAGGAAAAACACTTATCCTCCACGAGGATTATGCTTCTCACACATAGATGTTATCTTTCTAGACCTGCTCTCACCTGGAGGAGGATCAGCAGGAGCTGAGCAGACAGCTGGAGGCGGTGGAAGGTGGTGCCCAGAAAAAAAAAAAGAAATTTAAAATAGGAAGGAAAAGTCAAACATTAAAATAGTAATGCCACTACCAAACCTGCCTTACAAGAATTACTGAGAGGAGTCCCACATGAAAATAAGCAAAGAAACTCCAAATTGTAATTAAATGATCAGTATTAGAATAGAACCAGAAACACAACAATGGGGGAAAAAAGGGTAGAGGAAAATAGAGCAAAAGAGTCCAATGTTGGTGAACCAAGGCCAACTTCAAAAAGACTTGTAGATATTGTAAATTAGAAATGATATACATTATAAACACATAAGCAAAATAAAACACAAAGACAAATAGGAACCATATATACAGTAGGCAAGACCACTATAGAAAACCATCTTCATAAAAGAAAGACTAGGAAAGCTGTCAAGGGAGGGGATTGGATACGGAGTTCTGGTGGTGGGGATTGTATGGAACTGTACACCTCTTATGCTATGGTCTTGTCGATATTTACACTTTGTAAATAAATTTAAAAAATAATAAAAATATATATATGTAAAAATAAATAGCAAAAAACACAGGAAGAGTCAACAAAAACATTAAATATCCTTGAAACAATAAGCAGAATAGCTATAAGCAAACAACATTTATTAATAATATTAATGGTTTAAGTTAAACAGCTATCCTATTATCCAATAAATCAGACTTTTAGGCAAAGATGATGAAAAATGATAGACATCAGCACTACATCTTGGTCATAGGATCAGTCCAACAGGAACACATTACCATCATCAATATATATGCTCCCAGCATGTGTTCACCCAAATGTGAAAAAAAAAAAAGAACTTACTAACCTTAAGGGAGACATTGAAAGCAGCACAGTATTAGTTGGAGACCTCAACACACCACTCACAGCAAGAGACAGATGATCAGGACAAAAAAAATATCAACAAGGAAATAGAGGCCTTAAATGAAGTCATAGATGAGATGAATTTCACAGATATATTCAGAACCTTTCATCCCCCAATAAATAATATAAATTATTTTCAAGTGAACATGGAACACTCTCAAGGATCAACCATGGGTTGGGACACAAAGACAGCTTTAATAAATATATGAATATTGAAATCATAAAAAATATATTTTTTGACCATAAGGTTTTGAGGTTAAAAATCAATCACAGAAAGAAAGAAAGAAATACATCTTAACTATGGAGACTGAACAATACACTTCTGAATAATACCTGGGTCACTGAAGAAATCAAAAGATAAATTAAAAATTACTTGGGAACATTGACTATGAAGAGTCCAACTACCAAATCCTATGAGATCTAGCAAAGTCTGACACAAGGAGTTTATAGCAATGCAGGCCCATATTTGTGGGACTATGTGAAAGCTGGGTAGATCTTAGGGGAACTCTCCCATCCTTGGATGGAGGTCTGGAATGACACCCCACTTGTTGGCCTCTCTCGTGTGGGGATGAGCTAAGAGGGAAAGCCTCCCAGACTCAGTTTCCCCTTGTTAGTTTCTCAAGCCCACAGAAAGCCTACAAGCCTCTCAAACTTAGTTCCTCTGCTAGCAGGCAAAATGGATGCCTGCTTGAGGGTTCACTCAAAGTTCACACATTCACTATAAGTTCATATTTTGATCATATAGGAGAATACACTCTATCATACACTCTTGCCAGTGATTTGGCAGTGAGACCCCCACATCTATTTCCTTGCTTGCTTTTGATATCTACGATTTACATCAAACCTTGTCTCTCTCTGTTTCATCTCACTCTGCTGGTTTAGCCACTATGTTTTTCTTAAACCAGATAAATAAAATATACTGGCTAGATTCACACTAAGAAAAAGAGAGGAAGCTTTGATAAAAATAATGAGGGAGGGAGTCGGGCAGTAGCGCAGTGGGCTAAGTACCGACTAAAGGATCCCGGTTCAAGCCCCCGGCAGGGCTGCAGGTGTCTATCTTTCTCTCCCCCTCTGTCTTCCCCTCTTCTCTCCATTTATCTCTGTCCTATCCAACAACATCAATAACAACAACAATAATAACTACAACAATAAAACAACAAGGGCAACAAAATGGAATAAATAAATATTTTTAAAAAACAATCAGATTAGAGAGATAAATTACAAGTGAAAATGGAGAGATACAGAGTCACGTGTGAATATTATGAACATCTCTATGGAAATAAATTGTACAATCTAGATAAAATTAATGTATTTCTAGAATCAATCCACCTGCCAAACCTAACCCAAGAGGAAATAGGTAGCTTAAACGCCAATCACTAGTTTAGAAATTGAATCAGTCATCAAAAATCTTCCCAAGAAAAAAGCCCAGGCCCAGACAACTTTACTAGCAAATTCTATAGCTGTCAGAGAAGAACTAACACTTATTCTCCTCAAACTATTCCAGAAAATTGAAGAAGGGCAAACACTACCAAACATGTCGTAGGATGTGAACATCACTTTGATCCTCATAGCAGGAAGAGACTCTACTAGAAAAGAAAAATATAGACCTATAGCCCTGTTGAATATCGATGCAAAAATCCTCAACAAGATTTTGACAAATAGAATCCAACAACAAATCAAGAGAATAATTTACCAAGACCAAGTGGAATTCATCCTTGGGAAACAGGGATGATTCATCTTCAGTAAATCAATCACTGTAATTCATCATATCAACAAAAGTAAAAAGGTAAGAATCACATGGTCATATCAATTGATGCCAAAAAGGCATTTGACAAAAATCCAACATGCACTTATAATAAAGACACTACAGAAACTTGGAACAGAAGGACCATTCCTAAGATAACAAAAACTATTTATGATTAATCCACAGCTAACATCATTCTCTATTCTCTTAAAAAAGCTTGGTGGAACTTTGATGTGTATCGTATTAAATTCGTATATGACTCTGGGGAGAATATTCATTTTGAATATTCATTATGAATTAATATTCATATTAATTCTTCCAATCCTTGAGCATGGGATATCTTTTCATTTCTTGGTATCATATTCTATTTCCTTGAGTAGTGACTCATAGTTTTCAGTATACAAGTCTTTACTTCTTTGGTCAGCTGTATTCCTAGGTATTTTATTGATTTTGCTGCAGCAGTGAATGGGAGTGATTTCTGGATGTGTTCTTCTTCAGATTTGATGTTTGCATAAAGAAATGCCACCATTTTTGTACATTGATTTTGTAGCCTGACTTGTTGCTACAAAACGTGTAAAAACAATTCTGTTGGATTCTTTAGGTTTTTCTATGTATACTATCATATCATCTGCAAATAGTGAGAGCTTGACTTCTTGCCTTCCAATCTGTATTCCTTTGATTTCTTTCTCTTGCCTGATTGCTATGGCAAGAACTTCCAATACTATGTTGAAGAGTAAAGGTGATAATGGACAGCCCTGTCTAGTTCCCAATCTGAGGGGGAATGCTTTCAATTTTTGTCCACTGAGTATGATGTTGGCTGTATGTTTGCTATATATGGACTCCACTATCTTGAGGAATTTCCCATCTATTCCCATTTTTTGTAGCGTTTTGAGCATGAATGGGTGTTGGATTCTGTCAAAGGATTTCTCTGAATGTGTTGAGATAATCATTTGGTTTTTGGTTTTGCTTTTATTGATATGGTGAATGACATTGATTGACTTACGTATGTTGAACCGGCCTTGCATTCCCGGTTAAATTCCACTTGATCACTATGAAAAATCTTTTTGATTTGCTGCTGTATCCAGTTAGCCAGGATCTTGTTCAATATTTTGGCATCTATGTTCATCAGAGATATTGGTCTGTAGTTTTCCTTTTTTGTGTGTGTGGAGAAGTTTGCTGATAGTCTTATGGGTTTTCCCCTGTATGTGACTTTTTTTTTTTCTTGCAGCCTATATAATCCTTTCTTTATCCTTACTTCTTTTTGTTGTAACTATGATGTGTCTTGGTGTCTTCAGGTCTGGGTTGATCCTGTTTGGGACTCTCTGGGCCTCTTGAATCTTAATGTTCTTTCTGTTGCTTAGGTCTGGGAAATTTTCTTCTATTATTTCCTCTGGAATGTTTACTTCCCCTTCCTCTCTTCCTCTGGTAGGCCAATTATATGAATGTTACTTCTGTTGAGATCATCTCAAATGTCTCTGTTGTTGTTTTCAGTATCTCTCAATCTCTTTTTGATTTCTTTTATCTCTTTCTTAGTTTTCTCTACTTCATCCTCTGTCTGGCTAATTCTGTTTTCTGCTTTTGTTAGACTGCTTTCCCTTCTTTCAGCTTCTTTCCTCAGTTCAGTTATAGCATTAGCTAGTTCTGCTAACTGGCCTTTTAGCTCAGCTATTTCAGCTTTCCATTTTCTAATTACCTCAAGGTAGCTAGTATTTTCCTTGAGAGTCTCATCTGTTGTTTCCCTAATTCTGACAGCCCTTTCCTCCATAGTTGTCTTCATTTCTGTGATTATTAGGTTTATTATTGCTTGTATACTTTTCTTATCTATGGTTACTTCTGACTGATATGGAGTTTCTTCTGGGCTCCTGTCTTGATTCATTGTGGTAGCAGTTTTATTTGCTCTTGATTTAAGCATTTTTTTTTATTATTGATGTGGTTTTTAATTTTCTGTTCTGTCATTCTTCAGTTGTTATGTTTTGAGTACAAGCTGTGCTATACTAAAGCCCTTTCACAAATGCAGTCTCAAACCTCAGAAATTACAATGATAGCTACTGAAGCAAGGATTGATGCAGTTCAACCAATAACTGTTAGTCAAACAGTACCACCAGTCCAAGAAAAAACAGCAACCAAAACCTAAAGAAAAAGAAATAGAAAAAAAAAGGAGAGAGCAAGAATAGACAATTATGCAAATCTACTGTCCACTGTAAATTCTAGGGATAGCAAGAGGAGAAGTAGAAAAGAGAGGCATGCATACACACAGAGTCCACTCTGAGTCACATTTCTTCAGCAAAATAATTCCAAGTATCAGTGAGTTCAGAAAGCAAAAGAAGAAGAAAAGAAAAAGAAAAAATAGTGAACGGAAAGAGTTTTTTTTTTTTTTTAATTAGCTAGGAGGAGAGAAAAAGGGGAGGCGAGAGAAGAGGAATAGAGAAACAAGTTCTTCTCATAATGGATAGGATACTTGGTTACCTATCAATTGAAAAAACAACAACAGTTAATTTTGGTCAACCTGAAGAAGGATGGAAAAGGGACACATCAGTAATGTATTTTGAAGCTCAACTCCTTGCTTGTGGGAAATGAAAGTGAATAAGTAAATAGGATTACATGAAACTAAAAGCTTATGCATATTATAAGCAAACTATACAAGGATAACCAGGCAACACAATAAATAGAAGATATTTTCACATTGTACATCAAACAAGTGACTTATATCAAATATCTGTACAGACTTGGTGTAAACCTACAAAAAGAAGCAAAAATAATCCAATAAAAAGTGAGCCAGAGAACTAAACAGTTCTATTTTTTTCCTCATTTTTATTAGTCATTTAATATTGATTTACAAATTATGAGATAACAAGGAAATTATTCCACACCATTTCCACCACCAGAGTCCTATGTTCCCATTACCACCATTGAACACAGCAGTAGTTCTCCTAAGGTCACAAATATGGGTTGACTGCTATTTCTCTAACTATCTTTTTATATAATTGCCCATTTTTTCCTATGGTCCTGCCTTCTCTTCTTTCCTAAGCCACACCTACACCTATTGCTACTTCTGAATGTCCTTTTTTTCTTCTTCTCTCTCTGAGTCTCGATGGAATTGGAGTTCAGAGCCTTCTAGTTTAGAGCCCTCTAATCATCTTCCCCTAACATTTCTCCTTCTATGGGGCTATGGATCAGAATTATTTTGGAGGTACAGAAGCTGAGAGTTCTGGCTTCTGTAATTGCTTCTCTGCTGGACGTAGGTGTTGGCAGTTTGACCTATACTGTTAGCCTAAACAGACAGTTTTCTAAAGAAGAGGTATACATGACCCACATACACATAAAGAAATGCTCCACTTCACTTATCATTAGAGAAATGCAAATTAAAACTACACTGAGGTACCATGTCACACCTGAGAGCATGACTTGAATCAACAAACCAGAAAATGACAGGTGTCAGAGAGTTAATGAGGAAACGGGAACTCTGCTACATTGCTGGTGGGAATGCAAACTGATACAGCCCCGTTAGAAGACTGTATTGAGTGTACTTAAATAAAAAAGGGATTGCCTTATGATCCTGCAATACTTTTAAGCATTTATCCAGTAGACACTCAAACACTAATTAGAAGGAACATATATATCTCTATGTTCATAGCTGCATTATTCACAATAGCTAAAGAGTAGGGGAAGCCTAAATGCCCATCATCAGATGACTGGGTAAAGAAGTTATGGGATATATATCCCATGGAATATGTATTTTCAATAAAAAGATAATATTATGTATTTTGGGATAAAATGGGTGGAACTAGAGTTGATTCTGCTTAGCAAAATAAGTAAAGAGATGAAAGACAACTACCAGATGGTTTCACTCATATGTGGAACCTAGAGATCTGATTTACATAAACTTGTTCCCCCCCCAAAAAAAAATTCCAAACAAAATAGCAGTAAGCAAACTGTAAGACTTGTGAGAACTCTGGTGGTGATCTTTGGGGAATGGGAACTTTGGTGGTGGGTATGGTATGGAACAACATATTGTAATGTTACAATCTTGTAGCAAACCATCAATTACAAGTAAAAATTATTTAAAGAAATAGAATAAAATATGAAAGAAAAGTAAAATATTACATGAAGAGTGCTATGTGTGGCTTTTTGTATTCTAGAACACTTCCATCATGTTGTTCCTTCCCTGCAGGAGCAAAATCCCTCCCCTTCTGCATTCTATTTCTCCCCATCCTCTTAAGTCTGGGATGGCCACAGAGACTTGCTTGATCAATAAAGATAATTTCTTATAGTTTCTACTTGGACTTTTGAAACATTTGCTTTGGGAGGCTCACTTGTAGGAAACCAGCTGCTTTGCCTGGAGTGACTACTCTGTGCCATCTTGCTGTGAGATGTCTCTCTATGTGCTGAGGTCCTGGTGGAAGAAACGTTATGTGGAAGGTAGTGTACGTGAAAAAGTCATGTTTAAAAGAGAACATCCAGACCACTGACCCAAACGAGGCCACATGCAACACCATGAGCCATTTCGTCAAGCCCTTCTCAGACTCCTAGACTACAAAATCTCTCGTTAGCAAGGCAATCACCTTATATCCTTATTATTTGACAAAGATAACTGAATACTAGGTTTAAGAAAGACTATAAAAATTAAGTTTAAGAGAAATGTCCGTGGAAGGTAAGAGACACTGATGGAGACAGCATGGCCAAGAAAACTCTGAAATTGTTAGTTTCAACTCAATGCTGTTGCTTTTTTCCAGTATCACTTTACTAAAGAAACGCTGATTTATAGGATTGTTATTGTTACCTGGACACATTTCACCATTTCCCCAAGATAGGTATCAGTATATTTTACCCTCAGTTAACCATCATCCCTACAGTACTTGCTTCTACTTAAAAATCCAAGGATTTTTGCCATTAAAAATATTGTAGTAAACATTCTAGCAGTGTTTGGTTTTGGTTGCCTTAGTTTACCACTCAAGACCTACTTTTTCAGATGGAAAGAGAGAGAGACAGAGGGAAGAATACCACAGGACCAAAACTTCCACTGTTGTAGGAGTCAGGCTGGAACCAGGTTGAGTGCATAGCAAAGAAGGTATCCTCCCATGTGAATTATCTTGCAATATCTTGCAGTGTTTTTTTTTTCCTTTCTTTTAAGCAAAAACTACCAAATATATATATGCCTTCATTAAAAACAAATTTTGTATTTTAATTACAATTAAATTTGCTGATGGTGAAGACTTCCCAAATGCAGTGTAGTGGGAAGGAGTTAGATTTTGTCTTTTTAATTACGATTGACAGTTACAGTAAAGTATAACAGGAGAGAGAGAGTCTCTGATGCTTTTACTCAGAATTTTTTTGTTTCTTGCAGTGGTAGTATTTTTTTTTCTCCTTTCCTCAAATCAGTCTAAAGTGTTTTTAAGGCCTTTTGCTCATTCTCACCTTCCCCCTTCATTTCACTCATTGCCACTGTCTCTTTACCTGTGGCATTTTACACTTAAGGAGAGCTGCTAATGGTTGACAACAAAAGGACTGCTAATCACACCAATTAAGAGGTGTGAATGTCACCCTTTACCTACCAGCTTTGTTACTGAACATGCGAATTAGTAATTGTACAGGTGCAGGCTTTTAAGTTCACAAGGTTAACACAGACACACAGCTTTGTTTTGGTTGCTTGTTTAAATATTGAAAAATCATGAGTAAAGGGCTGGTCTATGTTGAAGATTGAACAGATGCCATTGCGGTACTCCCTGAGACAGAAAATCTTTAACTGCCTTAAAGCAAAAAAAGTGACCTTCCAAGAAGTAATTTTCTGTGGTCAGTCCATCAAAGGGAAGATGTTTTTATGTTGTCTTGAACTCTTGGAGGGACAAGGAACTTGCCTTTATATGACAGAACTATGAAATACTACTGGAAGGTCAATTGGGTATATTTATAGAGCATTGCAAAGTTAATTAAAAGACTTCCCTGAGCAGATGACCTACCAGTGAGTCTTGGAGCCCCACCTCCCCAGAGCCCTGCCTAATCCATTAGGGAAAGATAGAGACAGGCTGGGAGTATGAATTGACCTGCCAACGCCTATGTCCAGCAGAGAAGCAATTACAGAAGCCAGATCTTCCACCTCTGCACCCCATAATGATCCTAGATTCATGCTTCCAGAGGGATAAAGAATAGGAAAGTTCATGGTCTGGAAGGTGGTGCAGTGGATAGAGTATTAGACTCTCAAGCAGGAGGTCCTGAGTTCTTTCTCTCCTAGCTTTCTCATTAATTTGAAAAAAAAAAAAAAAAAAAAGGAAAGTTCCTATGGAGGGGATGGGATACGGAACTTTGGTGGTGGAAATTGTGTGGAATTGTATCCCTCTTATCCTGTGTTCTTATCAATCATTATTAAATCAATTTAAAAAAGAAATTCCTCTAAGTATTTTTGGTATATCCAATTTTATGTGTTAATCTCTTTCTGAAAGCTTTACTCATTCGCTAGGTCAGTGTTATAACTATATCCTTTAGACTTCCTTTTATAATTTTGACCAGTAAGATACCTGTATGGAGAAATCATTTAAGGGTCACTTTGCACTCTATTTGATATGCTTCAGCCGATCACTCTGACCAGGATCTCGATGGGAAAGGTAACAAAAATTCATCTGAGAGGGATAACTGAAGTTCAGTATACTACAGGATTTGCTCAAGGCAAGTATAACCCAATTTGCGAAGTAAGGTGGGTTTTGGAAAAAAGCTGTCAGTTGTTCTCTAACAGAATGAGTAATTCTTATGTGGAACTGGTAATTTTTAACTTGTTCTCAAGCCTACTGAAATATCTTTGCTCTTTCCATGCATCTGTAAGAGCAACTGTTGTTTTCAGTCATTCAAGGGGAAAGTGTGCAGTAAGGGCCTCTTCTATTTTTGTGGTAGACTCCACAACAAATAAAGAATGTCTCCCTGGGAAGCCTGGGGATGGCTCCTGGCAAGTGAAATGACAAGGTTTTGAGAACTGTTGTGCAGTGGATGATCTCAGTGATTTGAGACCAGTGCCCAGAGATACATTTGAAGAGGTTACTAACACTTCTCTGTGACCAGTGATTCTCCTACTCTTACTCATGAAATGACCTCGCAGAAAAGAGTGAAGTGGATTCCACAAATAAGGGTTGCCCTTCTCTTTCTCTGAATATAGAGAGAGTTGTTGTAACCCTTGACTTAAAATCGAGTGAACAAATGCGCTCCAAATTCTTAGCATGTGCCTAGTAGTTTTGTTGTTGTTGTTGTTGTATTGTTATTAATTGATGTCGTCGTCATTAGATAGGACAGAGAGAAATGGAGAGAGGAGGGGAAGACAAAGAGGGGGAGAGAAAGATAGACACCTGCAGACCTGCTTCACCGCCTGTGAAGCGACTCCTCTGCAGGTGGGGAGCGGGGGCTCAAACTGGGATCACTATGCCGGTCCTTGTACTTTGTGCCACCAGCGCTTAACCTGCTGTGCTACTGCCTGACTCCCTGTGCCTAGTACATTGTAAATATTCAAGAAATGTTAGTCATGATTGTTAACTGCTTACTCGTTTCGGAGCACAAATATTAAAGAACTCTTACAGACAGCTCATATTTACATTGAGTTTTGGTCCCTTTTGTGGTGCTGGGAACTTTTCAACCCCCCACATTATATTTAAAAGGTATTTTTAGTTTTTTCTTGCCTTATAAAGACATGAAATATTCAGTATAGAAAACTATAAAAATAGGGAGCTGGGCTGCGGTGCACCCGATGGCGCACACATAGTATTAAGCTTGAGGACCTGCGCAGGGACCTGGGCTCAAGCCCCCTTCCCACACCTGCAGCGAGGACACTTCACAAATGGTGAAGCAAGGCTACAGGTGTTTCTCTTTCAATTTATCTTTCTCTCTCCCTTTCTATCTCCTCCTCCTCTCCCAATTTCTCTCTGTCCTATTCAATTATTTTTTAAAAAACAATTGAGGGTCAGGGTGGCATCACACATGGTTAAGTGTTCATATTACAGTGCCCAAGGACCCAGATTCAAGCCCCTGGTCACTACCTGCAGTAGGAAAGCTTCACAAGTTGTGAAGCAGGACTGTAGGTCTCTCTCTTTGTCACCTCCTCTCTATCTCCCCCTCCCCTCTCAATTTCTCTCTGTCTCTATCCAATAATAAAATATATAAATAATTTAAAAAGTGGCTGTCAGGAATGGTGAACCAAGCCCCAGAGATAACACTGTAGGCAATTAATTAATTAATGTAAAAGAAATAAAACTATAAAATAATTATTTAAAAATAAAATATCTATACTCCCAGGTATTTTATAATTTATACATAATGCTATTCCAATAAGTCACAGGGTAGTCATAAGTGATTTCAGCCTGGCAAAATGTACTAGAGCTTCTACTTGCCTTATTTCTTGGTGGGCCTGGATCTATTTTCTGTTCCAT
Source organism: Erinaceus europaeus (assembly GCF_950295315.1). Classification (NCBI taxonomy): domain Eukaryota; kingdom Metazoa; phylum Chordata; class Mammalia; order Eulipotyphla; family Erinaceidae; genus Erinaceus; species Erinaceus europaeus. The sequence goes on from NC_080162.1 coordinate 188,545,678, forward strand.
GAAGAGAATTTTCTCCTTCCTGCTTATAGTAAGCTGAGGTGTAGTGACTCATGAGCGTCCATTTACAGTCTTCGTTTCCAGCTTCCGTTGTAATTAGTCACAAGCATTTGACTAAAATTAGGCCAAAGGAATAGGAGTCAAAATGATGAGCATATAATTTCTTAGTCCTGTGCTGCAGAGGCTTTTATTTTACTCCACCCTCACCCTGTGTGTGTGTGTATGTGTGTGTGTGTGTGTGTGTGTGTGTGTGTGTGTGTGTGTGTGTGTGTGTGTGTGTTGGGACTTGAATGTGTAGGCGATTCACTTTTCACCAGGAAGGCAAAGGCAACACTGTAAGACTATGTTTTCCAAGCCACACCAAGATCACACAATGACCTGTTAGAATGCATATTATGGGTTGTCATTCTGACCTGCTAAGTCAGAAACTCTGACAGGGGCTCAGCTCATGCTGATGTCCTCAAACTGCCCACTGTGACCTGTAGATCAAAGATCACCGAGTAGCCTGATTTTGTGTAGTTATAGGATGATTTTCAAATTTTACAGAATTGTAACAACAAAAATCATAAAACAAAAGAATATATATTTGAGACCATATATGGGTTACAGAGATTGGCACACTTATTATTTGATACTTTACAGAAACAGCTTGCCAGTCTTTTCCTTAAAGTCTGAGGAATTATAGTAACTTTTCACTTAATGTCAATAGATTCTTAGAAGTTGAGACTTAAAGTAACAGGACAAAATCAGATCCACCAATAATGTTTCATTCAACATTGACCTAAATTGTTTTGTTTCTCTTCAACACTATAATGACATAATATTGAACAAAATGATCTTATCTGAGAATATGAGTAACTTTCAAATCAGTGAAATAGGAAGAACTTAGATTCCTGAATTATTTTGTGGAGCAGACCTGCTCTGTCAATTTGGTCTGATAAAAAAATTATATATATATATATATATATATATATATATATATATATATATATATATATATATATAACTTCTATAATACATCATTCTTAGTGTTTGGGGAATCTCTTCATAGCAGCAGATCTCACATCCCCTAAGTAACAGAGAAGATTAGAAGATGCTATGTAATACTTGAATCTCTCTCTGTGTATCTCGTCCTCCTTAGCGGACTGTGGTTTGCTTTGCTGACTGAGAAACTGAGTTGAAATCTAGTGAAGTTAAAGCAACCACAACTTCTTAATGTTTGGCTTTGTTTTAAGGAACACAGACCCTTGAGACATGTGCTGAATAACCACTGAAGAGCATGTGCTTATACAGACGAAAGAGTTGGAGTTAGGAGGGCCAGGTGGTGGTGCACCTGGTTGAGTGCACAGACTACAGTGTTCAAGGACCCAGTTTCAAGGCCCCAGGCTCCACCTGTAGAGTGAAAGTTCATGGGTGGTGAGCAGGTCTACAGGTATCTCTCTGCCCCTCTTCCTTTCTATCTCCTCATGCCCTCTGGATATCTGGTTGTGTCTATTAAATAAATGAAAATAATTTAAAAAAGAGAGTTGGAATTAGGATCACTTATGCAAATGAAGTTTTTAGTCCATGTACTTCTGATTAGTTGAGAGTTTATTTCATATGAGAAAGAGTTTCAAATAAGGGAGTGAGAGAAAGAAGACAGACTAACACTAGGCCCAGGAATTCTCCCTTATACAGTGCTCCACCAATGGAACTATTTCCCCAGCACTTGGCATCAGTTCTTTTTTCTTTCTTTCCCACGTTCTTCCTTTTTTCTTTCCTTCCTTTTTTTTAGTTAATTAAATAATTTATTACTGGATAGAGACAGAAAAAAATTGAGAGCGGGAGGAGGAGCTAGAGAGGGAGAGAGACACATCTGCAACACTGCTTCACCACTTGTAAAGCTTCCCCCCCCACAGGTGGGGGCCAAGGGCTTGAACTCAGGTCCTTGTGCACTGTAGTGTAACACTTAACCAGGTGAACCACCACCTGCCCCCCTCCTTCCTTCTTTTTCCCTTCCTTTCCTTTCCCTCCCCTCCCCTTCCCTCCCCTTCCTTTCCCTTCCCCTCCTTATCTTCCCTTTCCTCTCTTCCCTTTTCCATCCTTCCTTCCTTCCTTCCTTCCTTCCTTCCTTCCTTCCTTCCTTCCTTCCTTCCTTCCTTCCTTCCTTCCTTCTTTTCTACTAGAACACTACTCAACTCTGTCTTATGGTTGTATGGGAGATTGAACCTGGGAAGTCTGGTTCCTCAAGCATTAAAATATGTTGTGCTATCACTAGTAGTATCTCTCTGATCTTTAAGATTTTAATTGTTTCCTCTTGTTTATTTGAATACTTCCATCACTCCCAGAGGACTCCTCTCCCAGATAGCAGACGAAAGACAGAAAGGGAGGGAGTGGAGTCAGGAGGAATAGAAACACCACAGGACTGCTTTACCACTTTTGAAGCTTCCCCTTTGCATACTGCTCCCATCTGGAGATTGGGGACTCAAACTTAGGTCCTTGAACACAATAAAATGCGTGCTTTCTCAAGTGTGCTGGCTCCCAGCACAGGGGACATCAGTTTTTAATAGGATTTAGTGGTGATTTAAAGGATCCACAGCTTCAATTTTTTTTATTGTACTAGTAATACTGAATTTATTTCTTTATTTTCTTTTATTCCACACAATTCCCACCACCAGAGTTCCATATCCCCTCTTCTCCACTGGAAGCTTTTCTGTACTTCATCTCTCTGGGAGCATGGATCCAGGATCAGCATAGTGCAGAAGGTGGAAGGTCTGGCCTCTGCTTCTATTTCTTTCTTTTTAATTTTTTTATATTTATTTATTTTCCCCTTTGTTGTCCTTTTTTATTGTTGTAGTTATTATTGTTGTTGTTATTGATGTCGTTGTTGTTAGATAGGACAAAGAGAAATGGAGAGAGGAGGGGAAGATAGAGAGGGGGAGAGAAAGATAGACACCTGCAGACCTGCTTCACCACCTGTGAAGTGACTCCCATGCAAGTGGGGAGCCAGGGGCTGGAACCTGGTCCTTGTGTTTTGGGCCATGTGCACTTAACCCAATGCACTACCACCCAACTCCTTATTTCTTTAGGCTACTTTATTGGGAAATGTTGATTCACAAGACTGTTGTCACATGTTTACAGTTTCTTCTCCCACCTGAGGACATTGGGTCTGAACATGATTTAGGCGAGATATGTGAGACTACCACAACTAAGGAGGTGGATAAAAACTTTGGAAGGGACTTATAAGGATAGGGATCTATTTTTCCAGTTGTCTGTGGTGCTTATGGCAGTTAAATTAGTCTGTGTAGGTCAGGAGATGATGCCAGCCAGCAGCTACAGGAAGTTTTTCAGGATGGGAAGGAATGGAGAGGGTGTTTCTGAACTAACAGAGTTACCCAGTATAGCTGCCTCCATTAACAGAGCTCAGGTCTGCTTCAGATAAAACAACTTGAGTTTTCAGGGAGGGGAAATGGTTCATAGCACTGAGTAATCACAGTTCTGAGCACAGGCACCCTCTTGTCATTTTGTGGTAGTAATGATGCCTGCTGAGAGGTCTCTGGCTTGCAGGCTGTTGTCCTAAAAATGCAAACCATAGCCTAGGGCCATGGAATCAGAAGAAGCCAAGGACAGAGACTTTGGCTGGGCACCCCACTGGTCATCCTCCTTTCAGTTCTCCCAACTTGGACTCAGAAAGCTGTCTTTACCCTTGTACATAAGGACACAGAGAAAGATTTTTTTTAAGGTGTCCTAGAGACCAAGGGTTTTAATCCTGACTTTTTGCCGAGCAGAAATTAAAGATGTTTGGGGGAGGGGTATGCATCACTAATCTTCAAGTCCCCAGGGTGTTTGCTCATGCAGAATGAGTCTTTAGAACTTAAAGGCTGCATTTACCCAGTTTTTCCAGTTCCCCCTTCCAGCTCCAAACCTATTCTCTTTGTCTTTGAGTAGACTGGCCAGTAGGCTACTTGCTAGCAGCGTTTTTTTTTTTTTAACTTTCACATGGCAAGATTTTATTTATTTATTTATTTTTTATTTAAGAAAGAATTAATTAACAAAACCATAGGGTAGGAGGGGTACAATTCCACACAATTCCCACCACCCAATCTCCGTATCCCACCCCCTCCCCTGATAGCTTTCCTATTCTCTATCCCTCTGGGAGCATGGACCCAGGGTCATTGTGGGTTGCAGAAGGTAGAAGGTCTGGCTTCTGGAATTGCTTCCCCGCTGAACATGGGCATTGACTGGTCGGTCCATACTCCCAGCCTGCCTCTCTCTTTCCCTAGTAAGGTGTGTCTCTGGGGAAGCTGAGCTCCAGGACACATTGGTGGGGTCTTCAATCCAGGGAAGCCTGGGTGGCATCCTGATGACATCTGGGACCTGGTGACTGAAAAGAGAGTTAACATACGAAGCCAAACAAATTGTTGAGCAATCATGGACCCAAAGCTTGGAATAGTGGGGAGGAAGTGTTAGGGGGGTTCTCACTGCAAACTCTAGTGTTCTTCTGCTTTCAGGTATATATTTTTGCAGTAGTTTACGGATACGTGTGAACATATGCTCTCTCTCACAGAAACTGGTGTATATCTAGGTTTTGGGACTTTGTTAGAAAGTGAACCACCTGAGATAGAATTAGAGTATACTATGAAAGGAAAGGTCTCACCCGAGGGTTGTCATTCCACACGTGAAGTCTCTGGACACACGTGTGAAGTCTCTGAAGTGAAGCATGTTGAGGTGGCAATCGTTGTGTTGGTTAGGTTGTGATCGACAGATGCAATATTATTTGATATGGATTGGGAGAGGCATACGGGAAAGTGGACCCTATCCAAGGGTTCCAGGACTGGGGGAAGTAGAGGCTCTATAGTGGAGATGTGAGGTTCCTGCTGTCTTAGGGTTCAAAAAGACAATCGATAGTTAATGTTATCATCAAATTATTTGGTAATTGGGTTAACTTTGAAAAGTCCTTTTGTTAGGGTTTGCTGTACAGTACCCAGTATATTGTATATAGCTGTGCTATTGGTTGCTTCTGATCTACTTGGTCTAGGCTGTTGAGAGAGTCTGCATATCAATTACACAGCCTATATATTGAAAAGATTCAGTTTGTGTTTTGAAAAACTTCGAGACATACTATTAATTTTCCCCCTCTCATATTAATTAACTAGTGATTTATATGACTACATTTTACTAGGAGTGTACATAAACACCATTCCCACCACCAAAAGACTGTGACCCATCCCTCCCGCCCACTCCCACCCCCTACTGGCCCAGGAAGCTGCATGTCTACCCCTCACCACTGGGTTTTTACTTTGGTGCCCTACTTACAATTTGGTCAGGTCCTGCTTTTAGTTTCCTTTTCAGATCTTCTTATTCAACTTCTGTTGTTGAGTGGGATCATCCCATACTCATCTTTATCTTTCTGACTTAGCTCACTTAACATAATTCCTTCTAGCTCTGTCCAAGATAGGTCAGAGAAGGTGGGTTCATTGTTCTTGATAGCTGCATAGTATTCCATTGTGTATATATACCACAGCTTTCTCAGCCACTCATCTGTTGTTGGGCACCTGGGTTGCTTCCAGGTTTTAGCTATTATAAATTGTGCTGCTATGAACATAGGAGTACACACCTCTTTTTGGTTGGGTGTTATGGAGTCCTTGGGGTATAACCCCAAGAGAGGAATTACTGGATCATATAGAAGGTCCATTTCAAGCCTTCTGAGAGTTTTCCAGACTGCTCTCCATAGAGGCTGGACCAATTTACATTCCCACCAGCAATGTAAAAGGGTTCCTCTGTCCCCACAACCTCTCCAGCATTTGATGCTGCTGTCCTTTTTGATGTATGCCATTCTTATAGGAGTGAGGTGGTATCTTAATGTTGTCTTAATTTGCATTTCTCTGACAATCAGTGACCTAGAGCAGTTTTTCATATGTTTGTTAGCCTTTTGCATCTCCTCTGTAGTGAATGTTTTGTTCATATCCTCTGCACATTTTTGGATGGGGTCATTTGCTTTTTTGGTGCTAAGTTTGCTGAGCTCTTTATATATTTTGGTGATTAGTTTCTTGTCTGATGTATGGCATGTGAAGATCTTCTCCCATTCTGTGAGGGGTCTCTTTGTATGTTTAATAGTTTCTTTGGATGTGCAGAAGCTTTTCAATTTGATATAGTCCCATTGGTTTGTTTCTGCTTTAGTCTTCCTTGCAGTTGGGTTTGATTCATCAAAGATGTCCTTGAGGTGTAGGTGGGAAAGTGTTCTACCAATGTTTTCCTCTAAGTATTTGATTGTTTCTGGTCTGACCTCTAGGTCTTTGATCCATTTGGAGTTGATTTTTGTTTCTGGTGAGAGAAAGTGGTTCAATTTCATTCTTCTGCATGTTACAACCCAGTTTTCCCAGCACCATTTATTGAAGAGAGCCTCCTTTTTCCATTTAATCCTTTGGGCCCCCTTATCAAAGATTAGATGCCCATAGGTGTTGGGATTTACTTCTGGGCTTTCAATTCTGTTCCACTGGTCTGTGTGCCTATTTTTGTTCCAGTACCATGCTGTTTTGATGATGATGGCTTTATAATATAGTTTAAGGTCTGGGTGTGATGCCTCCATTTCTGTTTCTTTTCCAAAGATGGTTTTGGCAATTCTAGGTGTTTTCAGGTTCCAGATAAATGATTGTAGTGTTTGTTCTATTCTCTTAAAGAAGCTTGGTGGAACTTTGATGGGTATTGCATTAAATTTGTATATGGCTCTGGGGAGAATATTCATTTTGATGATATTTATTCTTCCAACCCATGATCATGGGATATCTTTCCATTTCTTGCTATCAGTTTCTATTTCCTTGAATAGCGACGCATAGTTTTCAGTATATAAGTCTTTCACTTCTTTGGTAAACTTTATTCCTAGGTATTTGATTGATTTTGCTGAAACAGTAAATGGGAGTGATTTCTGGATGTCTTCCTCTTCAGATTTAGTGTTTGCATAAAGAAATTCCACTGATTTTTGTACATTGATTTTGTACCCTGATACCTTGCTATATTGCCTAATAACTTCCAGTAGTTTTCTGCTGTTCTTTCTGTGTATACTATCATATCATCTGCTAATAGTGAGAGCTTGACTTCTTCCCTTCCAATCTGTATTCCTTTGATTCCTTTCTCTTGCCTGATTGCTGTGGCAAGAACTTCCAGTACTATGTTGAAGAGTAACGGTGACAGTGGACAGCCCTGTCTAATCCCCAATCTGAGGGGGAATGCTTTCAGCTTCTGTCCATTGAGTATGATGTTGGCTGTGGGTTTGCTATATATAGACTCCACTATCTTGAGGAATTTCCCATCTATTCCCATTTTTTGTAGAGTTTTGAGCATGAATGGGTGTTGGATTTTGTCAAAGGCTTTCTCTGCATCTATTGAGATAATCATGTGATTTTTGGCTTTGCTTTTATTGATGTGGTGAATGACATTGATTGACTTACGGATGTTGAACCAGCCTTATGTTCCTGGGATGAATCCCACTTGGTCGTGATGAACAATCTTTTTGATGTGTTGCTGTATCCGGTTGGCCAAGATCTTGTTTAATATTTTGGCATCTATGTTCATCAGAGATATTGGTCTGTAGTTTTCCTTTTTTGTTCTGTCCCTATCAGCTATTGGTATCAGGGTGATGTTGGCTTCATAGAAGGTGGAAGGGAGTATTCCTGTTTCTTCAATCTTGTGGAAAAGCTTAAGAAGTATGGGTACAAACTGTTTCCTGAAAGTTTTGTAGAATTCATTTGTGAAGCCATCTGGTCCATGACTTTTGTTGTTGTAGAGGTTCTTAATAACGGTTTCAATTTCTTTGTCTGTGATTGGTGCATTTAGATTTTGTAGTTCTTCTGGGTTCAGTTTTGGAAGGGCATATGCTTGGAAGGGAATTGTTCCATTTCTTCCAGATTCTCTAGCTTGGTGGTGTATAGTTCTTTATAGAAGTTTCGCAGGATTCTCTGGATTTCTGTGGTTTCAGTTGTGATATCTCCCCCATCGTTTACAATTCTATTAATTTGAGTCTTCTCTCTTTTTTGTTTGGTGAGTCTGGCTAGGGGGTTGTCAATTTTGTTTAATCTTTCAAAGAACCAACATTTGGCTTCATTGATCTTTTGTATGGTTCTTTTATTTTCGATGTTGTTTATTTCTGCTCTAACTTTAGTGAGTTCTGTACTTCTGGTTGCTTTAGGGTTCCTTTGTTCCTCTTCCTCTAAGTCCTTGAGGTGTGCTGTAAGGTCGTTCATCTGAGCTTCTTCTTGGTGTTTAATATGTGATTATATAGCTATAAGTTTCTCTCTCAGTACTGCTTTAGCTGTGTCCCAAATATTTTGATAGGTTGTGTCTTCATTTTCATTTGTTTCCAGGAACATGTGAAGCAGATCTGCAGGTGTCTGTCTTTCTCTCCTTCTCTCTGTCTTCCCCTCCTCTCTCCATTTCTCTCTGTCCTATCCAACAATGATGACATCAACTACAACAACAATAAAAAAAGACAACAAGGGCAACAAAAGTGAAGATAAATAAATAAAATTACAAAAAAAAAGAACATAGGGAAAAAAAAAGAAAAAGAACAGTCATAAAAGAGCGGTGAAAGGAAAGAGTTTTTTTTTTAATTATTTAAGTAGCTATGTGGGGGTTGACGTGGGGGGTGTTGGCTACTTAGAAAGAAAAAAGACCAGAGGTTTCAGAAGAGTATAGACTTAGAATGGATGATACTCTCTGGTGGGACAGGAATTTGGTAAAGACAGAAGCTCAGCAGGGGAGCCTGCTAGGAGCTGGTCCCCAGGGACTGGTTATGGGGGTGGGAGGCGGAAAAAAATTTTGTTCCCTTTTTTTCTACTCTATTTCTTAACCCAAATTAAGTTATAGTCACCTCCTTGGTGTCACTGCTAGGACCCCTTATTGACTGGCCTACTAAAGGCAGAAAATCCTACCGTTTCCAGAAGATGTGGTCAGAGCTCAAGCCACTAGCAGCTTCTCAGTCCGCCATCTTCCGGGAACCTACCGCTAGCAGCCTTTCTAAGCAAGTCTCTTGTGACAAGCACTCCTTCATACTAAATGGTCTGGACGAAGAATCCTAAAACCAGTAGCAACGAGATTATGTTTATTTATTATTTTTAAGATTGAAATCGAGAGGAGTGGGGGAGGAGATAGAGAGAGGGAAAGAGAGATACCTGCAGCAGTGTTTCACCACTCAGGAAGCTTTCTCACTGCACCTGGGGACTGTGGCGGGGGTTGGGGGTTGAACCCAGGCTTTTGTGCATTATGACTCTTCCATCACTACCCAAATTAGGCTTCTTCTCCTCCGTCTTTTTTCGTATTTTATTTATTTATTTTGGATACATACAGAGAGAAGTAAAGAGGGAAGGGGAGGGGCGGGGTGGTGGCACACCTGGTTTAATCACATGTTACAATATTCAAGGGCCCAGGTTTGAATCAGGTCCCGGTCTGCAGGGGGAACGTTTTGCGAGTGGTGAAACAGTGTTGCAGGCGTTTCTCTGGCTTTTTCCCTCTCTATCATGCCCTTCCCTCTCAATTTCTGGTGGTCTCTATCTAGTAAATAGATAAAGATAATGAAAATTAAAAAACAGTTTAAAATAAATAAATAGGGAAAGGTAGATAGGGAGAATGAACTGCCACACTGCTTCACTTTTTTTAAAATTTGAAGATAAATCTACTTTTATTGAGGTTAAGGTAATAGTATTCTAAGTTATTAGCTTTCACGGGTGACTTCTCCCCATCCCACCCCACCTTTCTCTCTCTGGGTTCTGATGGAATTGGAGTTCAGAGCCCTCTGGTCATCTTTCCCTCTGGGAGTATGGACTAAAACTCTTTATGGTCCATCAGAAGATGGAAGGTCTGGCTTCTGTAATTGCTTTTCCACTGAACATGGATATTGGTAGACTGATCCATACCCCCAGCCTGTTTCTGTCTTTCCCTAGTGGGATAGAACTCTGGAGAGGTGGGGTTCCAGTACACATTAGTGAGAACGTACAGGATGAAATCGTAGTAGTGTCTGCAAATTGATGGCTGAAAGGCAGTAAAATATAAAGCAGGACAAAGTGTTTAATGAACAAGAACCATAAAGTAGGAATAGAGCAGATGTGAATATGGATTTTAGGGTGGATGGAAGCTAGGGAATCTATTTTAGGTATGTTCCCAGGGGCCCATGAGTGGCAATTTTTGCTGGAGGTTAATAGCTAACCCGCAGGTGGATCAAAAATGTTGTTTGGGAAGATGGTGTCAGAGCTGAGACTAGAACTAGAAAACTAGATCAAGGCAGCAAGTAGCTCCCAAACTTGAAGAAAATACACAAATACAATTAACTGTTTACCACATCAATTTAACCTGGGACCCATGTCTATTCGAATTGAGTACAGGAGCCTGTATAACCTCCGACTCCCTGTCAGTCTGAGTTCACAGTCCATGGTCAGGACACATTCTAGGCTGCTGTCATCACAAGACCTCTAGTGGCAGAGCAGAGTGACTCAGCCTCCCTTGGAGAGTGGGGCAGTCCTTACCATTCTGCATCACTTCTATTTATTTATTTATTTATTTATTTATTTATTTATTTATTTATTTATTTTTTGCCTCCAGGGTTATTGCAGAGGCTCGGTACCTGCACTGCAGATCCACTGCTCTTGGAGCCTATTTTTTCCCTTTTGTTGTTATTGTCGTTGTTGGATAAGACAGAGAGAAATCAAGAGAGGAGGAGAGAAAGGTAGACATCTGCATACCTGCTTTGCCACTTGTGAAGTGACACCCCCCCACACATACAGGTGGGGAGCCAGGGCTCATGCTGGAATCCTTATGCTGGTGCTTGCTCTTAGCTTGTGTGCTTAACCAGCTGTACTACCGCCTGGCTTCACTTCTTATGAAGCTTTCCCCCTGAATGGTCCTTGAACCCGGATCCTTGCTCACCATAATGTGTGTGCTCAGCCAAGTGTGTGCCACCACCTGGTTCTCCCCAACTTAGAATTTAAGGATTTCTGCCTGAGCCTGTGTTGGCTGTGCCAACAGAATTGTCCATTTGTCATTGTTTGTTTTTGGGAGTCGCGTGGTAGCGCAGTGGGTTAAGCTCATGTGGTGCAAAGCGCAAGGACTGGCGGAATGATCTCAGTTCGAACCCCCGGCTCCCCACCTGCAGGGCAGTCGCTTCACAGGTGGTGAATCAGGTCTGCAGGTGTCTATCTTTCTCTCCTCCTCTCTGTCTTCCCCTCCTCTCTCCATTTCTCTCTGTCCTATCCAACAACAACGATATCAATAATAACTACAACAATAAAACAGCAAGGGCAACACAAGGGAATAAATAAATATTAAAAGAAAGAAAGAAATGTTGGTTTCATCCTTGCCAAGCAACCTGTGCATCCCTTGACTCTTGGGAAAACGTTTTTGTTTTCTTTCCAGTGTAACCTGGGTTCCATTCCTTCTGAAACTTTTTGTTGCAGGCCGGGGTGGTGGCGCACCTGCTTGAATGCACATTACAGTGCTCAAGGACCTGGGTTTGAGCCCCTGGTTCCCACCTGCAGAGGGAAAGCTTTGCAAGTGGTAAAACAGTGCTGCAGGTGTCTCTCTTTCTCTCTCCCTCTCTATCTCCCCTACCCTCTCAATTTCTGGCTGTCTCTATCCAATAAAGATAATTAAAAAAAAAACAAAACCCAACTCTTTGTTGCCCCACTGCTGACATTTCAGAAAAGTCTCCTTCCACCTTGTCAGTCTCCTTGGAAATTGATCCTAGAAGCAGGGGTGGGGAGAGATGTACTTTTTCTTGTGTTTTTAGGCATCTATTATTTCTATGGAATTCTTGACAGATGAAAAAGATTAAAAACCAAAAACTTGATTTTCTGCTGTCAAGGAAACAAGCTGTTCTCCCCAATTTAAGCGTCCTTTGGTAAACCTGGTGCAAACTTCATTAAGAATTGATGAATATAGTCAGGCTTTCAGGGAACTCACCTGGAGTCCTTTCTAGAGTGGGAGTGGGTGGCCCCGGGAAAGCCTGATGTGACTCCTAGCTCTGGCGCTTACGCCTGGTTTTTTTGGAAAGCCTAATAAAAGCGATGACATTCTACCCGCAGATGTCAGTTTGCACCTCCAGAAGAAAAGGAACACCAGCTCCTCATGCCTGTACGGTCCTTTGGGGTCCATAAATCTTCCATGAACTATAAACTTGCTGACCCTGACTGTCAGGAAGATGCGGCTTACAGATCTTACAGATCTTACAGAATTGGGACACAGGGAACTGAAACTGCTGCCCCATGAGGGTTTCAAGTCCAGGGCTGATATAATAGAACCACCCCTCTATACTTTAGGCTCCTTCTGTGCACTTGTCTTTCTCTCCACTGTTTCTCATTTGCTAATTGCTTTCTTCAAAATGTCACTTCTCGAGGGCTGTCAGCTGGTACAGTGCATGGTGATGTGTGAGATCCCTGGTTGAGATCCCTGGCACCTCATCAGTGGCACTTGGAGAGGCACCAAGGAATTCCATGGAAGCAGTGCTTTGGTGTCTTGCTCTCCCCCCTTTTCTCCCTCCTTCCTCTAAGAAAATATGTAAATAGGGAGTCATGCGGTAGCGCAGTGGGTTAAGCTCATGTGGTGCAAAGCATAAGGACCAGCCTAAGGATCCTGGTTCGAGCCCCTGGCTCCCCACCTGCAGGGGAGTCGCTTCACAAGCAGTGAAGCAGGTTTGCAGGTATCTGTCTTTCTCTCCCCCTCTCTGTCTTCCCCTCCTCTCTCCATTTCTCTCTGTCCTATCCAACAACGACAGCATCAATAACAACAAGGGCAACAAAAGGGAATAAATAAATAAATATTTTTAAAAATGTAAATATAATAAAATTGAGTCAGGAGGTGACTTAGCAGTACTGCACATGAGCAAAGCCTTTGGTTCATTCTTCAGCAGAATCATTAAATTTTAAAATAAAAAAACATCACTTTCTAGGAAAATTTGGCAGGAACTATGTCCCAGCTCTATCTCTTGGTTAAATCTATTCTGTGAACCACTCTGATTTCAGTACAATTATGACCGTGCTCTGTCATTTTAAGAGTGGTTTTGTCCTTTTTTTTTTTTTTCTCCCTCCAGGGTTATGGCTTGGGCTCAGGTTGGTGCCTGCAGTATGAATCCACTTACCCTGCAGGCCATTTCCCCCATTTTTGTGGCCCTTGCTGTTATTATTGTTCTTGTTATTATTATTATCTTGTTATTGTTATTATTGTTGTTGTTATTATTGTTCTTGCTGTTGTTGTTGTTGGATAAGACAGAGGGAAATTGAGAGGAGGGGAAGACAGAGAGGGAGAGAGAAAGATAGACACCTGCAGACCTGCTTCACAACTTGTGAAGCCACCCCTCTGCAGGTGGGGAGCCCAGGGCTTGAACCAGGACCTTTACCTGGTCTGTGGGCTTCATGCCATGTGCACTTAACCAGCTGGGCTACTGCCTGGCCCCCTGTCTTTGTTTTCTTAACTCTGAAAATAATGAAAATTTGTATACCAAGATTCACAAAATGGAGGCTGCCTGAATGGCCCAGTCAGTATCCCACACCTGAAAGTTAGCTTGTGCTCTAAGGTAAAAGCCTCACCATCAAGGAGAAAAAAAAGTTGGACACACATTAATTATAGTTCTACAACACAGTTTTAACTAATTGGCTGTACCTTTGAAAATAAAACCTGCTAGTCTTAAAAGGTAATTCTAACATCTGATCAGTCATTCTGCCTCCACACTTTTAACACCACAAAATCTACTCTTGTTCAGAATTTCTCCATAGAGTACTCTCTTTTCTTCCTTCCATTCTTCCTTCCTTCCTTCCTTCCTCCCTTCCTGCCTTCCTTCGTTCCATTTCTTTATTGGGGGAATTAATGGTTTACAGTCCACAGTTAAATACAGTAGTTTGTACATGTGTAACATTTCCCAGTTTTCCACATTAACAATTCAATTCCCACTAGGTCCTCCTCTGCCATCATGTTCCAGGACCTGAACCCTCCCCTCACCCCAGAGTCCTTTACTTTGATGCAATACACCAACTCCAGTCCAAGTTCTGCTTAGTGTTTTCCCTTCTGATCTTGTTTTCAACTTCTGCCTATGAGTGAGATCATCCTATATCCATCCTTTTGTTTCTGACTTACCTCAATTAACATGATTCCTTCATATTCATCCAAGATGGGGTGAAGAAGGTGAATTTAACATTTTTAATAGCTGAGTAGTACTCTACTTCCTCTCAGTTTCTGTACTTCCTTAGTCCACGAATTGTTTCCCTTTAGATAATGGACATCAAACTCATTATCAAATTTTATTTTTCATGTTACATGACAACTCACAACAATCTTGCAAGGTAGGGATTTTCAGCCTCATTCTTATATAAAAAGAAACAAGTCATGAATTTGTTCTTCCTGTTAGGGCAGACTGTTTCTTCGTGACTCCAGGCCACTAGAATATGCTTGTAAATGTCCCTATCTTCTATTTCTGTGAAACTTATAAATCAGAAGATATGTGCTAATATGTAAAAGGACTGTAATTCAAATTATAGTTGACATTGCATTGTTTCAGAGTTGGGAGAGATTCTTTTTGGTGGGAGAGGCATGTAGATTGGTTGATTAAAGATGACCTTGGGCATCATATAGGCCATGATTTTCAGTTGAAGACATGGGCACATGTTATTAACCGTTCCAAGTTTTGGATTTCTCCTCTTTAAAACCAAGTTTGTTAAATTTTAGCATCCGTTAGGATTGACGTTAGCATAGAGTGAGAACTCAATAAATGATAGTGAATATTAGAATGTGCTGCATATATCGGATTTTGAGAGATAAGATAAGGGCAGATGATGACTTATTTTTCCCCTCCTGAGTATAATGGAAAAAATTTAAGAAGAGATAACCAGGTCAGGACTGCATTTGATATAAATCAATCACTTTCTGCCTTTCCCAATAAAGAACCTCTTATTTCTGCTCAATAGTCCTAAAGTTTAAAATTGTGCTGCAGGATACAAGTTTCTTACCAAAGGAAAAAAAATGGTGGTGATCAAGACACTTTACTTTACAAAGCACTAGCACTCTTCAACATTTTGGCTAGATACTGTTGTTGTTTCATAATAAGTTGTTGTTGTTGTTGTTGTTGTTTTAACTGGAGCACTGCTGCTCAACTTTGGCTCATGGTGATGCTGGGACTTTGGAGCCTCAGGCTTCTTAGTCTCTTTGTATAGCCATTATTTTATCTACCTTCACCCTGATTCCTTTTTTTTTTTTTTTGATTCCTTTATTTATTAGTAAAGTTTTATCAGAAAACAGATTCCTTGTTTGCGATAAGCCTATGACTGCTTAAGTGCAGCACAGTTGAGAATCTGTGGGGAGAACCTTTGCCCACTAGCCTAAAGTATTCCTTAGCGGGCCCTTCCCTGAAAAGCATGGACAGACACCATCAAGAATGCCAAAGTGACACTAAAGATCAAAATGAAATGTTCTTGATCCTGTTTCTTTTTCACCCAAATGGTTTCGTAGCCTAATAAACTGATGAATATACATCAATGTATGTGTGAAGAATAATTCTGATAAAGCAACAGCATGGGGCTGGGTGGTGGCGCACCTGAAAGTGCACATGTTACAGTGTTCAAGGACCTGGGCTCAAGTCCCCGGTCCCCATCTGCAGTGGGAAAGTTTTGCAAGTGGTGAAGTAGGGCTGCAGTTCTATCTATCTATATATCTGTCAATCAATCATCTATCTATCTCCCCCCCTCAATTTCTGGCTCTCTCTATCAAATAACTAATGCTAATAAAAAAATTTAAAGCAACAGCATGCCAAGTTCATATTAAAGTAACACCATTACCAATTCTTTTGTGCACTTTGCTGAAAGAAGACAAAGAAGATGATCTCTGAGTTGACTTGATTTATTTCCACTTTCAGAAATAGAAATAGGTGGTAGGTTTTAAATAGAGGTCAGTAGACTTACCAGTGTCCTAAACAAATACCCTAGAATAGGAAGCTATATCATTGGCATGGCCAGTGGTTTCTAGTGAAAAATGGTAAAAGTGACACCATCTGGTAGTTGTCTTTTATCTCTTCACATATTTTACTTAGCATAATCACCTCCATTTTCTTCCAAATCATACAACCTCATTTCTTTGATTGCATAGTTGTGTTCCGTTACAAATCTATCCCACAACTTCTTTATCCACCTTCTGTTGTTGGGCATTTAGGTTGTTTCCATACATTGGCTATTGTGAACAAAACATTTATAAACACAAGGGTACATAAACCCCTTTGACTTTGTGCTTCCGTGTCCTGTGAGTGTAAACTTAAGAGTGGTATTGCTGGGTCGGAGGGCAATTCTGTGTTTATTTGCTTAAGTATCCTCCAAATTTTTCCGCAGGGGTTATACCAGTTTGCTTTCCCACCAACAGTGTAGCAAATTTTTTTTCTCCTCACGTTCTTGCCAACAATGGTCATTTCCTGTATTGTTGACGTGAGCCATTCTCACAGGTGTGAGGTGATATCTCATCGTGGTAGTCTTGATTTGTACTTGCTTGCACCAAGTATGGGAATAGAAATACTCCTGAAATCTGACAAATCTGTAAAAACAATGTTAAAACTCTTTTTTTTTTAAAGCACTAGGTGTAATTTTAAATGATTTTTGAACCATCAAAAGATAAGGAGATCAGATCCCAATCTTTCTTGAAGGATTTTGTGAACAGTAATCTTTCTATTGAAAAACATTCAGGAGATAAGTCTAGTTTTTAAATAGCACTAGAATCCTGTTGACCCAACTGAATCAAAATGAGAATATTCACAATGCAGTTTGGCTTTACTTCTCTCCCTTCAAGAGTCTTGATGCACAACAGCATGAGCTAAACATGCTGTGTCAATCTTATCTTTTACATTTTCTGGATGTTTTCCTCTTAGATCATGCAACAACCCTATAATTATTTTAAATATTTTTGTCTGTAAATTTCTGAATACTTGATCTGATTTTAATAGGGCCCATGTGTGAAATCCTTTATTATTTTTTTAATCTTTCATTCTGATTCTTTCTGCTCTTTAGTACAGCACAGCTTGGTAGCACTAGGTATGTCTTGTTGAAAGTATGTCCATAAATATGTCCCTTGCAGCATGGAACAGCTTGTTAAATTGGCAGTCCTCAGCAGTTAGCCTAGAAAAGTTTGCCTCACTTGTGATAGTCCAAATGTAGGGCAGAACACAGCGTAACTTTTTATCTAATTTTACCAATTGACATATTCTCCAAATTTTTAACTACCTCGTGTCTTTTCCGTACAGTGCTACCACATGACTTTAAAGTGACTAAATGTTCTCAGAACTGTCAAGTGTGGATTGGGAAATTACCTTCCAGTACTGAATATTAATACTGGTGGAATTAAAGAAAAGAATGCTGTCATTTAAAACAGGATGATAATTTCTGGTCAGAAATGTATCTGATAGGTTTCTTTTTCTGAGGTGGAGTGGATGCTGTTCTTTATTAATGCACAGTTTAGGGTTGCTGATTTAGTTGATTGATATATTTATAGATATACTATACTTTATACTATCCTTTTATTGTTATACTTGATTTATTGCTGTAATGATATCTGTGGCCCCCCCACACATACACCAGGGTTATCACTGGGATCTAGTGCCTGCACAATGAATTCTCCACTCAAAAAGCTTTACTTTTTCTTTCTTCTTCATGTGGAGACAGAGAGAAGTCAAGAGCAAGAGAGAGGGAGAGGCAGAGAGAGAGAGGGAAAGGGTGAAGGAGAAGGAGAGGGAGAGAGAGAGGGGGAGAAGGGGAAAGGGAGAGAGAGAGGGGAAGGGAGGGGGCAGGGAGAGAGAGAGAGAGAGAGAGAGAGAGAGAGAGAGAGAGAGAGAGCTATTTTGCTGTTTGTGAAACATCCCCCTACCTAAAGGGAACCACAGGCATAAACCCAGGTCTTCACAAACAGTAATGTGTCTGCATTATGGGGTATACTACCACCCAACCAATCTTACTCTCAGCTCTCTCTGATTTTGGATGCTATTAGAACAAGACATGACAAGTATGGAAAGACTCTCAACCTAAAATGTATTACCACACTGTGACCCACCCCCACAGTCCTTTGCTCTGACCTGTGGGAAAGGAGTCCCAGTTCTCTTCCTCTTAGTGTCTGGAGCACACAAGCAGGCAGCAGCCTCTGTGTCTTGAGAATGCCAGCAAATCTCCCTTGTCTGCTTGTCATTATACTGATTAAAATTTGCCAAGCCTTGTCTTCGGGGAAAACAGCACAATAAAATAACCAACAAAGCAAAGCACTTATCTGAGTGTGGAATCCAGGAAGGGGCACAGGGCTTGGGACAAGCACAGAGCACAGTGACTGTGTTCAGCAACCCTTTCTTGGTAGCCACACCCTCCAGATGGTCCAAAGTGTGCCTGGGTAAGTGGTCTGAATTGAATGTATTTTCCATGCTTAGTTTCTGTCTGTGGATTTTATCTCCCAGAGAGGAGTTGCTTGTCCCTGAAGAATCTATAAGAAAACACTATTTTAGGAGTAAATCTGGAAGAAAGCCTTTTAGAAATTCAAAATGGACTTTGTAGAAATGACACTCAACTTCCTGCCACCTCTTTAAACCTGTTTCCCTAGCAGCAGGTGAATAAAGAGCTACTACAGTTCGATGATTCTCATTTGATTTAAAATTTCATGAGACTCATTATCACCTCCAGGGTGTATGTGTGTCATCAGGGAATGAATTCAGGGTATTATATATGTACAATTCCACTGCTGAGAGGTCTTTCTGGCCCATTTTTTTCTTTTTTGAGTGGGTAGAGAGAATGACAGAGATTCCACAGCACTCTTCATAATTCATGGAGTTACCCTAGTGTGTCCATGATGCTCCCATATGAGGTCTGGTCTCAAATTCAGAAGCTTCTTCCAATTCAGTGGGGGCTGTTTAAAGCTGGGTCACACATGCATGGCAAAGCAGGCACACTGTACAGGTGAACTGTCTTGCCGACCCACTGGGATCTCCTTTTGACTCACTAAATCTGAGATGCTAAAAAGTAAAATCTAATGGATTCTTATATGCATGGAAAGAATTGATACCGTCATTGTTCTGTAGACACTTGATGTCCAGTGCATTTTTGTGTGTGAAGTGAATAACAAAAATCCAAGGGAATAAAGTAAAACCACTAAATCAAAGTACATTCTGTTTTATTAAATGTCCTTCAGGCTTTATGTTGATTTAATCATATTAAAATGGTAGCCAGAGATATTCTAAATCATGGAACTGTGTTTGTTAGTTGAACGAGAACATCTCTTTACTGGCATTTTAAAGATAATTTCTTATACTCTTGGAAGGGTACAAAAGCAAACTTAAAATAGCTATTCTGGATTATTTTACTTTCACTTTTTAATTAAAAAAATTAATTGTTGCCAAAAGCTATTTGTTGGAATTGTGTTAAAATGTTTACAGATGCCTTAGGAAGAAAACAGCAGAATGTGGAACTAATTGTGTTGATTCAAGATAATTAT
This sequence comes from Erinaceus europaeus, assembly GCF_950295315.1. NCBI lineage: Eukaryota > Metazoa > Chordata > Mammalia > Eulipotyphla > Erinaceidae > Erinaceus > Erinaceus europaeus. The sequence goes on from NC_080162.1 coordinate 188,565,130, forward strand.
GAAACACAAATGACCATTACTTACAACAAGTCCCTTGGTAATTAGGGGTTGACTCCAGGGATCAGGCTCAAATGAAGGGGAAAAAATGGTAGTTACAATCAAACTAGAATACGTGCTGTATTCTCAAGTTACCGAAAGGTCTTTTTTGTTTATGTTTTGATGTTTGACTTATGTAGTTATACAATTTTTGTTCTTAGTAAAACAACTTTGCTCCTGCCCTCCCTCCTAAATTCAAAGAACTGTATTATTATTGCTATTTTAAAATTCAAATTCCTATGACCATTGACTCCTGGGAATAGTGAATGAGTATTATATTCTGGATTTCCTTTGTAGTGGAAAGTGGCCTATCTGAACATTAATTATTTTCATCTTTTATTTATTTTCTATTTTTTCAAATGTTTTATTTATTTATTTTGCCTAGAGATGAAAACATCGAAAGGGAGAGAGGGAGAGAAAGAGAGAGAGATATTGATAGAGATAGAGAGAGACCTGCAGCAGTGCTTCACAGCTCCTGAAACTTCTCCCCTACATGTGGGCACTGGGGACCTGAACCTAGGTCCTGTGCATTCTGACCACTGATATCTTCTTTTAAAAAGGTTTATTAGTGGTAAAGGGAGAAGGTGAACTGAACATTACACTACCACATGCAGGACCTCATGTTTGGAAGCCTTGTAATCTACCACTATGTTTCCATCTGGTAGGAATTTCTTTTTTTTTTTTTTTTTACTTTTTGCCTCCAGGCTCATTGCTGGGGCTTGTTGTCTGCACTATGAATCCACTGCTCTTGGTGGCCATTTTTCCATTTTGTTGTCATTATTGTTATTGTTTTTCTTATTGCTGATGTTGGATAGGACAGAGAGAAATTGAGAGAAGAGGAGAAGACATAGAGGAGGAGAGAAAGACAGACACCTGCAGACCTGCTTCACTGCTTGTGAAATGACTCCTCTGCAGGTGGGGAGCCGGGGGCTGGAACCCCGATTCTTACCCTGGTCCTTGTGTGCTTAACCTGCTGCACTACCACCAGAACCCCAGGAATTGTTTTAATTTATTTTGTCTTGGGGTATCCATGAGATTTTATGTCCACATTATATGGGAATTTCCAGAAGAGACTTGCAGATGCTACAAGGTATCACAGTATAAATAATTGAGTATAACTGAGTGTATTTCAGATCATTTTGGGGTGTTTGAAGGCTACACATAGTCTATATGGACCTCATGTTCTACTGTGGTTTGACTGTGCTTTATTTAGACATAAGGGGAAGGATCTGGGGAGTGATGCACCCAGTTGAGCACAGCACAGGTTTCCACACACAAGGAACAGGGTTCAAACCTCCATTTCCCACCAGCAGAAAGGATGCTTCATGAGTAGTGAAGCAGGTCTACAGTAACCTATCTTTCTCTCTCCCTCCCCTTCTCAATTTCTCTTTGTCTTATTAGATAAAATAGAGAAATAAAAAAATACACATAAGTAGACCAAAAGGGAGAATTAAAAATAGAAAAGGGCAAAAACTTATGAGAATCACCACTGAGAAGAAATGTTAGGGAACAGAACATGATTTTTGAGATTTCTAGTGAACATCACTATCTCGTGGGAAAGGAAATTTACTTTTAAAAGAAAGCAGTCATATTGAACTTTCACTTTGCTAATTGAAAGGAGAGCTGCTCATCAGTATGTATGTTTCCAGACCAAAGCCAAACATATTACTAATGCTTTTATCCTCCAGGCCGCTTTGAAAAGACTGAAGAGAAAAAGTTGGAAAAAATAATAATTTTTACATGTGATTTCTAATCTATCATTTAAACATAAAATCAATACAAAACTCACTAAAGAAATGTTGACAGAATAGCTCAGTGCATCTTCTTTGCTGTGTTCATGACCCAGTTTAAGCCAAGCCCCTGCTACATTGGAGAAAGCTTGAGTGCTGTAGTCTCTCTCTCTCTAAATATATATGTAGTTTTTCATAGAAAAGTTGGCTTGGAGCACTAAAGCCCCAGTGATGATTAAAAAAATAGCTAAGTAAATAAAAGCTCATTAGGGCAATATTTGACATTTTAAAAAGCTGCACGATTTTTTCACATCTCATTTTTAATTAGTCGCATTTCAAGTGCTCAACAGTTACATGTGCCAGGCAGATGTGGAGGCTTTAGAGAAGACCTTGCATTGAAAGACCATTTGGGGACTCAGGGGCCATTCAGATCTGGACTTGTGAAAATAAAAAGTTGATGAAATTTAACATCATTGGATACTGGAGTTGAACTTAGTACTATAGATTTTCTCTTGACCACATCAGCTGAGAGCCTGGATTTAAGTGAGGCTGGGCCTGCTCACTTAAATTTGTATTGCCTACATATAACTACATATAACTAGAGTGTGTGCATTGAACAGTCTTCCATTGGGGCCAGGAGGTGGTGCACCTGGTGAAGCACATACACTAAGGTGCACAAGGATACAGGTTCAAACCCCTGGTCCCTACCTGCAGGAGGGAAGCTTCATAAGTGGTGAAGTAGAGTTGCAGGTGTGTCTCTCTGTCTCTCTCCCAACCCTCTCAATTTCTCTTCTCTGTCCAATAATAAATAAATTTAATTAAGTTTAAGTAGGGTGTCGGGTGGTGGCACTCCAGGTTAAGTGCACATGGCTAGGAGTGCAAAGACCACAAGTAAGGATCCAGGTTTGAGCCCCAGCTCCCCACCTGCAGGGGGTCACTTCACAAGCAGTGAAGCAGGTCTTTAGGTGTCTATCTTTCTCCCTCTCTGTCTTCTCCATGATTCTATAGAGGGATGCTGTGTGTGTGTGTGTGTGTGTGTGTGTGTGTGTGCGCGCGCGCGCGTGTGTGTATGTGTCTGGGTCTTCTACATATACAATTTCTTTCTTTTCAATTCAGATAAAGAGCTAAAAAGAGCAGGAGAGGTACCAAAGCACTGGGGCTTCTCCAGATGCTGTGATACTCCCATGTATTACTTTGATTAAGACCTAGGCCAAGTGCATAGCAAGAAACTTGCTTTACCTAGTCTTCTTACCTAGAAGAATCCAAGAAGGATTCTTCTCTGGGAGATGGAAAAGTTAATTTTGTTTGTTTGTTTTTTATTTCAGAGACCCAAAAGGTTCTATTTCTGATCTGTGTTCTCCCTGGGCATCTATAGGTCTTCTAAGAATCAATTAGTTCCAGGGGAACCTCAAAGTCAGTAAAATGCCTGCAACTATTTGTTCTTTCTTCTATTCTTTCTAGAAATCTACTCAAATAGGTCCCAGTAGCATAGATCAGGGACATTATCCATAAAGGTGTTGGTGGCATGAATCAAAGGGACAAAATAGTATATCAAAGCCATATGGGCTAGGAGAATGGCCAACATCTAAACAAAAGCATGCATTGGGTCACTAAGAAATGGAACAAGACCTAACTCAGTGTAGATAATGAAGAGGCCACCTGAGACATAATAAGATTATTCCTAGTGGGTGTCAGTCTTTTCAGAGCATTTTCTGTGTTGAAGTCTAGTTGTGGACTAAACATATGGAAAAGTGGGACCAGTGCCATCTAAGAAAGGAGTGACAAGAACTGGGCAGAATTCAGTAATGTAGTCAGTTGGACTAATGCTTTGATCCCGTGGGCACTGGGGTTACTGATTATGTAATCCAGGCAGATGTGGAGGCTTTAGAGATGACCTGGCACTGAAAGACCATTTGGGGACTCAGGGGCCATTCAGATCTGGACTTCTGAGCATAAAAAGTTGATGAAATTTGACATCATTGGATACTAGAGTTGAACTTAGTACCTCATTACTATAGATTTTCTCTTGACCACATCAGCTGAGAGCCTGGATGAGGCTGGGCCTGCTCACCTAAACTCCCATTACCTTGAGTTGGGAACTAGAAAACATATTGATAGAGAATCCAAGTTCTAGACCCACTGAAAGAGTGACTCTAACATATCATGGTCTGGAGTCTCCATTTGGTTCTAGAATGCATTAGAAATAGATTTCAAGATCTCCCATGAGTCTGTTGTTTCTTTTGAGGAGTATACATGGATTGTATCAAGGCCATTCCTGAACTGTTCAAAATAGTAGTTTTAAGACAGTGTACTTATTTTCATGAGCTAGAACATTGCTCAGCTCTGGTCATTTTGATGTTGGGGACTAAACCTGGGACTCTAGAGCTTTAGTCATGGAAATCTGGTGTACTATCTTGCTGGTCCCTAAAATAATAAATTTAGGTTGTTTATATATATATATATATATATATATATTTAAACTTAAAAATATTCCCTTTTGTTGCCCTTGTTGTTTTATTGTTGTGGTTATTATTGTTATTAATGATGTCATTGTTGGATAGGACAGAGAGAAATGGAAAGAGGAGGGGAAGAGAAAGACGGGGAGAGAAAGACAGACACCTGCATAACTGCTTCATCACTTTTGAAGTGACTCCCCTGCAGGTGGGAGGCTGGGTGCTTGAACAGGGATCCTTACACAGGTCCTTGCACTTTGCGCCACCTGCGCTTAACCCGCTGTGCTACCGCCTGACTCCCGTTGTTTTATATTTTGTGTTATTAAACACAGCCAGGTCTAGAAGCTACTTGCTACTTTTCCCAGATTTCTAGAGTGAACTTAGATGTGCAGCATTTCAGTCCTGGGGAAAAGAGTGAGAGTCAAGAGAGGGTTTTCTCCACAAGCTTCCCTGTACTGTGCAGATCCTAAGCACCTGGTGTCACCAGGACTCATAGAAACAGTTAAAAAACAAGATAAAATAAAATTTAAATGACATTGTAGTCTAAAGAGTAGAATGGCTAGTCTAGTCTCAACTCACTCTGTAAACTGTGGCTTCAGTCTGAAGCTACACCAGATGAGTGATGTTCCTCCTTTGTCTCATATCAGAGTTAAGGAGTAATATGGGCCTTTTGCCTTTAAGGGTTGTCCACTACTTTAATGAGAACAGATCCCCTTGATGAATGTTAAATTAGTAAATGAAAAATAGAGAGGCAAATTAATCTCTTCTAGCTGTTTTGCCCTTCTAGCAGATGTTAGCCAAGGGCTTTCAGGAAAGGAGATGATTTCATAAACAAGGGACACAACAAATATTCTAGGCAAAAGAGAATTTACAGAACAATTTGGGCTATAGTTACTATACACTTCTCATTTATTTAATAGGATTATATTTTAGTTTATAGTCTATCATTAAATGTTCCAAAAGCATTTAAATCCAGTGGATTTAAATGCATTTCTCCCCCTGTAACTTTCTGTTTCCCTTGGACAACAAACTAATCAGCTCCTCCCATGCTGTTTTATCTCATCATTATTTAAATTTGGTGGATAATAATAAAGCAGTATCAAGTCTCTGGGATACACTTGACCTGGTCAATGTGTCCTGGCATTCTAAATGCAGTAACAGTTTCTAAAATGGAGTACACCAACTGAGACTTTAAGAATATTCCTCCCTTTTTTTTTATTGATTCTGCGAAAATATTTAGCAGAATTTCATGTGTAGCTCCTGAGGTAGTTTTCCAGCAACTATAAAATGAAAGAATGGAATGAGAAGCAAAAGGCAGTTCCATTAATTTATAATTAAACTGGTTGGGGAAAGGGAAGCACATGCTAGCAGATTGGTCCTTGGTGACTGATAGGCTTGCTGCTGCAGAAATGGAAGATGATTTATTATTTTTTCTAACGTTTTTTATTCTTGTTTCAGCTAAGAAGGTCACCCACAAAAGACAGAATCTAGAAAAGAAGTGACACATTTTGACTCTGAGTGGTTATTCCCCCTCCCTCTTTTCACTTAAATTTCAGTATTTACAGCTTACCAGCCTTATATTTGACACTGAGCAGACATAAACTGTATTCTTGAGAGGATTAAAGGATTATTCACTCAGAAGCTTAATCAGATTAATCAGAGATTTTTTTTTTTGAACAAGATATCTAATGTCATTCACAAGATGAGATGTGTGAGCACTGCCTGGTAGCTGGATTCAGTTTGAGCAGATACAGGTATACACACACAGGCACACACACCAACACATACATGTACTTCCGTGCACACACAAACATGTAGACATAGGTACATTGGTTTTTATTTTACATGTTACATCATTATTTTAAAATAACTGTTTTGCAATTATGGCTGATTAGCTTCTAATATCTACTTTATCTAATGGCAGAAAAATGTCTGTTTCCTAATGCTTTCAGAACTGAATTATTATGTCTAGTATTGTTTATCTGAATGTATGTTTAAAATTGCCTTTGAGTTATCATGCCATTTTTAAAGAACTCCAGACTTTTTTAAGGAGAAACAATAATTTTCATTTTTTGCATTCATAATGCTTGAATTAATATTGTAATATAATAATAATGCTTGCAATATTAATAATGCTTGAAATATGAGTATTAATAAAATACAGTTTAAGTGAAAAATTATCCTTAAAATTGACTTACTTTAAAAATATTATATCCATTATTTATTGCCTTCCATTTTTATTAGTAGCATAAGTGCTACTCTACATTTATATTAATAAATTTCATTTTTTCCTTTCTTCTTTCTTTTTTTTTTCTTCCTCTTCTAGAAACAGAAGGTAGCAAAGACCCTTTGTACTGCAAACATTAAACCAGGATTGGGACCACTTGTCCCATTGTATGAACTCTTCTTTCAAAGCAGCCTGAGATAAGCAGGTATTATTGGATTTACTTTCATTTGGATCTTACACTATTTGGGGGATAGACATTATGATATTGAAAATATTCTTAAACACAGGAAAAGCAAAGTTATAATGTGACCCCCAACCCATTCACCTCACTAATCAGAATCACTTGATCCAGGAACGCTCGAGACCTTGGGGACAGAATTTAGGTGGGTCCCCATATTGGCTTTGTGGTTCAGAGCACAATGGATTTTGATGCTCTTGTTTTTTTGTAAGCTAGAATCGAAGTTATTTCTGTCAGTTGCACATTTGCTTTAGTATCTTTATTAATCTGCTATAATTGTTAGTAGTATCTGGTGAGCATGCTGTCAGTATTTTTCCAGTACTGGGTTTCAACTTGTGTGGTGTATCATAGTTTTCTTTTTTCTTTTATTATTATTTTTTATTATCTTTACTTACTGGACAGAGACAGCCAGAAATTGAGAGGGAAGGGAGAGACAGAGAGACACCTGCAGCGCTACTTCAACACTGTGAAACTTTCCCCCTGGGGGCTTGAACCCAGTCCTTGAGCACTGTAACATGTGTGCTCTACCAGATGCACCACCACCCAGCCCATATCAGTTTTCTAAGTCACAGGTTTGATTCTTGTAGAAACTTCTTGAAGTAAAAAGGTATTCCAAGGGCCGCGTGATGATACACCTGGTTGAGCGCACATGTTTCAGTGTGCAAGGACCCGGGTTCAAACCCCCGGTCCTCAACTGCAGGGGGAAAGCTTTGCAAGTGGTGAAGCAGGGCTGCTGTAGGTGTCTTTCTGTCTATTTATCTACCCTTTCCCTCTCCATTTCTGGCTGTCTCTATCCAATAAATAAATAAAGAGGATAAACATTTTTTAAAAAGGCATTCCAATATCTATTTTGCAGATGCAGAAATAGTAAATTTTTATACCCATGATTAAGTGATAGAATTAGGACCAATAGATGCCAATACATTTTTAATTCAAATATGATTCCATTTCTTTTGCTATTGTACTTAGAGATGTTTTCTCATTGTTGCTATGGATTTGGATAAATCCAGCTATATTCACTCAACACTTTAAATGGTGTTCCTGTGTGTGAGAGAGGACTCTCTGGCATCTCTTCTTATAAGGGTTGATCCCTATGGAATTAGGGATCAGTCCTTATGAACTCATTTAGCCTTAATTTCTCCATTGAATCATCTACACTTGAATCCATCTTCAAATACAGCCACAGTGGGGGGAGTACTTTTGGATTCCAACATATACCCTTGGGAGAGATATATTTAATCCATACCCTGCTACCTTTCAGTGAGGTCTTAGAAAGTGAACCCCGGGGAGCCAGGCAGTGGCATACCTGGTTAAGGGCACACATTACCAAGCACAAGGACCTGGGTTTGAACCTCTGATTCACCATCTTCATGGGTAGTGAAGCTGGTCTGCATGTAGCTGTCTTTCTCTCTCCCTCTCCCTCTCTATCTCCTACTCCCCTCTCAATTTCTCTCTGTCCTAAACAGTAAAATAGAAAGAAAAGAGCAAATAAAAAGTGGTCTCCAGGATTTGTAGTGCTGGAACTGAACCCCAGTAATAACCCTGCTGACAATAAAAAGAGAACAGGAGAAAGGAAGGAAGAAAGAAAAAACAAAAAAATAAAAAAAAAGAAAGAAAAAACAACAACAACAAAACCGAACCTCTTGCATGTGGACAATATTGAACTGTCACAAAAGGCCTGTCATCAAAGGGCCCTCTTCATGGTAAGGTAGACAGTTTACCCACTGAGCCCTAGATTTTTATTTTTATTTTATTATTTTTTTTATTTATTTTATTTTATTTTTTTATTTATTTTATTTTATTTTTTTTAGTTTGGTCACTGAGTATGACTGCATAAGTTAATCTGTTCTAGATAATACACTGAGCATTTAGGGACAAAGGAATATATCAGCAACTCTATTAGTCAGTGTTAGGAACAAGAGAGTGAAAAAGAGAGAGAGGGAGAGAGAGAGAGAATGAGATGTGATATAACTTAGTAAGTTTATAGTTATAGTTTGCAGCAATGAAATAAAATAAACAATAGTTCCAACTTAGCAAACACTAAAAACAGGGAATAAAAATGAACAATGAATTTTGGTCAGTTTCCTGGGCATTTGAGCTGCAGTAAGATTTTATTGCTATACAACAGCCAAAAGTTAGCAAAGGATGAAATCATGAGCTACTATTTCACAGCTATCAGAGCATTCCGAATTCTGGCTAACTCTCTCTCTCTCTCTCCCTCTCTCTCTCCCTCTCTTCATATATATCATGTTACCTGTACTATCTCAACTAGTCCTGTGATAAGGACATCATTTCACCCCTTCTTCGGGTAGGAAAACTAAAATACAGAGAATTGAAGTAATGTGTACTAGGTTGCACAGTTAACTGGTGAGCCCTAGAATTGAATGCAGCATGTCCACTCAATGTCATGCCCAGTTCCCTGCCCTTGAATATGTCTTTATAACTGTCTGTTTTATGAATTGTGGCCTCTGCATTGATGTCCAATAACTGATGATTAAATTGTATATGCACTTACAGCATTGTCTTTCAACAGAAATCGTAGTGTTCTGGTCAACGTCTAGTGGCATGCTTTAAGAGCTTAGTGCAGGGCTGAAAGATAGCTGAGATGGTAGGCTGTATTTCCTGCCATGTGAGTGTCATGACGTAGCACCACATGGAAGTGTCATGACATTAGGCGAAGCTCTGGTGCAGTGGTCTCTCTCTCTCTCTCTCTCAAAGAAGGAAAAATTGGTTCATGAATGGTTAAATCATGCAGGTTTAAGGCCCTGGTACCTCTGACAAAAAGATCCCAGTACATGCCAGATACATGTGAAATGTTTTCCATTCATTGGAGTTAATCCTCATTTAGGAAGATTGAAATTGTTTTTGCAAATTGAGAGGTAGAGAATAGAAGGAAGCTTACAACTTGCCTGTGCACAGCAAAAAGGCTGTGATTTATCCCCAGCACGATATCATATCCTCTAAACTCAATGCACTTGAACATGTGGTCAAAAGTTGGGGTGGCACATGGAATTTCTAATTCTGTTTTTCATTAGAAATGACATAACTGGAACTGGAAAGAAAACACTCACTGCTTCAGATTTGCACGAGTATCTTCTCCTCACACGGACTTGGAAGCCTTTGGAGTTTTAGCAAATTTTATTAATACTAGGTAATCAAACTCAGTTTCTAGATTATTTCCGTGGACCTTGGTTAATCTTCAGTTTATAAAATTCTTTCATTTTTTACTAACTTGGTATCTTATTTCTGATTTTCTTTCTTCTTGTTGGAAAAGATGAACTGTATTTGAAGAAGTGGTTTACAATGTACATCTTCTCTAAATGGTTTTTGTTCCAAAATAATCACAGAACAATGTGATTATACAAAGGTCAGTATCATCTGTTTAACTATGAAAAGCTAATGCCAAACTGATTTCTTTCTATATTGGGTAGAAAAGTAATACACATTGGGGAGAATGCTGGTATTTTAAAAATCTGTGTGCTTAGTTGGAATCTATTTGAAGTTTGATTCAGAGACCAGGAATTATTTTAGGTAGGCGTGATTACTTTTTTCTTGTTTGTGTTTTGAAATGCCATGTACAAAATGCTTCAAGTACAGTGAACACAGAATCCTACCAAATGTACATTTTTCCTGCAAACATCTACACCTTCACACAGTGTTATGAACACATATATGTATTTTTTTGCCAAAAGAAGGAAAGAAAATATAAAAAGAAAGAAATCTATCTAGGGATAGGTACACTTATCATAAGCCTCTCATCTAAAAACACATTTGTTTCAGATTAAAACTAGACAAAATTTTGTCCTCCAACAATATTTGGAAGTAAATTTCCATTAAGAGCAACTGTTTCATTTCATGTAAAATGTAAACAATGCAGTTTACATTTATGAGAGGAGGTGGGGTAAATGAAGTTTTTAAAAATTGAACACTATTGTGTTAGTGTATTGCACCAAACTAAAAGGTTCTGGAGTGGGGTTGAGAGAAGGGCTCAGGTCCTGGAACATGATGGCAGAGGAGAACCTAGAGGGGTTTGTATTGTTATGTGGGGACCTGAGAAATGTTATGCATGTACAAACTATTGTGTTTATTGTCAAGTGTAAACCATTAATCCCCCAATAAAGAAATAAAAAAATAAATAAAGCTCTCTTGTGTTCCATTCACATAGCCCCTGGGGGGAAAAATCCATCATATATAGACTGGACATATGAAATAACTTTTGGACTTATATTTAAGAAGTGGATTAAAGTTAGTTACTTTGTGAAGAAATGTAGGCATATAATCAGTCAGTTTGCTAGTGAGTATGTGTTCCCAGTGGAAGTGCTCTTTTTTGTTTTTCTAACAAGTACTCTGTTGTAGAGTACTTGTTATACTTGTCATATTCCACTTCCAAAAAATAGAGGTTGATACTTCTGGAAATGTCTGGTCCTTGAAAAATGGTGTGTGACACTGCCATTTTCCAGAGAGAAAAGTCTCAGCCATTTTAACCTAAATCATAAGGGATTGTATGACTGTCTAGCAGGCTCCACGATCTCTTAAACACCTGACCAAAGACTTTGAATTTTGGTATTTGCAAACACTGAACAAGCATGGCAGTTATTACTAATGAATAGCCCTTGTAGATGAGATTTCAAGGTGTTGGGTCAATGGAAACCTATCCTTGCTTTTAGCTTCCAGCTGCTCACTGGTAGGGTCTTCAGCAAAAAGCCTGGTGGCAAAGGATAAACCTAGCTCTCTTCTGTGTGTGTGTGTGTGTGTGTAGTGTGTGTGTGTGTGTGTGTGTGTGTGTGTGTGTGTGTGTGGTGGTTGAGATTGGTAGTAGTGCTTATGGGAAAAGGAGTAGAGTTTGGATTCTAGTGAGTCTATAAGCATTTATTTATTTATCACAAATGCTTTAGAGTTCTGGTAAGGTCCTATAGCTTGACCTGAGTGAGTATATGTCAAACACAAAGTTTAGGTTTGTGTTTATGCACTTTACTAAATCCTTGTTGAAGCTATGAAATCAGAGTTGAGAATCACTTTGTATTGAGCAAATTTGGATTAGTTTTTCAATATTTATTACAGCTTGTGTAATTTTTTTTCACTTAAAATTTCTCCAGACCTCCATACAAGCCCCCTCACACTAAATGGTAAAGGTAGTTAGAGAGAAAGCACACTTTCTATTTTTCCTGTCATCGCAGGGGCTTCATTGCTCCAAACAGAAAGACAGAAACACACCACAGGAGCTTCCCCCAATGTAGTGGGCTCCAACCTGGGTTAGATGCATGTCAGGCAAATAAGGTGCACTGTCTATTCAAACTATTTTGTTGCCTAAGAGAATACACCATTTTACCTTTTTGAACTGATCTGTTCAGCTGGTTTTCTGCGTAGTACTTTGCCAGCATTCCAGATCTGTTCCCAGGCGTCTCCGATTATCTGCTTCTTCCCAGTAGAGCTTACTAAACGGGTTTTCTCTAGAGTCTCACCATACTTGTGTTTCCATTTCTTGCTTACAATCACCAGTATCTAAAGCCCTACCCGGACATTTATGTTTGACACACACATGCCCTCCACCCACCACCCCCCACCCCACTCCTGAGATGATCATAATTAACATGGTAGAATTTATAAATAGGCAAAAATGAGCCCCCCCCAGAATGTCTAAATGGATAAGAATAAGACCACCACAATGGAAGCCATGATCTCCCTAACAGAAAATAGGATTGTGTGGCTTTATCTGCAAGAAGCAGCCCCTCCCGATCTCTTTTTAAAAATCCTCACATCAGTGATGCATTTGCAAACACTCTTGTTTTTACCTAGTGCTGACAGTCAGGCCAGTGGGGGGTTAGTGAAAAGAAAGGAGGCCAGGCCAGGGGATTGCTTTGCTCTACTGTCTTGCTTTCCCTGCCTCAGCTGATGGAATTATTGTTTATTTTTTTAATTTTCAGAGGTAGGCCGATGACAGCTGAAGAAGACTGTATTTGCTGAGGAGCAGCATGATGGTAGAAAGGCTCAAAGCTCCTGAGGGAGACCTAATGGTTCCTCTCTTTCCTGCACGGAGATAAAGACTTATAATAAGCGTGCATGTTCACCATCTGGCTCTGTGCATGTGGTCCTTATGGAGGGGAAAGCAGCACAATCTGTAAATGATCAGGAGCCATGGCGCTCTCTCCAGAGACTCCACGATGCAATCAAGGTGACAGATGGCATGGCCACTGCTGTGGCCTCGTGGAGAAGATCAAAATCACCTTCAATAAACTCTGACTGAAATGGGCATGAGCACCTCAAAAAAGTCAGTTTGTCAGTCAAACTGCGACAGCAAGCTACATTGGGGAAACATAGCGGCCAGCTCTCTGTTTGCAATCGTTTCCGTCTGACTGGGCCTGAACTATGATCTTTCTCAAATTGTCCTTTCTGTTTAGCTGAAGCAGGCCAGCAAATTGCCAGATTCATTGCTTTATTGAAGAAAATTGAAAACACGATGTTCTCAATTCCGGGGACGTGTGTCTGGCAGGTGCTGGGACACCCAACCTCAGAGAGTGGACCCCATGTCCTCAACCCAAGTTTGTTCAACTTCAGGAAGATTTGTGGATCTGAAAATAAAATGCAAATGTATGGTTGGCCTGCAAAGATCAGCTGGAAGTGGTTACATGAAGAGTGCTAGGTGTCCCGTCATTTTAGAATAAAGAAATTGTTGCAAAGAGAAGGAAGGGAGGAGGTTGGGAGGGGGGGGGCAGAAATGAACTGATATTAACACTGTGTATTTTAATAGCAGGCTGCTGCCTTAGGGATCGATATAATATCTGTTCCATTTCCCTGCCTATGTTTTGTTTAAGGGTTTCTCTAAACCTTCATACATAAGGTCAAAGAAATACAGATACAGAATTTCTTTCTACAAATGTTATATATATAGAATATATAGAGTCAGCAAGTTTAGACAAATCTCTATCTCTTCCCTCTCTTCCACAATTAAAAAATAATTTCCCCCAAAAGTTCTGCCTGCTCACAAAGCTAGAGTGAGATGAATACAAGTTGCCTAGAGTGTGAGGAAAAGGCACTGCTATCTTTTGAGAAGGCATCTGAGTCAAAGAAGATGGATTTTAATGAAAGAAATATCTCGCTCCCATTCCCTCCTCCTCTCTTGGCAGAATTCCACTGTTGTTCTTTCTTACAAGCTCCAGGAAATGTAGATTTAAAGTAAAAGTTGACGTTGTCAACCTTGTGTTCCCCTAAGTCAATATCTATTATCTGATACTAGTGTTTTACATTAGATGCTTCAAGAGGACATACTACTTGCATTATTTAAAATCCAAAATCCTTCTTTTGTCTCTGACTCTGAGAAATATTTTATTTTTTTAAGACTCTCAAAAAGAAATCTTTACTTGTCTCATAAGCACTTTTTAATGTTTTATTAGTAATTTAATATTTAAGTTAATATAGGATTACAAGATAATAGGGGTATAATTCCATTCAGTTTCTACCACCAGAGTTCTGTGTCCCATCCCCTCAATTGAAAATTTCCTTATTATTTATCCCTCTGGGAGTATGGACCAAAATTCTTTTGGGGATGCAAAAGATGGGAGCTCTGGCTTCTGTAATTGCTTCTCTCCTGGACATGGGCCTTGGTAGGTCGATCCATACCCCTAGCCTGTTTCTGTCGTTCCCCAGTAAGGTAGGGCTCTAGAGTGGTGAGGTTCCAGGAAGCTTTGGTGAGGTCATTTGCCCAGAGAAGTCAGGACAGAATCGTAGCATCTGGAACTTGATGGCTAAGATGCAGTAAGATGGGCAAAATGTTTAGTAAGCAGGGACCATAATGTGGGAATAGAGCAGATCACAGTAGGGACCTTAGGGTAGAAGGAGGCCAGGAAGTCTACTTTAAGAATGTTTCTAGGAGCCTAGTCTTAATAATCTTTGCTTGAGCTGGATATCTAACATAGGGATTGACCAGAACATATTGTGTGGGAAGATGGTGTCTGACTTGGGAGTAGAACTAGGAAGCAGGATTAGGGTAGAGAGTTGCTTGAAAACTTGAAGAAGATACATATAAATGCAACTGAATATTTACCACAGTGATCTAACCCACAGGACCCAATTCTCTTCATATTTAGCACAGGAGCCTGTATCTCATAAGCACTTTTGAATGCTAATGTCCTGCTCTAGAGATTTATGAACACAACTAAAGAACTTCATATGCTCCATATACACAAAATCGGAAAGACTCTAGGGCTGATGAAACAGCTCACTTGGATAGTGTGCTGCTTTGCCATGTCTCTCACCCTAAATCCAGCCCTCAGCAGATTAGAGAAAGCTTCTGTGACGCTTTCTTCTTATCTCTCTTACCTTCCTCTCTTTTCTTCCTTCCCTTTCCCCCTCCTCTCCCTCCTTCTCTTTCTTTTTTCCCCTCTCTCTTTCTCCCTTTACCACTCCATCCCTTTCCCTTTCCTTCTCCCTCAATCCTTCTCACCCTATCTTGCAAAGTCATCCCAGAGCAGCAAATCCCTCAGTAACGACAGTAAGACGACTATGAAAAAGTCATTTTTAATACAATTTAAAATATTTTTATTTATTTATTATTGGATAGAGGCAGAAATTGAGTAGAGAGGGGGAAGAGAGAAATAGAAAGAGACAGAGAGACACCTGCAGCCCTGCTTCACCACTCATGAAGCTTTCCCCCTGCAGGTGGGGACAAGGGGATTGAACCTGGGTCCTTGCACACTGCCTGTTTCTTCTGTCTCTTGGATAGGTAGGAGCTGTGTCCTTATCAATAGTGACTCTTGAACCAGGGCCCAGATATGTGGGCTGATAAGAGCATGCCACCCTATCCCAGCAGACACTGTATGTTCTCTACTCTACCAGTTGGCCCTCTGGATCGACGGGCTCCAAAACCAACATGGCCTTCAAAATGATCACAAGAAGGGCTGGCTGAAGGGGTCATTTCTGTTTCTCAGCAGCAAAAAACTAGATTCCAGTTGCTGAAACACAGTATACTTCAGAAAAGCAAATGAATCTCATCCTTTTTTAAGGAGAAAGATTGTATGGGAAAATTCAGCAGGGGTCAAAATGTCAGCATAGCTCACAATGAAATGTGAATATTCTGAGATATACAAATACCATGGACTTTAGTCATCTGAGACTGGCCTAAACTTCTAAGAATTAAGTTCTAACTCTCTCTGGAACAGAGTGTCACCTAGTTGTATTCATGTTGCATAACTACTGTCAGAATCTTTTATGACCTGGAGCTCCTGAATAATAAATCGCTCAGAAAATGTTTCCTGGACAATTAATGAACGCTTGTGTGTCTTCAGAACTGTTCCTTTAATGCTGCAAAGGTACATTTGCTTCAGTTGTGATCTCAAAAAGTAAGAGGATGAGCAGGTTTTCAGCTTCTACCAGCTCCAGGAGTTCACAAAGAAGAATATAGTGGGGCATGTAAGCGTAATAAGGACAATAACTCCAAGACTAAGTTGTTCAAATTGTGGGAAATGACTTTCACGGAATTGTTTATTATTTATTTATTTATTTAATGATCGACGGGGTTCTCTTTCCAAGATTGTTTTTTAAAGAGAGAGAGGTTATAGAGAGGAAAAGAGAGACAGGCCATTTTGCCTAGGAAGGATCTCACTGTAAGAGCGTATACCAGCATTAAATTCAGTATTTGGAAGCTACTTCATGTTTAGATCAGATTATAGCATGAACTCTTAATGTCTGTATTTTTTTTCTTTTAATGCTTATTTGGACAGAAAAAAATGATGGAAATGAGGATACTGTCAAATCAAAAGCTTCTCAAAATGCTGGTGTGTTCCAACAGACTTATTGTTTTTTTTTTTTATATAACCAGATTTTTGCTATAAAAAAATCCTCTCAACACAATATTTCTGTTATAGCATGATGTCTTGCTTAGAAAGACCAACAAAAAAATTTCATAATATGGTCATATTTTATTTGTTTACTGGGTATTTGATATTCATTCTTCATCAGTTAGTAATGAGCAGATAAAGGGGCCAGGTGGTGGCGCACCTGGTTAAGCACTCACATTACAGTGCACAAGAACCCAGGTTCAAGCCCCTAGTCCCCACCTGCAGGGGGAAAGTTTCACAAGTGTTGAAGTAGGGCTGCAGGTGTCTCTGACTCTCTCTTCCCTCTCTATCTCTGCCTCAATTTACCTCTGTCTTTATTCAATAATTAAATAAATAAATAAATAAAAAGTTAAGGAGCAGATGATTCCTGTTTCCCATTATATCCTCACCTCTATCTTTCATAATGAATGGTTATTGATTTTATTTCAAAGAATTCCACGATAGTGGGCTCCAGTGGAACAATTAGGTAGCTCGAAGTACGTACATGGAGAACGCTCCATTATAAAGCTGCTGTCTTTGGTTATAAAATCCATATGGAAGTGCTATTCCTGGGGCATTTTGAACTAGGGCATAGCTCTTATGTTCATCAAGAACCTTTCCATTTTCCTCACAATACTTAAAATTTCTCAAGTGTGTTCTTTTAGGAGTCTTCATAATATTTGAAAAAAAAATCACTGTGCCAGACACAAATAATTCAAACTACAAATTTGAGTCATACATAGTTTTTCATCTTGTAAGAACCAATTTTGAAAAAGTGAAAAAAAATACAAATTAAACTAACTTTAAATTTTTTGTAATATAGTGGGTTACAAGATTGTAAGATTATGAGTTACATAGTTTGATTACCACACCCACCGCCAAAGTTCTGTGTTCCCACCTTCCACCTTGCAAAGATAAACACAGTTTTCACATGTTTTAGAAATGGTTTGCTTGCTTTTTTGTTATGGTTTCATTCTTTTGTTGTTGTTTGCTTTTTTTTTTTTTTTTTGCAAGTTCATATGTATCAGTTCTCTAGGTTCTACGTGAGTGAAACAATCCATTAGTTGTCGTTCTTTACTTATTTCATTAAGCAGAATCACCTCCAGATCCACCCATTTTGTTCCAAAGGACACAATATTGTCTCTTTTTGATTGCTGAGTAATATTTCATGGAATACATCTCCCATAACTTCTTTTGCCAGTCATCTAACGATGAGTATTTTGGCTTCTTCCACTTGTTGGCCAATGTGAATAATGTAGCTATGAATATGAGGGTACATGTGTCCCTTTGGATAAATGTGTATTTTGGGCAAATGCCTAAGAGTGATACTGCCTGGTTATAGAGTAATTGCATTTTTCTTTGTTTAAAAACTCCTTATACCATCTTCCAAAGGGACTGCACTAGTTTGCAATCCCACTAGCAGTGTAAAGAGACCCTTTATCTCTGCAACCTATTCAACACTTGTCACTTCCTGCTTTGTTGATGTAGGTCATTCTCACAAGTGTGAGATGGAATCTCAGTGTAGTTTTGACTTGCATTTCTCTAATAATAAATGAAGTGGAAAATTTCTTCATATATCTGTGCATCATGTGTACCTTTTCTTTGGAGATATGCCTGTTCAGTTCTTTGTCCCACATTTTTTTACTGGGTTACTGTTTTTCCTTTTTGTTAAGCTGTAGCCATTCTTTATAGATGTTTGCTATCAATTGTTTGTCTGACATGCAATATGTAAATATCTTCTCCCAGTTAACTGAGTTGCCTGGTTTTCCTTGGGTAGTTTGATTTTGATATACAGAAGCTTCTTAGTTTGGTATAGTTGCATTAGTTTACTCTTGTTTTCATATTACATGCCCATGGACTTGAGTCTCCAAATATATATTTGATTGCCTTTTGTAGTGAATATTCTGTTCATACCTTCTCCTCAGTTTTGGATTGGGTCATTTGCTTTTTTGTTCCTAAGTTTGGTGGGATCTTTATATATTTTGGTTATTAGTCTCTTGTCTAATATAGGATATATAAAAGACAGAAACGGGCTGCGAGTATGGATCGACTTGCCAACACCCATGTACAGTGGAGAAGCAATTACAGAAGCCAGACCTTTCACCTTCTGCACCCCATAATGACCCTGGATCCATACTCCCAGAGGGTTAAAGAATAGGAAAGCTTCCAGTGCGGGGAATGGGATGGAGAAATCTGGTTGTGGGAACTGTGTGGAATTGTACCTCTCTTATCCAGGGGATTTGTTGATCATAGTTAAATCAATTTAAAGAAGATGGGGAAAAATACATATCTTTGATGTTATGATCCTGTAATGTTTCACCAATATTTCGTTCTATGTATTTTAGATTTTCTAGTCTAGAATGTTGTTAGATGATGACCTAGTTTTATTTTTCCATATATGACTGTTCAATTTCCCCAGCGCTATCTGTTGAAGAGACCTTATTTACCCCCGTTGAATGGTTTTAGACCCTTTGTCATACATAAGGTGGTTGTGTATGTGTAGGCTCATTTCTGAGATTTTGATTCTGCTCCATTGATCTAACTGTCCACTTTTATTCCAGTACCATGCTGTTTTGATTACTATTGCTTTGTAGTATAAACTGAAGTTGGGGAGCATGCTACCTCCATATTTTTCCTTTTTTCTCAGTAGTTCTTTGGCAATTTGTGGCCTTTTGTGGTTCCACACAAATTTCTGGACAAGTTGTTCAATTTTCTTGAAAATGCCGTTGGAATTTTGATAGGGATTGCATTGAATTAATAGATTGCTTCTGGTAAAATGGTCATTTAAAAAATGTATATTCTTCCAGTTTGGAAATAAGGGGTGTTCTTCCACTTCTGTGCATCCTTCTCTATTTCCTTGAGCTATGTCCTATAGTTTTTGTTGTAAAGGTCCTTCACCTCCTTTGTGAGATTCACTCTAAGGTATTTTATCTTTTTGGGCTCAATTTTAAATGGGAGTGAGTCTTTTATTTCCCTTTCCTCTGACTCCTTGTTTGTATAACAACAACAATAATAACTGCAACAACAATAAAAAGACAACAAGGGCAACAAAAGGGAAAAATAAATAAATAAATAAATAAATTACAAAAAAGAATTAATTAGTAAAGCTGTCTGGGAATGGGATATTATTCTTGGGAAATTTTTTTGATTACTGAGTCAATTTCTAAACTAATAGATATTAGATCTTGTTAGATGCCCTTTCTGCATCAATTGATATTATCATGTGCTTTTTATCTTTCTTTTGTTTATATTGTGTATTATTGATTTGTGAATGTTAAAACATTCTTGCTTCTCAGGAATGAACCCCACTTGATTTTGGTGAATTATTCTCTTGTTATATTGTTGAATTTGACTTGCCATGATTTTGTTGAGAATTTTTGCATCAGTGTTCATCAAGCATATAGGTTTATAATCTCATGTTTTTGGTAGTCTTTTCCTGCTTTAGGGACTAATGCTATGTTAGTCTTATATGATGTGTTTAGGAGAGGTTTCCCCTCTTTGATTTTCTTAGAGTTTGAAGAGTATTGGTGGTAATACTTCTTTGAAAGTCTTATAGAATATAAAAGTATTGCTTCATTTCCCCTAAACCTTTTCTTTCCAGCTTCTTTGAATTCACTATTTGTGGTGACCTTGTCTTCTAGACTTTTGAGGCCTGGCCACAGAGTAGCAGCAATTTCATAGTTACTTCCCCACCAACTAGATAAGGCAATAACAAAAAAAAAAAAAAAAAAACTGTTATCAAAATACTTCCTGACTACAACTGGGACTCCAGAAGAAATTAATTCAGCTCCAGGTGGCTGCATGTGTACAGAAGGGGGAAAGGCAGGTGAGTGAGAAACCTTTAGGATGGAAGCAGTTCATGTGGGTAGCCAGCAACATCCCTGAAGCTACTTAACAGAGTATGTGGCTACAGGAATGTGGGAACTTGGGTGTCTAATCTGTGACATCAGGGTCACTAGGAGACTGACTTGCTAGTAATTGTTCACCACCAATGTATCTGGGGGAAAATTGTGCTGAGAAATAAGAACTGAAAACATAGCATCGGCCTATCCTCCAGCAGATGGTACTTATTTAAGAGGAAAAAAAAAAGAAAGAAAGAAAGAAAGAAAGAAAGAAAGAGACTCCCCCCAACCGTTAACCACTGCAGTAAAATTGTACTGTCTTCACAGGCCTGCATCACCCCCAGTAGAATGTCCCCACCCCCTCTCCCCCATTCTCAATCTCTGATTTAAGACTTTGTTAAGAGAAACATGGGATGAACATAAACCTTTTTTTTTTAAGAACAGACTACTCTTTTTTATTATTTATTTATTATTGGATAGAGACAGAGAAATTGAGAATGGTGGGAGAGAAAGGGAGAGAGATAGAGAGACACCTGCAGCCCTGCTTCACCATTCGCAAAGCCTTCCCCCTGCAGGTGGGACAAGGGCCTTGAGCCTGGGTCCTTGTGCACTATATTTGCACTTAACCAGGTGTGCCTACCATCTGGCCCCACTCTTCAGAGTTTTAAGAGAGTCCTACTCCTGGAGCACAGGTTTAAAAAAAAAGGGAGGAAGGAGGAGAGGAAGAAGGAGAAGGAGGAGGGGAACAAGAGGAGAAGGAGGAGAGAGGAGAGAAAAAAGGAGTAGGGAGAGAAGGAGAAGAAAAAGAGAAACCATCACCATTACCACCCAGAGATTTTTTTCTAGTCAACTGTAATTACTTAGCCAAGTTATATTTCTGTGGACATTGATTTCCTTCCCAGCTAATAGTACTTCTCTAATTCTGTAGTCTGGGAGGTGTTAGCTAAACTGTAACTTTCATGTGTCACCTTAAAGCTAATTAGGCATCAAACACCCAAGAGTGGAAGCTTAACATTATTTTTCTGCTTGTCCATAATTTTTACTGTGAAAGGATAGGAAATGTATCCAATCTAAAGCATTACTGTTCCACAAGATTACTAGAACAATGCATTTAAAAAAATTTTATTTATTTATTTATTTATTTATTTTCCCTTTTGTTGCCCTTGTCATTATTGTTGTTGTAGTTATTATTGTTGTTGTTATTGATGTTGTCGTTGTTAGATAGGACAGAGAGAAATGGAGAGAAGAGGGGAAGACAGAGGGGGCGAGAAAGACAGACACCTGCAGACCTGCTTCACCACTTGTGAAGTGACTCCCTTGCAGGTGGGGAGTCGGGGGCTCGAACCGCGATCCTTCTGCCAGTCCTTGTGCTTTGCGCCACCTGCGCTTAACCTGCTGCACTACCACCAACTCCCAGAACAATGCATTTTTATGAGAACAGTAGCTGGACATAAATTCCCAATACATATTCCAACAATTCAAGTTTCAGTCTTTTTATTACAAACCAGGAGCTGCTAAATACAGGATTTAAAACTCATTGTATAGTGCCAGGGAGATAGCAGAGTAGTTTGTGCACCACACTTTTATGTCTCATGTCCCACAGGCCCTAAGTTAAATAACCAGCATCACCATAAAATAAAGCTAAAAAGTGTTCTTGGGGGAGTCGGGTGGTAGCGCAGCGGATTAAGCGCACGTGGCGCAAAGCGCACGGACCTGAGTAAGGATCCCGGTTCCATCCCCTGGCTCCCCACCTGCAGGGGCGTTGCTTCACAGGTGGTGAAGCAGGTCTGCAGGTGTCTGTCTTTCTCTCCCCCTCTCTGTCTTCCCCTCCTCTCTCCATTTCTCTCTGTTCTATCCAACAATGATGACAACAATAACTACAACAATAAAACAACAAAGGCAACAAAAGGAAATAAATAAATAAATAAATAAATAAATATCTTTTAAAAAAAAGAAAATCTAAAAAAAAAAAGTGCTCTTGGCTGGTTTCCTCCTCCTCTCTTCTCTCTCCCTCTCGCTTATTAAAATAAATAAGATAAACATAAAATGAAACTTGGAAAATGTGAAGACACAGATTAGTGTTAAAAGAGGTGAATAAACTCCTAGTTGTGCTTTGGCTATAGAAGTATTTGACATTTATTTGTGTTTATTGGATTGGTCAATAATTGCCAAACATTACTTATGTAGATTCTGTTTCAGAAAACTAAATCATTTCAAGATATGACTTAATACTTAACTTTGGAAACTTAACACTTAACTTTTGGAAACTTTGGATATAGAGTCAACTATAGCAATGTTTTATATAAAAGTAAAACCCATGTCTTAAACTTAAGAATATGAACACCTCACCTTTTTTTGGTTTTATACTTCAGTTGTTCTCTGTTTTCTTTCATTGGACTACAGAATAATAAAATTTATTGATTACTTGAGGAAACAGTTTGCTTCTATTGTCATGTCCTCAAGAAAAGACAGCCTTACTGTCTCTTTTGCAGAGAGACAGAGAGAGAGAGACATAGCCAGATGTTAGAAAGGAAGTCATCAAGTCCAAAAGTCACTATCTCAGTCTCAGTGTTTAGAAAGAGTGTGTGTAATAGGAATTCACAGTCCAGGAGACCCAGAGTCTTAGGGCCAGTTGTCCTGGCCTTCAGACATCTTTCAGGTGAAGGCTGTGACTCCGTGCGTCCATCTCTAGGTACCTATTTAAACTTTGGAAAGTTTGCCAGAAAAACAGTATGTTCCTATTATTTATATAAAGGTCTGTGTTGGATCTAACTCCTCTGAACAGGGTACAACCATTTCTTTAGTTTCTTCTAGTAGGCAGTGTAGGTGGGGACCACGGAGTCTGAAGTAGTTTAGCCCCACGTGTGGCAGAAACAGGGTCTCTTTGTGTAATAAAAGGTGCTTTCTCTAATAGACTGTCTTCTGTGTGCACATTTATCCAGATGGCCATGTCTTTTTGTCTCTGGGGTTGAACCAAGCAGGAGAACAGCATGTAAATGATAAAAGTAACATATTCTCCAGTCCCCATTATTCCCAATCTCATTCACTTTTCTCCTTCAACACATTAACTATTGCTTGAGATGAACATATTCCACAAGTTTTTGCTTTACTCAGTATGTTTCTAAGGATTTGGAAGAATGGCTGCACGAAACCTGGAAGGCATAGAGACTTCATCTCCCAGACATAATTAACTTCATATAGAGGGAAATGTTACAAGAAAGAAAAGTTTGAATAATATGTGATGAGGCTTTCTAATGAGCTGAGAATAACTTGGTTGTTTCTAGGTGATCAAAATATTTATTCTTTTTTTTTTTTTCTTTTTTGCTTCCAGGGTTATCACTGAGGCTCACGGCCTGCACTACGAATCTGCTGCTTCTGGAGGCCATTCCCCCCCCCCCCCATTTTTGTTGCCCTTGTTGTTATTACTATTGTTGTTATATAGGAGAGAGAAATCCAGACAGAAGGGAAGACAGAGAGGGGGAGAACAAGATAGACACCTGCAGACCTGCTTCACTGCTTGTGAAGCAACCCCCCTGCAGGTGGGGTGCCAGGGACTTGAACTGGCATCCTTGAGCCAAAAATCTTTATTCTTATTACTACTTGGCTAGTTACTGATTGCTCAGAGCTACTTTATGCATTAATTTAAGAATGTTTCTTTCTCTGGTAACTAACTTCATCAGACTGAAGAATAAGCAGGCATCAGGAGAATTCAAACAAGATGAAATTAAAACAAAGATGATGATATTAATAAATTCATAGCTTATATGAATTTGAAGTATCATTATAAGTATAAGCAATATATGCAAAAGTGAAGCATATTAAAGGAATTCCCATGTCTATTTTAAATACTCAAATAATTTTAAATTATTAGCTTACAAAATGCATATCTGAGTTACATACTTTATTATAAGGACCATGAGCTATGTTTCTTTTTTTTTTTTTTAATTTTTTATTTAAGAAAGGATTAGTGAACAAAAACATAAGGTAGGAGGGATACAACTCCACACAATTCCCACCGCCCAATCCCCATAACCCACCCCCTCCCATGATAGCTTTCCCATTCTCTATCCCTCTGGGAGCATGGACCCAGGGTCGTTGAGGGTTGCAGAAGGTAGAAGGTCTGGCTTCTGTAATTGCTTCCCCGCTGAACATGGGCGTTGACTGGTCGGTCCATACTCCCAGTCTGCCTCTCTCTTTCCCTAGTAAGGTGTGTCTCTGGGGAAGCTGAGCTCCAGGACACATTGGTGGGGTCTTCAATCCAGGGAAGCCTAGCCAGCATCCTGGTGGCATCTGGAACCTGGTGATTGAAAAGAGAGTTAACATACGAAGCCAAACAATTTGTTGAGCAATCATGGATCCCAAGCTTGGAATAGTGGAGAGGAAGTGTTAGGGAGGTACTCACTGCAAACTCTAGTGTACTTCTGCTTTCAGGTATATATTTTGCAGTAGTTTATGGATACGTGTGCACATAAGCTCTCTCTCACAGAAACTGGTGTATATCTAGGTTATGGGACTTTGTTAGAAAGTGAACTACCTGAGATGAAATTAGAGTATACTATAAAAGGAAAGGTCTCACCCGAGTAATGAAGCTGAAGGGTTGTCATTCCACACGTGAAGTCTCTGGATACAGTCTGAGGTGAAGCATGTTGGAGGTGGCAATCGTTGCTTTGGTTATGTTGTGATCGGCGTATGCTATGTTTCTTATTTAGAAAACTACAAAAAGAAAAACACTGAACTAATCAGTTGGATAATATAATACATTTTAAAATTAAGAAAAATAATGTAATCAAGAAACTAAATTTATATGTGCACATTACCCTAACCCAGTTTATAACATCAAGATTTCTTTTTTTTTTTCACACTATTCTCTCTCACAAGCAGAAGTATTCAAGGAGACAGCGATGAGAATTTTGGTTAAGAACAGAGAGCAGGAACTAGAATTTCAAAAACTAGCTAGTGTTCTAAGATTGGACAAAAGGTAGTCACTCTCCTTTTGTCTAGTGATAGCATCGTGTAGACAGAAAACACAGGCATCCGATTTGGACTGAAACCCTTAATTCAGTTCTTACTAGCCATGTGGCTGGGAATAGGACTTCATCTCTTTGAGCCTCTGCTTCCTGGCTTTTTAATTTTTATTCATTTTTATTTTAATATTAACTATTTACTTTAATATTTATTTTTATGAGAAGGGGAGAGATCTCTCTGTCAGATGCTGTGTCTGAGATCATAACTAAGACCTCATACATGCAAATCCTGTGTTCTGACACAGAGGTCTCCTCTACTTGATCCTGTATTTTAAAACTACGGATAATAGCTCATCTCCAATGTAGCTGGGAGAAGCCAGTGAAATTATAATGGACAGATACTGAACATACTGTTTGGTACATAGCACATACTAAATAAATAGATGTTCATCATTTTCAAAGGAACATCAAATCCCTTTGCATTTTAATATATGTTTGAATGTTATATTAACATTATTTATTTATTTATTGAATAGAGACAGAAGTTGAGAGCAGTTGGAGAATGGAAAGGGAGAGACAGTGAGACACATGCATAGCTCTGCTTTGATGCTTGTGAAGTTTTCTTCCTGTAGGTGGAGACCAGGGAGCTTGATCCCGGGTCCTTGCACACTGTAGCGTGTGCTCTCAATCAGGTGTGCCACTGCCTCCCCACCCACAAAGTTTTTGTTTTGGTTTGGTTTTTTTATGTCATGAGGGTTATTGCTGGGGCTAAGTGCCTGCATGAATTCACAGCTCCTAGTGGCTTACTTTTGGAAGGAAGAGGGGTGAGAAGGAAGGAAGGAAGGAAGGAAGGAAGGAAGGAAGGAAGGAAGGAAGGGAGGCAAGGAGGGAGCGAAGGGAGGGAGACAAGGAGGGAGAGAGGAAGGGAGGGAGGGAGGGAGGGAGGGAGGGAGGGAGGAAGGAAGGAAGGAAGGAAGGGAGGGAGGGAGGGAGGGAAGGAGGGAGGGAGGGAAGGGAGGAACGAAGGAAGGGGATAATGCAGGAAATTCTTGTAGCACTGCTCCTCTGCTCTTGAATCTTCCCTCCTAAAGATGGGGATTGGGGCTTTGAACAAGGTCCTTGGACAAGGTAACATTTTCCCTTTATAAGCTTCACCACATCTCCCCCGCCCTGAGCTTTTGTATTTTATGCTGTTTTCAGGAACTGACTGACTGGAATTCAAGTTTTGCCTCAGCAATCGGCAGTCACATACGTTAACTGCCATGCACTAGTAGAGTTCCTGGTCACATAGTACAGGCACAAATTTGGGCTGTTATTTTTGTGTGTGTGTGTGTGACATAGAAGCAGGACACTGTGGAGGTATGCATATGCTCTGTTGCCTGAGCCACATTTTAATCCTCCTCTGTGAGTGAGTGACCTATTTCCTACCAAGGCTACTGTAAAACCAGAGATGAAGCTAGCACTGAATCAAAGTACTGTGATTCTCTGTCATATATACTCTCTTGGTTGCTATCCAATCTTATTTTAAATATCCCTAGGGAAGGGCTTTCATCACTTTTCTTGGAAGATTTTTCTTAAATAATAATTTTTGCTGTCAGAAAGTTTTCTCACCCATTTAGGGTATATTTTTCTTTATTTCTTTATACTCTTCTAGCTCTCCTGTCCTAGTCTGGTTAAATAATTCTTAGACCTGTTCAGTATTTCTCCTGTCAGATTTTTGTAGTCAGTTATTAGTCCCCCCTCAGCCATTACTTAGCAATACCAGACATAATCGTATCTTTAATCATTTCTCATAATTCACTTCCCCATCAACACAATCATTATTCTCTTCTCTCTGAATTAATCCATCTGCTCTTCTGTGGGTAACTTTAGTGTTTTAGGTGCATGTTTCGTTGGAGGCAAAAAAAAAATAATAATGCATACATCTAGTTTAAAATATTTATTGAAAGAATATAACATTACAGGTAATTTTGAAAATAAAGAATAAGTTAGCCTGCTATCCTACTGCAATGACTAGTGTTAACTTTTGTCTTTTCCATTTTATACCTTGTTCCATTAAGTAGAAATTATACACCAGGTACTGTGCTAATATTTCTTGCGCATTATCCTGGCTATCACCTTAGTAGTCCTGTCAGATAACTCTCACTTCACTATTGAGGAAGCCAAAGTTCAGGAGACTAAAGTTGCCCAATTCTAACCCTTGATAGAACTCCTAACTATTACATTATTCTCCAAATATACCTTTTCCCATGTCATGCCATAGTGGTTATTTATAAATATGGCATATTAGATTAAAAATCAGTTAGCTATTCCTCAGTAATAGTCATACTTGTTTTTTAATGTTATAAATATCCTCAAAGTGAATTTTTTTTGAGAAATGTCTTGTACATATTTAAAGGACTATACTATTTTTCCTTCCATTATACTTTTTGAAAGTTATTTCAATAAAGGAATCATAAAAGGGGGAGATATTTTGGGGTATATTTTTCTTTATTTCCTTATACTCTTTTAGCTCTCCTGTCCTAGACTGATTAAATAATTCTTGGACCTGTTCAGTATTTCTCCTGTCAGATTTTGTAGTAAGTTATTAGTCCCCCCTCAGTCATTACTTAACAATGCCAGACATAGTCAGTATCTTTAGTGATGAGTATGATTTAGTTGCTAGTAAAAAACAACCCTGTGTTCTGACTGGGTATAATATACCATGAATAAGACTGAAAGTACAAAAGTTGAACTGGGAAAAACTACATATGTAAGATTTGATAGGTGAATGTATTCTCAATATGAAAACATTTCATAAAAATGAATAAAAACATTTTTGTTCCAGTAACAAAGTATTTTAACTACTATTGCTTTGTAGTATAACCTGAAATCAGGCAGTGTGATGCCTCCATTTTTCTTCTATTTTCCTCAGTAATGCTTTTTCTATTCATGCTGTTTTATAGTTCCACATGAATTTTTTTGATTGTTGTTCAATTTCATTGAAATTGATCACTGGGATTTTAATAGAGAGTACATTGAATCTATAGATTGCTTTTGGCAGAGCTGCCATTTTAATTATATTTATTTTTCTAATCCATGAACAGGTGATGTTCTTCCAATTCTTTTTTTTACATTGTTATTTATAAAGTGGAAACACTGAGAAGACCATAGGATAAGAGGGGTACAATTCCACACAAATCTCACTACCAGAACTCTGTATTCCATCCTCTCCCATGATAGCTAACCTTTTTTTTTTTTCCCTCCAGGGATATCACTGGGGCTCAGTGCCAGCACTACAAATACACTCTCCTGGAGGCTATTTTCCTCATTTTGTTGCCTTTGTTGTTGCCCTTGTTGTGGTTGTGATTGTTATTATTATTGTTGCTGAATAGGACAGAGAGAAATGGAGAGAGGAGGGGAAGACAGAGAGGGGGAGAGAAAGACACCTGCAGATCTGCTTCATCTTGTGAAGTGAACTCCCTGCAAGTGGGGAGCTAGGAGCTTGAACCTGGATTGTTACTCTGGTCCTTGTACTTTGCGCCATATTCACTTAACCCACTGCTGGATTTCCTATTTTATAACTTTCTGGGATTATGAACCCAGGGTCATTATGGGGCACAGAAGCTGGTAGGTTTGGCTTCTATAATTGCTTCCCCCCTGAACATGGGTGTTGGCAGCTCGATCCATACTTCCAGCCTGCTTCTCTCTTTCCCTACTAGGGCAGGGCTCTGGGGAAGCTGGGCTCCAGGACACAATGGTGGGGTCATCTGCCCAAGGAAGTCCGGTTAGCCTCATGGTAGCATCTGGAACCTGGTGGCTGAAAAAAGTTAACATACAAAGCCATACAAATTGTTGACCAATCATGAACCTAAAGGCTGGACTATTGCAGATGAAGATTTGGGAGTCTCAGTTTTGGAAATAGCTAGTAGGTCGATTTTAGGTATATTCTAAAGGGCCTATGACTATATTAGTTTTTTCCTGAGCCTGACATCTGTTATGCAGGTCCCATGAGATAGGGATTGTGTACACATGTATCCACAAATTAGGGCAAAATATATACCTGAAAGTAAAAGTGCACAATAGTTTGCAGTGAGTCAATAAATGAAGCAAGCAAGTAGAAAGACCTAAAAAGACACCATAACATAACTAAACAAATAGTTTCTACTTAGACCTAGACATCTCCTCACCTACTTCCTATTACACTTTCTTCAACCACTCCAAAGCTAACCTTGTCAGACAAAGTAAGGCCTACAAAAACTGGATAAAGGCAAGAGACTGGCATACTTTAATGATGATTCTTTAGTTACTATCCAGGCCACCCCATCAGCTGGGGCCCTAATTGGGGAGTCCTGGGATTCCCACACAGACATGATAGGCCTAGACCTTGAATAGATCCTTCTCTCCATTGTCACTGGTAATCTCCATCAGGAAAAACATAATGGACCCCTTTGCAGTCCCCATAGGACCTTGCCCTCAAGGTGGATCAACAGTGGTAGAGATTGTTCCATCCTCTGAAGGAAGGTTGGATAACATACTCTATCTATTACCTGAGGAAGATGGGTCCTGAAATTGGGGCAGCTTGGAATGTTCCTACTGATGACCACAGAATGCAAGCTCAGACCTACAGGGATGTAGAGTTTACAGAGGCTCCTAAGCTGAATATGGGCCCCAGATCAAATCGATGGGGTGTACAATCAACAATATTTACACACCTTTCCCATATTTGGGAGCTACTCTCTACCCTGATCCAGATTTCTGGTCCCTTTTCAGCCATGACATCATCTCCCCAGACAATAACTCAGGTCCATCTGCATAGCAGATGTTATTCCATTTCTTTTTTTTTTTCCTCCAAGGTTATTGCTGGGCTCAGTGCCTGCACCATGAATCCACCGCTCCTGGAGGCCATTTTTCCCCCTTTTGTTGCCCTTGTTGTTGTAGCCTCGTTGTGGTTATTATTATTGTCATTGTTGATGTTGTTCGTTGTTGGATAGGACAGAGAGAAATGGAGAGAGGAGGGGAAGACAGAGAGGGGGAGAGAAAGATAGACACCTCTAGACCTGCCTCACCACCTGTGAAGCTACGCCCCTGCAGGTGGGGAGCTGGGCGCTAGAACCAGGATCCTTAAGCCGGTCCTTGTGCTTTGCGCCACATGTGCTTAATCCACTGCGCCACTGGCCCGACCCCTGTTCTTCCATTTCTTTGTTTCATCAATTATTTCTTTTGAAAGTGTTCTATAATTTTCCTTGAAAAGGTTCTTTACCTGTTTTGTTAGATTTATCTGTAGGTGTTTTATCTTGATTGGGCTTGATTGTGAATGGGATTGCTTCCTTCAGTTCCCTTTCCTCTGACCCATTTTTTTGTATAGAGAAATGCCACTGATTTGTGAGTATTAATTTTTGTAACCTGTTACTTTACTGAATTTATTAATGATTTCCATTAGTATTTTTTGGCAGAGTTTCTGGTGCCTCTAGGTATATCATCATATAGTTTAGTATCATCATTTCCCATTTTCATTCCTCTGATATTTCTTTCTTGCCTGTGATTGTGATGGAAAGCACTTCTAGGACTATGTTGCATTGAAGTGGTGAAAGTGGGCATCCTTGCCTAGTTCCTGATTTTAGGAGGAAAGCTTTTAATTTTTCCACGTTGAGTATGATGGATTTGCCATATTATGTTGAGGAATTTTCATTCCACTTCCAATTTCTTGAGGACTTATCATAAATGGGTGTTAGACCTTGTCAAATGTTCTTTTTTCTTCATCAATTGATAAAATATTGTGCTTTTTGTCAATATGATGGACTACATTGATTGATTTACAGATTTTGAATCATCTCTGTTTCCCAGAGATTAATCCCAACTGGACTTGCTGGATTATTATCTTAATATGTTGTTGGATTCAACTAGCCAAGATTTTGTTGAGGATCTTTGCATCAATGTTCATCAGGGATCTAGGTCTGTAGTTTTCTTTTTTGGTAGAGTCCTTTCCTGATTTGGGGATCAGAGTAATAACACTGTGTGTTGTCTTGGCTTCTGCTGTGTGTAAGAAGAATGATGTTGTGTTCTGCTGGCACTCTAAATTCTTTCTCTTTGGTTTCAGTACCATGCCTCTTCTCCCCCCAACCAAGTGCACAAGTGCACACCTGAGGCTGTGGTGTTTCTGCAGATGTCTTAGCTCTGGTTGGTGAATTTTGTTAAGTTCAATAGTTGTAGATATTTATTCTTTTGGGGAAGTCTGTCACATTGCTCTTACTCCACAGCCATGCCTCCCAGAAGTCCCCCAATCTCTTTCAAGTGTTTTCACTTGTCTCTTAGAGTAGATGGTGCTGAAGGACTTTCTCCAATGTGGGAGGGGCAACGTCTAGCTCGTCTGGGTGGAAGGGTACGTGTGTCTCTAGGGCCTTCCTGGTTTCTTGGATAGGTTCTCTCTCTATATATATATTTTGTTGTAACTGAGACCTCACTGCTCTGGGATGACTTTCAAGGGAAGCTTCCAAGGAAGTTTGTATATGTATAACATTTCTTAGTTTTCTATATAATAGTAAACCCACTTTAGGTCCTCTGACAAATGTTCCAGGACCCAAATATTCCCACCACCACCAGATATCTTTACTTTGGTGCAATACACTAAACCCCATCCAAGGGAGTCGGGCTGTAGCGCAGCGGGTTAAGCACAGGTGGCGCAAAGCACAAGGACTGGCATAAGGATCCGGGTTCGAACCCCGGCTCCCCACCTGCAGGGGAGTCGCTTCACAGGCGGTGAAGCAGGTCTGCAGGTGTCTAGCTTTCTCTCCTCCTCTTTGTCTTCCCCTCCTCTCTCCATTTCTCTCTGTCCTATCCAACAACGACAACAACAATAATAACTACAACAATAAAACAACAAGGGCAACAA
Organism: Erinaceus europaeus; assembly: GCF_950295315.1. Lineage (NCBI taxonomy): Eukaryota > Metazoa > Chordata > Mammalia > Eulipotyphla > Erinaceidae > Erinaceus > Erinaceus europaeus. The sequence continues at coordinate 188,597,303 of NC_080162.1, forward strand.
AAGGGAATAAATAAATAAAATAAATATTTATAAAAAAAACAGTCCAAGTTCTGATTTGTGTTTTCTTATTTTTCAACTTTTTAAAAAATTATTATTGGTGATTTCATAATGATCAACAAGATTGTGAGATAAGAGAATTCATACAATTCCCACCACCAGAGTTTCATATTTCACCCCCTTCATTGGAAGGTTCCCTGTCCTTTATCACTCTGGATAAAGATAAATCAAAAAATTTTAAAGGGTGGAAAAGACTGGAGGTCTGACTTCTGTAATTGCTTCTCCACTGGACATTGGCATTGACAGGTAGATCCATACCCCCAACCTGTCTCTTCCTTTCCCTTGTGGGTTAGGGCTCTGGGGAGGTGAGTTTCCAGGACACATCAGTGAGGATATTCGGCCAGGAAAGGCAGGCCAGCATCATGATAGTATATATCAGCTTCTGTTTATGAGTAAGATCATCCATATTCATCCTTTTCTTTCTGACTTATCTCACTTAATATGATTCATTTAAGACCTATCCAAAATGGGGTAAAGAAAGTGAACTTAGCATTTTTAATAGCTGAGCAGTATTACATTGTGTATATAGACCACAACTTTCTCAGCCACTTATCTGTTGTTAGGTACCTGGATTGCTTCCAGGTTTTGGCTATTATAAATTGTGCTGCTATAAACATAGGTATGCACAAATCATTTTGGATGGGTGTGTTTGGTTCCTTAAGATATATCCCCAGGAGAGGTTATATCTTAGGTAGGTCCGTTTCTAGCCTTCTGAGAGTTCTCCAGACTACTCTCCACAGAGGTTGGGTTAATTTACATTCCTACTAGCAGTGCAGGAGGATTGATAAAGTGGGGTGTTGAAATCCCCTACTATTACTGTGTCCCATTTCTTTATTGCATTATTTTTATTCTTTTTGATATGTATGATTTCTATATATCTTGAATATTAAACCTGTTGGATATGTGATGAGAAAATATCTTTTCCCAAGGGTCCCATGATTTTACTAGTTTTTGCCAGAGTCTGGCATCAAACATGCAGGTGGACCCGAGGTATTGTCTAGGGAGATAGTGTCATAGTTTGCAAAAGGACTAGAAAGCTAACTCAGGGAAGAAAGTAGCTACCAAATATGGTAAAAGTATATAAATATTGTTAACTGTAAACCCCATTGATTTGATCTGGGGCCCATATTCAACACAGGAGCCTGTGTAACCTCTGCATCCCTGTAGGTCTGAGCTCACATTCTGTGGTCACAGCCAGGAACATTCCAGGCTGCTCTAATTTCAGGACCCATCTTCCTCAGGTGGCAGGTAGAGTATCTTGTCCAACCTCCCTTTGGAGTATGTTCTGATAGTGGGAATTGTGTGGAATTATACCCCTCTTATCCTATGGTCTTGTCAATATCTCCATTTTATAAATAAGAAAAAAAAAAAGAAAAAATATCTGCTCCCAGCCCCTATGATGCCTTTTTCTATTTGGTCTATTCTATTTAGTGTTTTTTAATTTTTTTTGGGGGGGGAATATATATATGGTATAAGAGAGGAGATTATATCACCAAAGCATAGTAAAAGATAAACTAAAGAATGTTTAATCCCATGTGCCTCATATATTTGTAACCTCTTTTCAAGAAATTCATCTGAATTTGGATCAATTTCTTTAGAATTTAGATTAAAATTAATAGTCCCACATTCCCTCTTTTAAAAACTCTTATTTCTCCATCCTAATTTGGCAAACACTAGCACAGAAGTATCCAATATTATAAGCTGTCTTGGATACAGAGTGTGCTGTTTATATAAATATATGAATAAATAATGACTCAAATGTATTTATATTGAGATAAGATTGATAACCAGATGTTTTTAGTTTGTACTCATACATAAATAAGAAAAATTGCTCCAACTCACAGCCTAAAATATTTTGGGTTTATACAAAGTGGAATTACCAACAATCATGTTTGTTTATTATTATAGTGGGGTCATCATCATTCTGGAAAAATCAGCATGAGTCGTTCAACAAATCATATACCAGACTTAAACTTCCTGTGTTGCAGGAAATTGGTATTTCCCTGATGCCTGAACTCTGGTATTTATTTGTGGAAAAGGTTTTTACATATCTGTATATTTTCTTTCTCTACTTGGCACTTAAAAAAAATTATTTATAAAATAGAAAATGTCGACAAGACTATAGGATAAGAGTGGTACAATTCCACACAATTCCCACCCACCCCCAGAATTCCATATCCCATCCCCTCCCCAGATAGCTTTCCTATTCTTTATCCCTCTGGGAGTATGGACCCAGGATCTTTATGGAGTGCAGAAGGTGGAAGGTCTGGCTTCTATAATTGCTTCTCCACTGGACATGGGCATTGGCAGGTTGATCCATAGTTCCAGCCTGTCTCTCTGTTTCACTACAGGGGCAGGGTTTTGGGTAGGTGGGGCTCCAGGACACATTGGTGAGGTCATCTGTCCAAGGAAATTAGGTTGGTGTTGTGGAGCATCTACAACTTGGTGGCTGAAAAGCATTAAGATATAAAGTGGAACAGATTGTTTAATAATCAGGAAACTAAAGGCAAGAATATAGCAGATGAGATTTGGTGTCTTCATTTTGGAAAAAGCTAGCAGGTCCATTTTAGATAGTCCAAGGGCCCCATGACTTTATTACGTTTGACTTGAGCCCTACAGCTAACATGCAGGTAAAAAAAGATATTGTCTGGGAAGATGGCATAAGAGTTGGAAATAGAACTAGAACCTTTATGAGAAGGGCATGACTTCTTGTACATTGAGATTTATTTTTATTTCTTGCATTTTAAACTATGCAATTTTATTATATTAATTTGGATTATTGAAACAAATTTTAAATATTCACCTATGCTTTTGTTTTTGCCGGAACGCTGCTCAAATATGGCTTATCATGGTGCTGGGGATTGATCTTGGGGTCTCAGGCATGGAAAGCTATGGCATAAACCACTGTGCTATTTCCCTGTGCTATCCCCTATACTTTTCATCTGATTAAAATCAAATGATTTATGGTATCTGTGTATGTGAGGGGCCTGAATTTTAAGCTCTTTGTGGCTTCTTGGTTCTCTCAGATGTGGTACCACTGAGGAAGGCTGCAGGATGCACATCCTGTTTTGCCAAAATGTCCTGAACTATTCATGCTATTCTTGTCTAAAGCTTAATAATCCCCCTTTCATTCTACAAAGAGAGTCCTGGCTTGCGTGATCAATTAAGTGACCACTCTATTTATGTTGGACACTTCCATGACTACACAGGCTGGACCCAGATGGGAAACTTTTAGCTCTTCTTTGTTTTAAAAAAATTGAGGAAATGTTATTCCATAAAATTATTGTCTCTGGTAAAATTTCATTATTTCTTCTGAACATGTGCTTACCTACCTCACCCACCAGTGCAAGGCATTGTGTCCCTTCTTTGACAACCCCATTATCTCTGTCTATTATGTGGTCTCATATCTGGAGACATAGGCCAGAAGTTCCAGTTATAAATCAGCATCTTGATTGTTTTCCTGTTCCAGCTGGACCTAGTGGTATTTTCCAGTCTTAAAGTGGGGAGAATCATGTTGGTCTAGTTACTGTGGGTCAAGGAGATTTTTTATGTGGTTCCTTTATATTCCCTTCCCTTCTCTCTCCTCCCTTTCCCTTCCCTTCCCTTCCCTTCCCTTCCCTTCCCTTCCCTTCCCTTCCCTTCCCTTCCCTTCCCTTCCCTTCCCTTCTCTCTCTTTCCTTTCCTTTCCTTTCCTTTCCTTCCCCTTCCCCTTCCCCTTCCCCTTCCCCCTTCCCTTCCCTTCCCTTCCCTTCCCTTCCCTTCCCTTCCCTTCTCTCTCCTCCCTTTCCTTTCCTTTCCTTTCCTTTCCTTTCCTTTCCTTTCCTTTCCCTTCCCCTTCCCCTTCCCCTTCCCCCTTCCCTTCCCTTCCCTTCCCTTCCCTTCCCTTCCCTTCTCTCTCCTCCCTTTCCTTTCCCTTCCCTTCCCTTCCCTTCCCTTCCCTTCCCTTCCCTTCCCTTCCCTTCCCTTCCCTTCCCTTCCCTTCCCTTCTCTCTCCTCCCTTTCCTTTCCCTTCCCCTCCCTTCCCTTCCCTTCTCTCTCCTCCCTTTCCTTTCCTTTCCTTTCCTTTCCTTTCCTTTCCTTTCCTTTCCCCTCCCCTCCCCTCCCCTCCCTTCCCTTCCCTTCCCTTCCCTTCCCTTCCCTTCCCTTCCCTTCCCTTCTCTCTCCTCCCTTTCCTTTCCTTTCCCCTCCCTTCCCTTCCCTTCCCCTCCCTTCCCTTCCCTTCTCTCTCCTCCCTTTCCTTTCCTTTCCTTTCCTTTCCTTTCCTTTCCTTTCCTTTCCTTTCCTTTCCTTTCCTTTCCTTTCCCTTCCCTTCCCTTCCCTTCCCTTCCCTTCCCTTCCCTTCCCTTCCCTTCCCTTCCCTTCCCTTCCCTTCCCTTCCCTTCCCTTACCTTACCTTACCTTACCTTACCTTACCTTACCTTACCTTACCTTCCTCCAGGGTTATCGCTGGTGCCTGCACTGTGAATCCACTGCTCCTGGAGGTTTTTTTTCCCTTTGTTGCTCTTGTTGTTTATCGTTGTTATTATTGTCGTTGCTGTTGGATAGGGCAGAGAAAATCAGAGAGGAGGGGAAGACAGAGAGGGGGAGAGAAAGACACCTGCCGCCTGTGAAGAGACCTCTCTGCAGGTGGAGAACCAGGGGCTCGAACTGGTCCTTAGGCCGGCTCTTGTGCTGCCCGCCATGTGTGCTTAAACTGCTGTACTACTGTCCAGCCCCTTCTTTTTTTCTTAATTTCCACCAGGGTTATCACTGAGGCTAGGTGTCTGAACCATGAATTCACCATTTCCGGTAGCCATCCCCTGCACCCTCTTTTTAATTTGATAGGATAAAGAGAACCTGAGAAGGGAAGGGGATGTAGAGAAGGATAGAGACAGAGATACGTATGCAGTAGTGTTTAACTCCTCGTCAAGTTTCCTTTCTGCAGGTGGGAAGCAGGGGTTCAAATCTAGGTCCTTGTGTATGGTAATGTGTACACTTACCCCTGCTTACCACTCCTGGCCCCTGTTTTTCTATTTTCTTAAAAGTCATTATTTTGCTATAAGGTAAGTTATGAATTTTTTAAAAAAAAGTGAGTTAGAGGGTTGAGTGGTGGCACACCAGATTAAACAAAAGGACCCTGTTCTAGCCCCTGGCTCCCCATCTGAGGGGGATCACTTCACAAGCAGTGAAGCAAATCTGAAGGTGTCTATCTCTCTTCCTCTCTACATCTCCCTTCTCTCTCAATTTCTCTGTCCTAGCCAATAAAATTGGAAAAAAATAGCCACCAGAAACAGTGGATTCATACCGCAGACATGGAGACCCAGCAATAACTCTGGAGCCAAAAAAAAAAAAAAAGAATTTTATGAGATCAAATTCCATTAACAGAATCCAGTGTACAGTTTATTTACTTAAATTTCTGAAAATATTCAAACTATATACTTTTTACAGTAAGACTACATATTTAAAAATCAGTGGTTCAATTACCTACCTTAAAATACAATTAAAAAGGAGATATGCTAGAAACTTTTAGTGTATAAAAGTAATCCTAATTCTGAATGCATTTGAATTTGAAACATAAATCTAATACTGTAAGTTGATTTATTTCATTGAATATTCTAAGCATTCGCAAGAGATGAAATACCTTTAAGACAACTGGAAAAAAAATTAAATTCCTTTTCCTCTTCTTCCTCCTCCTTCCTCTCCTTTCACATTCAAATGGGAACACTGGGACCATTTATAGTTACTTTAAAAATAGGACTCTCCAAGTCATCTGACTTTTTCTCCAACTTTCTGAATTTTGCCTTATTTGGGCAGTTGAAATTCAGCAGCTTCTTTCCTGATTGCTTCTTTTCTTAATTGTGCCACACTAACCCTTTTTCTCTCTCACTATTGGCAACTCTACAGGACTCGTAGTGCTCACCAGGTAGGGCCTGTTTCTTGCTGTAAACATGGCCCAGGTTTGAGCAACAGAACCACATAGGAGGTTGTATGGCACCAAGAGAGGCTCTGTTGCTGTTCTGTTTGTACATCTCTCTCTATATCTATCTATCTATCTATCTATCTATCTATCTATCTATCTATCTATCTATCTATCTATCTATCTATCTAATCTATCTATCATATATCACCAGTCGAGAAAAGCTCCCTAGGAGCGGTGAAATCATGAATGTGGGATACCATGGTCTTGCAAAGCAAAACCTGAAAGACTCTATAATGGTAATATTTTTTTCCTGAGAAAGTAGTTAACTGAACGTTATCTTTGTTTTTTTTTTAATATTTATTTATTTATTCCTTTTGTTGCCCTTGTTGCTTTATTGTTGTTGTTATTCTTATTGTCATCTTTGTTGGACAGGACTGAGAAATGGAGAGAGGAGGGGAAGACAAAGAGGGGAAAAGAAAGAGAGACACCTACAGACCTGTTTCACTGCTTGTGAAGCAACTCCCCTGCAGGTGAGGATCCGGGGGTCTTGAACTGGGATCCTTATGGCAGTCCTTGCGCTTTGCGCCAGGTGTGCTTAACCCGCTGTGCTACCGCCTGACTCCCACATTATCTTTTCTTTATTATCTTTTTTATTGGATAAAGACAGCCAGAAATTGAGAGGGAAGGGGGTAATAGAGAGGAAGAGAGACAGAGAGACACCTGCAGCCTTGATCCATCACTTGCGAAACTTCCCCCCTGCAGGTGGAGACCAGGGGCTCGAACCTGGGTCCTTGGACTCTATAGTGTATAGTGTGCACTCAAGCAGGTGCGCCACCCAACCCCGGAGACTTTATCTTTCTTTGAGTACTTCTTTCCCTTTTATTTCCCCTTACCCGTATCTTAGATACAAGTCACTGACAGTATCAACATTCCCCAATATATTACTTTTTCCATTTCCAGTATTATGCAATTGATGAGATATTAGTTTATAGAATTTTTGTAAGTAGTAATGTATGTCACAACATACTTATAAAACTCCCAGCAACCTTTCCTCCTTTCTCCATGCTTTGCATCATTATCTTTTCCCTTCTCTTGCTTCTTTATTGTTAAATTTTAAAAAATCAGGGATGGTACAATAGCAAACTTGGTGAGTTTCAAACCCAGTCCCTACTACATCAGAGGAAGCTTTATTGCTGTGGTCTCTTTTCACTGTCTCTCTCTCTCTCTCTCTACCTCTTCATCTCTGTCCCCTTATATCTGAGGGGAAAATAAGGGCATCCTGGAGTGGTGAAGCTCCAAATATAGCAAAATAATAATAATAATAATAATAAAATAGAAATAGCTCCATATGTCAGGAGTCCTGAAGAGACTGTGCAATACCAAAAACAATAATGGCCTAGCTTTTCACAGAGGTACTTATTACAGTGCAAATTATCTCTGTCCCTAAGTCATTTTATTGTAGTTCTTAAGAGCATCATTTTGGGAGAAACAAAGTGCAGTTGCACTTAACTAAATGCTAACATCTGTTTAATTATTTGAAATATACAAAATGTGGTGGTTTGTAGAAATTTTCTGCCATGGTTTTCTGTTTATACATTTCTATAGCTATCATCGTAATTAACTCACTCATGTATTTGTTTTATAGTTAAATATTTAATAAATACTCATTAACTAACTAACCACTGTGCTTTGGTGGTAGACTAAAGATAAAGAAATTTTATGGCACCATGTTACTTAAATCTAAATTAGAGCTGTTTAAATAAAGCAACTCTGAAATGCCCCCTTACTACACACAGGGCTTAGGCTTAGTTCTTAGACTCCAAGAAAGAGAGGCGACTCAGTCAGAGTTCAACTGCAGAGAAAGATCAGCAGGAGATATACATTTAGAGTTTTTTTGAGAAGAATTGACTTATGTGATATGGGGTCTCCCCAGATAAGTGTGAAATTCATGGGACTGCATGCATTTTGATGAGCAATTCCTACTGTGACATCTGGCATACTAAAATGAGTGACCTCCTAAAGGTCCTCAAAGTTGCTGTGGTTGTCACACAAATTTATTCCTCACAGTCATGGCGAAAGGTATGTCTTCTGGACTCTCCTGTGGTGACTTTCAGGCTTTATCAGATAAATCTGCTGTTAAGTTCTCTTCCACATGCTATTTCCTTAAAATGCTACAGCATTATTTACTTGTGTCTAAAGGCAGGTCAAAAGATGTCAGATTTGTCATTTTCACTGAAAGACTTGAGGAGTGGGAATGAATAATTTAAAAAATGAGATTTAAATTAAAAAATAAAATAAAAAAATTAAACACCATTAAAAATTAAAAACAAAAAAATTAAAACTTGTGGAATGAACTGACCTTCCTTTTAAAAGTCACATAGGAGAATATCCCATCTGTTACAAGTCAAGGTGAGAAAACAATTGAAACATCAATAAGGAAAAGGAGGGTATGTGTATCTAACCTCTTTCATTTCACTGTGTTTTTAATATTTTTACTGAAATTCTTTTTCTACTGAAGTAATTGTAGGACAGTGTGTTGTCTCATTTATATCAGAACTAAAATTAGATCAATTGTTGTCACTGATTTTAGTTAATTTGCTATTTCTCATTTAAAGGCAACTGAGTTTTGTTTATATTCCAGATAGGAGTGTTATGTACTTTGACCATGTCAGTTAAAAAGATTTTGGGGCCACTGCAGTTTCCAATGGAGGGAATGGAGATACAGAATTCTGGTGGTGGGAAGTGTGGACTTGTATTCCTGTTATCTTGAAATTTTTAAGCCAATATTAAGTCAGTCTCTCTCTCTCTCTCTCTCTCTCTCTCTCTCTCAGTTTTGGGGACCTGGTAATGGCGGACCAGACTGAACACACAGGTTATCATGTGCAAGGATCTGAGTTTGAGTATCCTTCCCAGACCCCACCTGCTGGGGATAGGAGCTTCATGAGCAGAGAAGCAGTTTGTTAGTATTTCTCATTCTCTGTCTCTCTATATTACCTTCTCCCCTCTCAATTTCTCTCTTTCCTATCAAGTAAAATAAGTGAATAAAAATAAATATTTTTACATGACTTCTTAGATTTCATTAAATAAGTTTTATGCTGTAGCTTCATAGATAGAAACAAGACTTGCATGCGGTTGGCCCCAAGTTCAGTCCCCTGCAGTATACATCCTGGAGCAGTGTTCTAGTCTCATTCTCTCTTTACTCTATAAGTAAAGATAAGATAAGTAAACAAATAAATATTTTACTCTATAAAAGAAAAAAATGCAAATGAATACAGAGAAAAAGCAACACAGGTTTTTTAAGGTCTATAAAGTCAGTCCTATCTTATTTATTTGGATTTGTAATTAAATTATACTCAGAATTATCTACTACAAGTTACAATTGAGTTTTAAGTAATTCCTATAAAAGTAAAAATATATAAAATTTAATTTTAAAATCATTGTATTCTAAGTCACAAATAAAAAAATTTGTATAGCTTACTTTCTGCTCATAAGACTGTAGTGGGTACCACACTTAAAAAATGTTTTATCATCTCATGGGAATAAACAAATAAATATAACTTGGTCCAATCTATTTGCTTTACAGTCTCCATCAATAATGCCTCCTGGACAAATTATGATAGCTTTACTTCTCAAATAACAAATAGTACTTACTGTAAGTAAAATTTTATTTCCTTTTTGTATTGCTGAAATTCATTAACATCAGCAGAGGAGAATTCATAAGTGCCTAAATAATTATGTATTGTGAGCACAAGCCTATACATTTTGCTATGTAATTTCAATGCTGAGGATTCCCAGTCTAGGAAATACTTCAGAATTTATAATTTACAAAAGTTTGAAAGTATTGATTTTTGAGAAAAGTAATCAAGAAAACTTGTAGATTCTTCCTTACATAAAATATACATGCTTATAATCATGAGCTTTTTTTATTTCTTTGATCTTTTGAAGATGGTGAAATTAACTTTGAATTTTCATATATATATATATATATATATATATATATATATGAAAGGAGACATTAACAAAACCATAGGATAGGAGGGGTACAACTCCACACAATTCCCACCACCAGGTCTCCATATCCCATACCCTCCCCTGATAGCTTTCCCATTCTCTATCCCTCTGGGAGTATGGACCCAGGGTCATTGTGGGTTGCAGAAAGTGGAAGGTCTGGCTTCTGTAATTGCTTCCCCGCTGAACATGGATGTTGACTGGTCGATCCATATTCCCAGTCTGCCTCTCTCTCTTTCCCTAGAAGGGTGGGTCTCTGGGGAAGCAGAGCTCCAGGACACATTGGTGGGGTCGTCCGTCCAGGGAAGTCTGGTCGGCATCATGCTGGCATCTGGAACCTGGTTGCTGAAAAGAGAGTTAACATACAAAGCCAAACAAATTGTTCAACAATTATGGACCTAAAGGCTGGAATAGTGTGGATGAAGTGTTGGGGGTGGGGGTACTCTCTGCAGACTGTTGTGTACTTCTGATTTCAGGTATATATTTTTCCCTGGTTTATGGACACGTGTGTACATATGCTGTATCTCAGGGGACCTGGACTATATCTAGGTTTGGGGACTTTATTGGGGAGTGGAACACCTGGAATGGAATTAGAGTATACTATGAAAGGAAAGGTCTCACCCTAGTGATGAAGCTGAAGGGTTGTCATTCCACACCTGAAGTCTCTGGACACAGTCTAAAGTGAAGCATGCTGGGGTGGCACTCATTGAGTTGATTAGGTTGCAGTCGGTGGATGCAATATTATTTGATATGAATTGAGAGAAGCATGCAGGAAAGTGGGTCCCACCCTAAGGTTCCAAGACTGGGGGAAATATAGACTCTATAGTGGAAATGTGAGGTTCCTGCTATCTTAGGGTTCAAGAAGACAGTGGATAGTTATTGTTATCATCACTTTACTTGGTAATTGAGTTAACTTTGAAAAGTCCAAATTTTTCAGGGAGAATTAAAAAAAATATTTCTCTCTAGCGCAATTACATAGTTGTGTAATTGAAAACATGTGAATACTCTCAGTCTTCATTTTTCATCTTAAGTATTTTCTCATGTTGTTGAATATTCTGAGAACATAAAACTATGATGCTGAAAATGATTCCCTTTTGTGGATGCATCTTAATTTCTTATAGTATCCCTCCTATTATTAGAATGCATGTATCCCTCCTATTATTAGAATGCATGTCTATTTCTGCCCTAAGTATATCTACTGTCCCAAGTTTTATCATAATAATTGCCTTAATGCTGTTGTTGTTGGTGGTGGTGGTGGTACTGCTGCTGCTGTTGTTGTCACTGTAGCTTCACTGCAGAGTGATTTTTCCAGAGAGGAAGGAAGAAACCGAGAATGAGAATGAGGATAAGGTACCTCAGCACCAAAGTATCCTTGAGTACAGTGGGTGCTGGACTCAAGTCTGGGGTAGCATGTACAGCAGTGTAGTCACTCCTTCTGGTGAGTTATTTTGTCAGCCCTCATTTCTTTTTCTTTGCTTTTTGGAAACTATCTTTAACCTTTATCTACATATCCCAAATACTGTGATTCAGTTTTGCCTGATGTGAATGTAAATAGAATAACTATTAGTTCGTGCAGAATGCCTGCTAATTTTCCACTCCTATATACTGTTGCACATTATTCTAATGCTTTGTCTTCTCTGTAGTGTATTCGTTCTGTTGTAGGACTATGCCATATTGAATCTGAGTGCATACATTTCTGTCAGTGACCTAACTAGAATGGAACTGCCAGATCACAGGATGGTGAGACTTCAGCTTTATTCTATTATGTAAAATTCTTACTCAGAGTATTGATATCAGTTGTTCTGCCATTAGCAGTAGGAGTTGCAATTGTTTTATATCATAACCAATGTGTGGCATTGCCAGCCATTTTCTATTTCTGGTCTTCTGTGGCAATATAGCTATATCACATTATAATTTTCCTTAGCATGTTCCCGATAACTTATATGATTTTATGGGTATTTGAATTTAGGGAGGAGGATGGAACTGAAACCTCACACATGCATAATTTCACCAGTACCTGGCACATTTTCTATTCAAGTAGACAGGGAGACAAAGAGAGGAGTAGATATCATGGCACCTGAGCTGCTTCTGTTGCAGTAGCACCTCCCGTGTGACGTCAGCGTTTTAACACGGGTTGCACAGATGGCAATGTAGGCACCCCACCTACTGAGCCATTTCTCTGGATTTTGGATTTCACAATAAAGTTCCTCAAGTTTTGTGCACATTCAACTTTTGTTTAGTTCTAGACATCCTCTTTACTTTCTAGCTATCAGCTGTTTGTTAATTGTATTGCAGAGAGCTTCTATTGATGAATATGTTAGTTGATAAATACGTTGTAGTGAAGCTTTCCTTCCAGTTCCATTATTTCTTAGGGCAATTGTCTAATTTGTTTGTATGTGTCTCTCCTCCCCCCACCCCACGCGCGTGCACACACACACACACACACACACACACACACACACACACACTGTATTCTACATTATTTTTGGATCTAGTATAATATGTTTTTTTTAAATTAGTTTGTATTTACTTATTGGGTAGAGACAGCCAGAAATCAAGCAGGAAGGGGGAGACAGAGGAAGAGAGACAGACAGACAGGCAGACATCTGTCGCAATGCTTCACCACTTGCAAAGCTTTCCCCCAGCAGGTAGGGACCGAGTTTGAACTCGGGTTCTTGTGTATTGTGATATGTGCGCTCAACCAGGTGTGCCATTACTCAGCTCCAATTTTTTTTTTAAAGTCCCTTCATCCATTCTAGGTGCTTTGACTTTTTTAAAAACTTTATTTATTTATTTTATAGAACAAAAAGAACTTTAGAGGGAAGGGGATAGAGAGGAAGAGTGACACCAAGAGAGATCTGCAGCACTGCTTTACCACTTGTGAAGCTTTTCCCCTACAGGTAGGAACCAAGGGCTTGAACCCAGGTCCCTGTACTCTGTACTGTGTGCGCTTAACCAAGCGCTCCACCCTGCCTGGCCCTGTATAATATGTTCAAGTACATTTTTTTTGTTTTGTTTTTAATTATCTTCGAATACAATTGAATTCTTAAATTTTCATTTGAGGTCATTCTAAGAAAAATATTTAGCTCAGGGGGCCAGGCAGTGGCATGCCTGGTTAAGCGCACACATTACAGTGCACAAGGTCCCAGGTTCAAGCCCCTGGTCCCCGCCTGTAGGAGGAAAGCTTCACAAGTGGTAAAGTAGGGCTGCAGGTGTCTCTGTCTTCCTCTCCCTATCTCCCCCACTCCTCTCAATGTCTCCGTATCTCTATCCATTAATAAATAAATACTTAAAAATATTTTAGATAAAGTTAAAAAATTTAGCTCTATCTCTTCAAAGATTATTTCTTTAGTAATTTATCTCCCTTCATTCTGGGACTCCAGTAACATGGATGTTAATACTTATTTAATATTTATTTATTTTCTGTTTTGTTGCCCTTGTTTTTTATTTTTGTTGTAGTTATTTTGTTGCTGTTGTTGCTGTTACTGATATTATCGTTGTTGGATAGGACAGAGAGAAATGGAGATATGAGGGGAAGACAGAGAGGGGGAGAGAAAGATAGACACCTGCAGACCTGCTTCACCACATGTGAAGCGGCTCCCCTTCAGGTGGGGAGCCGGGACTCGAACCGGCATCCTTATGCCGGTCCTTATGCTTTGAGCCATGTGCACTTAACCCCCTGCGCTACCACCTGACTCCTGAATACTTTTTTTTTTAACCAAAAGACTATGTGTCTTTTATATTCTTTATTTTTCATCTTCTATCTCTCAGCCTTTCATTCTGAATTATTTCTTCTGACCTATTTATCTCTCAATCTACATTTGATATTCCATTCAGTCTCCTAACTTCAGTTTATCTTTCTAGCATTAGTTTTCTCCCTGAAAACTTCCTATTTTTCATTTTTATTTGATAGTATAGGAATAAATTGAGAAACTAGGAGGAGATATAGAGAGGGAGAGAAAGACACCTATGGACCTGCTTCACTGCTTGTGAAGCTGACCCCCTGCAGGTGGGGAGCAGGGGCTCTAGTCCTTACACTTGGTAATATGTGCTCTCAGCGAAATGTGCAACAATCCAGGCCAAAAATATATCTATATATCTGTATGTTATTGTCTCCAGTGTTAATGCTGTATGTTATTGTCTCCAGTGTTAATGTTATTGTCTCCAGTGTTAATACCTCCGTGCCAGCACTAAGCATCAACCACTCCTGGCAGCCAATTTTTCCCCTTCCTTCCTTTATTGGATAGACACCAGAAATTGAGAGGGAAAGGGAGACAGCTGTAGCACTGCTTCACCACACACAAAGCTAGTCCCCTGCAGGTGGAGACCAGGGGCTCGAGTCTGGGTCTTTGTACATTGTAAGACGTGAGCTCATACCGGTGTGCGACCACCCTGACCACCTTTTCCCCGTTTCTATTTCATTTAAAGGACAGAGGAAAACTCAGGGGGGAGGAGATAGAGAAGGAAAGAGATAGATACTTGCAGATCTGCTTCAGCCTTCATGAAGCCCCCCCCCCATACCCCGAAAGTAGAGATCAAGGACTGGAATCCTGGTCCTTGAACATGGTGATGTGTGCTTAACTGATGAGTAAGTATTGCTCTGCTCCTCCCATGCTGAAATTTCTGTTCCTTTAGATGACACAACCACCTTAAACTCTGATAAAGATTACCATGTTAATGTTGTGTTAGTTCCTTATAAACCTGGTTATTTACATGTGAAAACTCCATATTTGAAAATGTCCTGATATTATAATAAAGATGATGCTGTCTTTCTCAAAAGATAATTATTTATGTGTTTATTCCAGGAAGCATGAACAATCTTAGGTCATCTTATTCTATTCTAGGAATTTCAGGTGACATGAGGCTCTACTGAGGTCAGTGAGAGGATTCATTTCTGTTTGATTCATCCCTACTTACAAAATGCAATCCTTTTTATTCCCAACCCAGTGAAGAGGGGAATTCTTATTCCTTCTGCAGGATTATCAAAAGTACTATTCAACTCAGTTTCCTTTTCTGCATACCAGCAAATGCCTGTGAGGAACATCGCTATGTGTGTTAAGAACACTTCTCTAGGGAGTCGGGTGGTAGCACAGTGGTTAGTGCAAAGCACAAGGACCAGTGTAAGGATCCCAGTTCAAGCCTCCAGCTCCCCACCTGCAGGGGAGTTGTTTCACAGGCGGTGAAGCAGGTCTGCAGGTGTCTGTCTTCCTCTCCCACTCTCGGTCTTCCCCTCCTCTCTCCATTACTCTCTGTCTTATCCAACCAGGAAACATTAACAACAACAACAATGACAACAATGAAACAAGGGCAAAAACAAATGGAAAATGAATAAATAAATATTTTTTTAAAAGAACACTTCTCTGTATAACCAATTATATAATAGATACTTCTCTAGTGATTCTTTGTGACTTTTTAAACATTTCCCTGTCTGCAGATACACTTAAAAATTTTACTAGTGTTTCCAACACCATTTGTTGAAGAGACTCTGCTTTCCCCACTTAATAGTCTGAGCCCCTTTGTCAAAGATTAGATGTCCATAGGTGTGGGGGCTCACTTCTGGGCTCTCAATTCTATTCCACTGGTCAGTGTGTCTATTCATGTTCCAGTACCAAGCAGTTTTGATGACAGTGGCCCTATAATACAGTTTGAGATCTGGGAGTGTGATGCCTCCGGTTCTGTTCTTTTTTCTCAAGACTATTTTGGCAATTCTAGGTCTTTTCTGGTTCCAGATAAACATTTGTAGCATTTGTTCTATTCTCCTAAAAAATGTGCTTGGGATCTTGATGGGGATAGCATTAAATTTGTAGATGGCTCTGGGTAGTATATTCATTCTGATGATGTTAATTCTACCAACCCATGAACATGGAATATCTTTCCACTTCTTTGTGTCTTTTTCAATTTCCTTGGGTAGTGACTCATAATTTTCAGTATACAAGTCTTTCACTTCTTTGGTTAGGTTTACTCCTAGATATTTTATTGTTTTTGTTGCTATAGTAAAAGGAATTGATTTCTGGATTTCAATTTCTTCTAGCTTAGTGTTTGCATAGAGGAATGCCACTGACTTTTGAATGTTAATTTTGTAGCCTGACACCTTACTGTATTGCCTGATGATTTCCAAAAGCTTCTTGCTGGATTCCTTAGGTTTTTTCTGTGTATACTATCATGTCATCTGCAAATAGGGAGAGTTTGACTTCTTCTCTTCCAATCTGTATCCCTTTAATTCCTTGCTCCTGCCTTATTGCTATAGCAAGAACTTCCAACACTATGTTGAATAGTAATGGTGATAGTGGGCAGCCCTGTCTAGTACCTGATCTGAGTGGAAATGCTTCCAGTTTTTCACCATTGAGTACATGCAGAAGAATGAAACTGAACAACTATATTTCACCAAATACAAAAGTAAATTCCAAGTTAATCAAGGACTTGGATGTTAGACCACAGACTATCAGATACTTAGAAGAAAATATTGGCAGAACTCTTTTCCGCATTAATTTTAAAGACATCTTCAATGAAACAAATCCATTTACAAAAAAGGCTAAGGAAAGTATAAACCTATGGGACTACATCAAATTAAAAAGCTTCTTCACAGCAAAAGAAACCACTACCCAAACCAAGAGACCCCTCACAGAATGGGAGAAGATCTTTACATGCCATACATCAAACAAGAGTTTAATAACCAACATATATAAAAAGCTTGCTGAACTCAACAAGACAACAAATAACCCCATCCAAAAATGGGGGGAGGACATGGACAGAATATTCACCACAGAAGAGATCCAAAAGGCTGAGACACATAAAAAAATGCTCCAAGTCTCTGATTGTCAGAGAAATGCAAATAAAGACAACAGTGAGATACCACTTCACTCCTGTGAGAATGTCATACATCAGAAAAGGTAAACAGCATCAAATTCTGGAGAGGGTGTGGGGTCAAAGGAAACCTCCTACACTGCTGGTGGGAATGTCAATTGGTCCAACTTCTATGGAAAACAGTCTGGAGAACTCTCAGAAAGCTAGAAATGGACCTACCCTATGATCCTGCAGTTCACCTGGGGATATATCCTAAGGAACCCAACATATCCATCCAAAAAAGATCTGTGTACACATATGTTCTTAGCAGCACAATTTGTAATAGCCAAAACCTGGAAGCAACCCAGATGTCCAACAACAGATGAGTGGCTGAGCAAGCTGTGGTATATATACACAATGGAATACTACTCAGCTGTAAAAAATGGTGACTTCACCGTTTTCAGCCAATCTTGGATGGACCTTGAAAAAATCATGTTGAGTGAAATAAGTCAGAAACAGAAGGATGGGGGGGGGGTTTCCCAGAAGATGGCAGACTGAGAAGCTGCTAGTGGCTTGAGCTCTGACCACATCTTCTGGAAACGGTAGGATTTTCTGCCTTTAGTAGGCCAGTCAATAGGGGGTCCTAGCGGTAACACCAAGGAGGTGACTATAACTTAATTTGGGTTAAGAAATAGAGTAGAAAAAAAGGGGGAAATTTTTTTTTTCCGTTTAATTATAAAGCAAACCTCCTCCCCCTCCCCACCCCCCCATAACCAGTCCCTGGGGACCAGCTCCTAGCAGGCTACCCTGCTGAGCTTCTGTCTTTACCAAATTCCTGTCCCACCACGGAGTATCATTCATTCTAAGTCTATACCCTTCTGAAACCTCTGGCCTTTTTTTCTTTCTAAGTAGCCAACCCCCCCACCTCACCCCGCATAGCTAATTAAATAATTAAAAATAAATAAATAAATAAAAATCTTTCCTTTCACTGCTCTTTTATGACTGTTCTTTTTCTTATCTTTTTCTTTTTCTCTCTCTCTTTTTTTCTTCTTTTTCTCATTCTTGTCATCCTTTCTTCCTTAATCCTACAGCTTCCAAAGCCACAGGCCCCAACCCCCACACCACCAAACAGTGTGCTTTTTTGAATTCACTGATACACTTTTGGGAATTACTTGGGGGAAGAATTCTGACTCAGTGTGGACTCTCACTGCTAGTGTCTCTGCTCAACTTCCCTTCCTCCTTTAGCCACCCCTAGAATATACAGTGGATAGCAGATTTGCATAACTGTCTATTTCAGCCATCATTGTCTAGTACTGAGGGTTTTTTTTCTTTTCACTGCTCTTTAATTACAGCTCTTTTTCTTCTCTTTTCCCTTTTCTCTTTCGTCTCTTTTTTCTTTTTTTCTTTTTCTTTTCTTCTTTTTTTTTTTTACCTTGTCATACACTTCTTAATTCCTTCTCCTTTGTCTTTCTGAATTTGTGAATTATTTTGGGGAAGAAATCTGACCCAGAGTGGACTCTCTATGTGTGTATCTCTGCTCTAGTTCCCTTTCCCCTCTTGTTACCCCAAGAATATACAGTGGATAGTAGATTTGCATAACTGTCTATTCTTGCTATCCCTTCTTTCTTTTCTTTTTTCTTCACTGGGATTTGGTTACTATTTTTTCACAGACTGGAAAAATTGTTTGGCTAACTGGTAGTGATTAAACTGCTTCAATATTTGCTTCAGTTACAACTGTAATTCCTGAGGTTGGTGAGCACAATTGTCATAAAGATATTTAGTATAGTGTTGCTTGTGCTCCAAACACAACAACTGAGGAATAACAGAGTATAAAAAAAGAAACACATAAATCAAAAAAATGGGTAGATAAAAAACAAATAAAACTGGTACTCCAATGAATGAAGACAAGAGCCCAGAAGAAACTACAAATCAGCCAGAAGTAACCATAGATAAGAAAAGTATGCAAGCAATAATAAACTTATTAATCACAGAAATGAAAACAACATTGGAGGAAAGGAATGGCAGTATTAGGGAAACAACAGTTGAGACCCCCAAGGAAAACACTGATTATCTTGAGGCAATTAGAGAACTGAAAGCTGAAATAGCTGTAATGGAGAAAGAAGCTGAGGCAAGGGAAAGCAGACTAACAGAAGCAGAAAACAGAATTAGTCAGACAGAGGATGAGTTAGAGAAAACTAAGAAAGAGGTGACAGAGCTTAAAAAGAAAATGAGAGACACTGAAAACAACAATAGAGACATATGTGATGATCTCAAAAGAAGTAGCATTCACATAATTGGCCTGCCAGAGGAAGAAAGAGAGGAAGGGGAAGCAAACATTCTAGAGGAAATAATAGAAGAAACCTTCCCAGACCTGAATAACAGAAAGAACATCAAGATTCAAGAGGCCCAGAGAGTACCAAACAGAATCAACCCAGACCTGAAGACACCAAGACACATCATAGTCACAATGAGAAGAAGTAAGGATAAAGAAAGGATCCTAAAGGCTGCAAGAAAGAAACAAAAAGTCACATACAAGGGAAAACCCATAAGATTATCTGCAGATTTCTCCATTCAAACTCTAAAAGCTAGAAGAGAATGGCAAGATATCTATCGAGCCCTAAATGAAAAAGGGTTTCAACCAAGGAGAATATATCCTGCTAGACTTTCATTCAAACTAGATGGAGGGATCAAAACCTTCTTAGACAAACAACAGTTAAAGGAGGCAACCATCACCAAGCTGGCCCTGAAAGAGGTTCTAAAAGACTTCTTATAAACAAGAACATCACTATAATACTTGCAATATATCAGAGCAAACAAAAAATTTTTTTTGAACAATGGCACTACAATACATTAAATCCATAATATCAATAAATGTCAATGGCTTAAACTCACCCATCAAAAGGCACAGAGTGGGGGGATGGATCAGAAAACATAACCCAACCATATGCTGCTTGCAAGAATCCCATCTGTCACAACAAGATAAACACAGACTTAAAGTGAAAGGATGGAAAACTATCATACAGGCTAACGAACCACAAAAAAGGGCAGGAACAGCCATTCTCATCTCAGACACGATAGATTTTAAATTAAATAAAGTAAAAAAAGATAGGCAAAGACACTACATAATGATTAGAGGATCTATCAGCCAAGAAGACTTAACAATCATTAACATCTATGCACCCAATGAGGAACCATCTAAATACGTCAAGTACTTACAGAAAGAATTTAAAAAAAAATCAATAGTAATACAGTAATAGTGGGAGAATTCAATACCCCACTCTCACACTTAGACAGATCAACAAAGCAGAGAACCAATAAAGATACAAGAGAATTGAATGAAGAGATTGACAGACTAGACCTCTTGGACATTTTCAGAGTCCTTCACCCCAAAAAACTGGAATACACCTTCTTTTCAAATCCACGTAACACATACTCAAGGATAGACCACATGTTAGGCCACAAAGACAGCATCAAGAAATTCAAGAACATTGAAATCATCACAAGTATCTTCTCAGACCACAGTGGAGTAAAACTAACATTTAACAACAAACAGAAAATTATTAAAAGTCACAGAATTTAGAAACTAAACAACATACTCCTTAAGAACCACTGGGTCAGAGAGTCACTCAAGCAGGAAATTGAAATGTTCCTGGAAACAAATGAAAATGAAGACACAACCTATCAAAATATATGGGATACAGCTAAAGCAGTACTGAGAGGGAAACTTATAGCCATACAATCACATATTAAACACCAAGAAGAAGCTCAAATGAATGACCTTACTGCTCACCTCAAGGACTTAGAGGATGAGGAATAAAGGAACCCTAAAGCATCCAGAAGGACAGAAATCACTAAAGTTAGAGCAGAAATAAACAACATCAAAAATAAGAGAACCATACAAAAGATCAATGAAGCCAAATGTTGGTTCTTTGAAAGATTAAACAAAATTAACAACCCCCTAGCCAGACTCACCAAACAAAAAAGAGAGAAGACTCAAATTAATAGAATTGTGAACGATGGAGGAGATATCACAACTGACACCACAGAAATCCAGAGAATCCTGCGAAACCTCTATAAAGAATTATATGCCACCAAGCTAGAGAATTGGAAGAAATGGTACAATTCCTAGGCTGTGTAATTGATAGGCAGACTCTCTCAAAAGCCTAGACCAAGTAGATCAGAAGCAACCAATAGCACAGCTATATACAAGATACTGGGTACTGTACAGCAAACCATAACAAAAGGACTTTTCAAAGTTAACCCAATTACCAAACAATGTGATGATAACATTACCCATCGATTGTCTTTTTGAACCCTAAGACAGCAGGAACCTCACATCTCCACTATAGAGCCTCTACTTCCCCCAGTCCTGGAACTCTTTGATAGGGCCCACTTTCCCGTATGCCTCTCCCAATCCATATCAAATAATATTGCATCTGCCAATCACAACCTAACCAACACAACGATTGCCACCTCAACATGCTTCACTTCAGACTGTGTCCAGAGACTTCACTTGTGGAATGACAACCCTTCAACTTCATTACTCAGGTGAGACCTTTCCTTTCATAGTATACTCTAATTTCATCTCAGGTGGTTCACTTTTTTTTTAAAAATATTTTTATTTATTATTTTTTTTAATTTTTTTATTTAAGAAAGGATTAATTAACAAAACCATAGGCTAGGAGGCTACAACTCCACACAATTCCCACCACCCAATCTCCATATCCCACCCCCTGTTGGTATGCATGAGACCCCTTCTGTTTCATTGGTTTAATATCCCCTGCTTAACACTGTATTCTATTTACATAACCACTTCATTCTATTTACATAACCGCTATTAACAAGCACCACCCTCCCTCCAGGGCATTGGTTCAATCCCCACTGGTTCATGATATGTTTTTGCTCTGCCCCCTTTCCTTGTCATACCCTGATTTTCACCAGTCACTTTTCTCTCCACCCTCTCTTTGTAGCATCCTGTTCCCACCCTACTGGGCTAGTATATTTATAAGGACAAGATTGTAGTTTTTAGAGAGTTTAGTTTAGCTCGGCTTAGATTGTGCTGCGTCCTGCATGAATAAAGAGATACTGCCTACAGCTCAACCATGAGTCCCTGGTCGTCTGTTACCCACCCGTGAAGCCAGCCCGGCGAAAACAACATAGCCCGGTGAAAACAACAACCCCCTTCCCTGATAGCTTTCCCATTCTCTATCCCTCTGGGAGCATGGACCCAGGGTCATGGAAGGTTGCAGAAGGTAGAAGGTCTTGCTTCTGTAATTGCTTCCCCGCTGAACATGGGCATTGACTGGTCGGTCCATACTCCCAGTCTGCCTCTCTCTTTCCCTAGTAGGGTGGATCTCTGGGGAAGCTGAGCTCCAGGACACATTGGTGGGGTCTTCAGTCTAGGGAAGCCTGGCCAGCATCCTGATGACATCTGGAACCTGGTGAATGAAAAGAGAGTTAACATACGAAGCCAAACAAAGTGTTGAGCAATCATGGACCCAAAGCTTGGAATAGTGGAGAGGAAGTGTTAGGGGGGTACTCACTGAAAACTCTAGTGTACTTGTGC
This sequence comes from Erinaceus europaeus, assembly GCF_950295315.1. NCBI lineage: Eukaryota > Metazoa > Chordata > Mammalia > Eulipotyphla > Erinaceidae > Erinaceus > Erinaceus europaeus. The sequence goes on from NC_080162.1 coordinate 188,619,616, forward strand.
TTTCAGGTATATATTTTGCAGTAGTTTACGGATACGTGTGAACATATGCTCTCTCTCACAGAAACTGGTGTATATCTAGGTTTTGGGACTTTGTTAGAAAGTGAAGGTGGTTTCCAAAAAAAAAAGAAAAGAAAAAAAAAAAAAGAAACAGAAGGATGAATATGGGATGATCTAACTCTCAGGCCGAAGTTGAAAAACAAGATCAGAAAAGAAAACAGAAGTAACCTGAAATGGAATTGGCATATTGCACCAAAGTAAAAGACTGTGAGGTGGGTGGGTGGGGAGAATACAGGTCCAAGAAGGATTCAGAGGACCTAGTGGGGGTTGTATTGTTATATGGGAAACTGGGGAATGTTACGTATGTACAAACTATTGTTCTTACTGTTGAGTGTAAAACATTAATCCCCCAGTAATAAAAAAAGACAAAAATTTTGCTAGTGATTTAATATTGATTTACAAAATTATAAGATAACAAGGGAACAATTCTGCATCATTCCCACCACCAGAGTTCTGAATCCTCAATCCCTCCATTGTAAGCAATAGTAATTATCTTAAGGTTGTAAATGATTTATTATTCAACTATTTATTATGTACTTAATTGTATATATAACTATTATTTCTACAACCACCTATCAATACTTGTACAATTTGCCCATTTTTTTTTTCTCTATGGTCCCATCTTCTCTTTCTTTCCAAGTCACACATACATTTATTACTATCTCCAAATTTCACTCCATTTTTCCCCTTCTCTATCCAGGTCTCGATGGAGTTGGAGTTCAGAGCCTCTGGTCATCTCACTATCATTTCTCCCCTGCTGTGAGTAGGGATCAAAATTATTTCTGGGATGGGTACAGAAGGTGGGAGGCTTCTGTAATTGCTTGTCTTCTGGACATGGCCATTGGCTGGTTGATCCATACTTCAAGCCTGTTTTTACCTTTTTCTTGTGGGGTGGGGCTCTGGAGAGGTGAGGTTTCGGGGCATATTGGTTAATTCATCTGCCCAGTGAAGTCAGGATGGAATCATGAAAGCATCTGCAATGTGGTGACTGAAAGGTGGTATGATATAAAGCAGGGACAAATGATTAATGAACAAACTAGAAAGTAGGAATAGAGCAGATGAGAATAGAGTTGTTAGAGTGGAAAGAAGCTAGGAAGTCCATTTTAGGCATGTTTCTAGGGGCTCATGACTATCATAGTTTTTGTTTGAGTCTGATAGCTACCATGCAATTGGACAAAAATATTGTCTGAGAAGATGGTGCCAGAGTAGAGAAAAGGGCTAGAAAGTAGAATTAGGGCAGAGAGTAGCTCCTAATCTTAAAAAAAAAAAATCTATGAATAAAATTAACTGTTTACCCAACCCATTTGACCAAGGGCCCATATATATTTGTATTTAGCACAGGAGCCTGTGTGGTCTGAGTCTCTCTTGGTCTGAGCTTACAGTTCATGGTCACTGCAGGGAATATTTCAGGACCAAACTTCCTATAGTGGCAGGGCAGGAGGACCCAGTTTCCAAAGGGAGTCCCTACCATGGCTGTTTCATGGTGAGGCCAAGGTCCTAGAAAGGATATCATGAAGGATATCCTTAGAATCATCTGAGAATCTGCTAAAAACTGAAGTAGGTAACCAAGTTGAGTGAGAGTCAAGAATTCAGTTCAATATAGTCTCCTTTTAAAATAAGAATTTATAAATTTCCAAAAAATTAAGAAGTAAAAAGGCTGATTGCTCTGCAACCATGGTAATAAGTAGGCAGGGAAATATGTTTTAAATCTATGCAGTTAGTCAGTTACAACTTACTTTGGTTAACATGCTTTGGTAAGTCAGCCAATCAGTATCAACCTCATGCATCTGTAATAAGTGAAGTAGAGACAACCTTCCTCTACAGAACATATCACTGAGTACTAATCAATCAACAGGTAGAAGCAATTAACCATACTTCAACTGATAATATGAATCCACATACATCTCTAAAAATCTAGTATTCCAAACACCACAATTCACTAAAAGAAAAGATTAGCACCTGATTCAAAGGGTGACCAATATTGTTCCCCCACATGTCATCTCTCTAGTAAAAGACAAATTCAGCTTTGTTAATTTTAGGAGTAAGAGTTTCCTATTCTTATTCCGTACTGCAAGTGCCACTGGTGTACTTTTGAAAAACCCCTACATAAGAGCAACCCAGGCAACCTTCAAACCAACAGAAATGCTCACCAGTTCTCAAACACCATTCTTTTGGCATGGTTGCTGAAGGAATAAATTCAGCCATGATATGAGCTCTGACTAGTTTCATTGAGCAATTGCTGCTAAATTATTTTTTTCATTATGTTGCCAAGTAGATCTCTGTATAAAGTTATTGCTCTCAGATCTTTGTATAAGGTAGTGAAGTCTGTTTTCTTTCTCTTTATTCAGGAATATGAACCTTGAGTTGGAAGCACGTTAGTTAATATTTAAGACTACATTTTTGTATAAGCAGATGGACCTTTTGACCTAGAATTATAGCATTTGACTTCCTTCTTGTAGTAACCCATAGTGCAGTACAAGTATACAATCAGGATGTTGGCACTAAGCCAGTCAAGATATAGAACATTTTTTAAATCAATTTTTTATTTATAAAAAGGAAACATTGACTAAACCATAGGATAAGAGAGGTACAACTCCACACAATTCCCACCACCATAACTCAGTATCCCATCCCTTCCCCTGATAGCTTTCCTATTCTTTATCTCTCTGGGAGTAAGGACCCAAGGTCATTGTGGGATGCAGAAGGTGGAAGGTCTGGCTTCTGTAATTTGCTTCCATGCTGAAAATGAGCATTGACAGGTTGATCAATACTCCCAGCTTGTCTTTCTCTTTCCCTAGTGGACTTTTCCACTAGTGGGGAAGCAGAGCTCCAGGACACATTGGTGGGGTTGTCTGTCCAGGAAAGTCTGATTGGCATCATGGTAGCATCTTGAACCTGGTGGCTGAAAAGAGAGTTAACATACAAAGCCAAACAAATTATTGATCAAACATGGACCTAAAGGTTGGAATAGTGCAGATGAAGAGTTTGGGGGAGCCTCCATTTTGTAGATAGGTAGTAGGCATATTTTAGTTATATTCCAAAGGGCCTGTGGCTATACTAGTGTTTTTTTTTTTTTTTTCTCTCTTTTTCCTGAGCCTGAAATCTGATATGCAAGTAGATCCTAATTATTGTCTGGGGAGGTGACGTCATGGCTGGCAAAAGGACCGGAAAGCTGGATCAGGGAAGAGAGTAACTCCTAAATATGGGAAAGGTGTATAAATACTGTTGACTATAAATCCCATCAATTTGATATGATCTCAGGCCCATATTTAGCTTAGGAGCCTATGTGACCTCTGCATCCCTGTAGATCTGAGTTCACATTCTGTGGTCATGAGTAGGAACTTTCCAAGCTGCCCCAATATCAGGGCCCATCTTCCTCAAGTGTAGCATAGAGTATGTTGTCTAGCCTCACTTCAGAGGATGGAACATTATCTACCATTGTTGGTCCAAGATGAGGGTAAGATCCTATGGGGGCCCATAAAGCGATTCCACTGAAGGTGGGGAGCCTGGGGCTCGAACTGGGATTCTTACTCTAGTCCTTATGCTTTGTGCCACCTGCATTTAACCCACTGCACTACTGCCCAATTCCCAAAGATGAAGAATTTAACCATAAACACATATTGATAGCCAGTGATGGTTACCAAAAGAAATTGCCTTAACAATAGAAATTATTTTGCAATATCAAAAACTAGAAGATGACTTTTTTGTATGTTGAATAAAATACCTGTCACCCAAGAATGTATGCATTTTGATACTTAATAGATATTCTTAGGTATTCAAAGGCTCAGAAAATATACCACCTATATTATTTTAAGATCAAATCTTACAACCAAGATAGGAATCACGCTTGGAAAAAATATGACGGAAAAGACATGGTTGATAGCACTGAAAACATTTAAATATTAAATTAGTCCAAAAATGTTATAAATATGTTTAGAAAGTAGAATATAGTTACCATAAATGGATCTTGAAGAGAAGATACATAATGTGATGATCACTTTGGCAATAATACCTGAACTTTAAATTTCATTATGCCAAACATCAAGAGACATGAAGGAAAGATATTAAAAAAAGAAAAAAGTACAATTAACTTGCTCTTATGTTTGGGATAATCAATAATATTTACTACTGATATGGCACATTATAGTAATATATGTTCAATTTATTTTTTAATTAATTTATTAATTAACTAGATGGGAAAGAGGAGAGAGAAAAAATGAAAAAACGAGAGCAGCCTTCTGGCACATGTGATGTTGGAAATTGAACTCAGAACTCTATGCTGGGAAGTCTAACACTGTTAACTGTAGCATCTCCCTGGCTGCACAAATACCTTAAAGTGGTGGCTTGCGCCTGTATAATTTAAAGGAGCCACTGTGTTTCCAGGTTATTAAATAGGAATATATATATGAAAATGATAAAATGCAAGACAAAGTATTTAGAAACTATAAAGTAATATTGTTGAAGTAAGTTGATATATGTGAATTTAAGCTAAACTATTTTTTTAGAGGTCATCTGTGTTCTTATGGTTTGAAAATCTAAATGATGCTGTAGAGTGAGAATCTATGCCTTTCTATGTGTAGCATATCTGAGATGCATCTAAAATACAATGATTCCGATAGGTTGCTGTTAAACTCATACAAGTCTTCATCTGGAAAACGAATCTGAAATTCTCCAGTATTCAAAATGTTAATATCATACCAGGTATAATTCATGGGAAACAAGTAAGCAAAAAATATATATGGAGAATTTTTTTCAATAACATATAATATTATTAAATGTATTAATTAGAAAGTAAGTTCCACATAAAAATAATTTTGTAAACATGCCAGAACTGGGACATGATAAAGATTAACCCTAATTCCTAGCATTAGTTATACGTGTATTCATCAGACACTTTTCTAGGACTTTGCTTGCACTGACTTATTTAAGCCTCAAAACAAATTTATTAAACGTTCTTATTGTCCTATTTTTTTTTTGAATAAGAAAAATCAAGGTTTAATGAGAATAAGTAACTTTCCTCAGGTCTTCAGTCACAAGGGATGAAGTCAGGGTCTTACTTCCAAATTGTTACCCAGTGCCTATTCCCAAGATTTACCTTTAGAAATACTGAGCAGTTCATTTGATAAGAATAAAATATTTATTTTATTAACTTAATCTTTAGTTACAATAAAGCCTCATTTATTTAGATAAATAAGTTAAAATGGTCACAGTTAAACAGAAAGAATATTGATTTTTTTAAAGAAATTACATTGTGTCATCCAGTCTGAAAAGTCCAAACTAATAGTTTCTCAATAATAGGAAATACCTCGAGTAAAATAGTTTCTTCTATTTAAAGAAGACAGTAGGATTTTTTTTTTAAGATAGGACATAGAGAAATGGAGAGAGGAGGTGAAGACAGAGGGGAAGAAGAGAAAGACACTTGCAGACCTGCTTCACCGCATGTGAAGCAACTCCCCTTCAGGTGGGGAACCGGGGGGCTCGAACCAGGATCCTTACACTGGTCCTTGCACTTTGCACCACATGCGTTTAACCCATTGTTCTACTGCCTGACTCCCGAGAGTAGGAAATTTCTTTTTTAATTGCATCTCAGAATTCTTTGTTCTGTACCCTCTGCCCTCAGTTGCTCATGAATAGTTTCAAAAGTGTAAAAGTGTGTAAGTGTTTAAGTGTTAGTTCCTTGATAACAAGATCATTTTTCGTCTAATTCATCTATGTATTGCAATACTCAAAAGTGGTTGACATTTAACATGCAGGATTTTTTTTAAATTAAGGTTAACTGATTGCAAAACTCGTCAAATTCTTTTATGTCCTTATTTCCACCTTATCCTTCATAGTGATCAGTTCAAAGATATTACTTTGCAATATACATCACTTTATAAACTACTTATTTGATATACTGATAAAGGATAGTCAAGCTAAAAATAAGTGTGATAATTACATGTGATATGTAGATAGTCATATTACTCTTTTTCCTATTGGGAAATAACAATCTATTTAAATCCTTCTCTCTATAAATAAGCCATCTCATAATAATTTCATACTATATGATGAAATTTCATACTATATGATGATGGTTTTGTTATCATATTTTAATCTGGGTTACTTTGAGAAAAAACTGTTAGAAATTAGTCTTTTTATCTCAGAAGAGGACATAGGTCTTGATCTAATTTGTGAATGTTGATTTATTTGCACATTGAAGGAAATTTTTCTAAAAGACTGTAGTTATAGATTTCATTTATATACTATAGAAGTCAATTTAAATTAGAATGCATTTCTCTTTGCTTTTTGTATAAACATTTCTTTGTGGAAACATTGGCAGTGGTATGCTTATAATGAAAATCATTCATTATATTTATTGAAATCATATCTTCTGTAATGGCAACATCCTTAGCAAGGGAATGGAAGATAGTACTCATTAGATACTTTTCTTGATTTAAGAGCCAAATACTATATTAGTTTTATCCAATTGCCATCTGCCGTACATTTTATATACAGGATGCCTAAAGAACTCACTCCATACTAGGGTCTATAAGATAAAGGTAGACCATATTGTATTTATAGTTGTAAGTATTGTATGTATTAAATTACAAATATTTATGTGTCACTAAGGTTTGTGTAAATGGCTGGGGGTAAAGGATAAGTTTGATTAGAAATGTGGTTAATTTGTGCATTTAATCTGCCAGTTTGATTTGAGCTTCCATTTATTTTGCTCAATATCATTTGTAAGATAAATAAGCAAATAATGTCATATGTTTGAGATTATTTTTTAAATCACTTAATTAAAGATTTTTGTGTGTGTTCGTTTGTATTGTAACCAGGGTTATGGCTGAGGCTCAGTGGCTGCACTAGGACTCCACTGCTCCCGGTGGCCATTTTTTTCTTTTCTGTTTTAATTTCTATTTTATTTTCACTTGTCACGATAGAGAGAAATTGAGAGAGAAGGGGAGAGGAAGAAGGAGAGAGAAAGATAGACACCTGCAGACCTGCTTCACCGTGCAAGAAGCATTCTCCCTGTAGGTCGGGAGGGGGGGTCTCAAACCCAGATCCTTTAGCATGGTAATACGTGCACTAGACCAAGTGTGCTGCCACATAGCCCCCCATATTTGCACTTAAAAAGAGTGCACTGTTGAAATATTTATGTTACAGGGTCAGGCATTTAATTGTTCTAATGAAGAAGCACATTTAATACCTTTTCAAGTGAAATAATTAATTTGTATTAATGAAATTATGTAATGATATTACTTGATAACTAAAGTCACAAATTTTGTAAGCACAGTGGCATATTTCAGTTTTCAAATGGAGAGAACAAAATTGTCCTGTTTTTTGACATCGTACATAAAAACTTCAATTTACAACATAAAATATTGGTTTTTAAATCCATTTCAGGAAAATCTAATATTAAAATTACTAATGAGTATGTAAATATAAGACCTAATCTAAAACAATCCAAAATAGTTTTGCTTAAAATACTCCTTGTAAACTCATAAGGAATCTCTTATTTGGTTTAAAATTATGAAGGTGAAAACCTCCATGCTTAATATTGATGAATTACTTTGAATATTCACAGAGGCAGAAATACAGTCATTCTGATGATTCTGGTCAGATTGAGTGGATTATAGCGGTGCTGCTCTCATACGGCAAAGATGTGTGTGTCCATGTGTGTGCAAACGTGTGTGAACGCTTGTATACAGGCAACATGGCATTCAAGAATTGCACAAGGAAATGAGCCAGAAACGCCTCACATTCTTTGGCATCTGTGGAGTGTCGCCATATGAGAACCATATGACTGCTGGCAGATCGGCATGTCAACTCAGGCATTGAAAACTTGACCACATTGAGCTCAGGGTTTATCAGTTTATCACAGAACTGTTGACACAATGCACTTTCTCTGTGTGCAAAGACACTTTATTCTATTGTAACATGTTTCTGATCTCAGTAACCGGGATCCTTTGTAACCATCTTTGAATAGATATAAGGCACATACTTTTTTCAAGGTTATTTAAAATGAATTACTGAAAACTACCATAATGTTTTATGAGGAATCCATGCCACCCCTTCTTTATACCATGGTCAACAATCACTACCCACCATGCTCTGATATGAGTCAGAAACACCTATTGAAAAGCAAATCATCTTAACACCATCACTAAGGTAGGACTAGAGTGTGGGGTCACAAATCTTCATAACTGAGTAGAATTACAAAGAGGCAGCCTCTCTTGGAGTGATATGTACTTTGCATATTGGACATTATTCCTGAGGTGAATTGAGTCTCCAAACTCTAGACAAAAAGAAGAGCATCTCAGTTATTGATATTTATAGGCCAAGAGAATACCTGTTATCAGAAAAATAGTTTCCATCATCTACACTGTTTAAAAAAAACCACATTTCTTCTTGTTATAACAGAGTGGCCTTTTAATGAGTGGCTATTTTGAAATATGTTCTATTTAATCTTCATAGCCAGAGGAAAGAAAATAGAAATAACATTACCCTATTTTTTTCCCATCAAATCTACTGTAATCATGATTATTTCTGGTTTTTTTTAAAAAATTTCTTTATTGGGGAATTAATGTTTTACATTCAACAGTAAATACAATTGTTTGTACATGCACAACATTTCTCAGTTTTCCATATAACAAAACAACCCCCACTATGTCCTCAGTCATCCTTCTTGGACCTGTACCCCCCAGAGTATTTTACTTTGGTGCAATATGCCAATTCCAGTTGAGGGTCTACTTGTGTTTTCTCTTATGATCTTCTTTTTCAACTTCTGCCTGAGAGTGAGATCATCCCATATTCATCCTTCTGTTTCTGACTTATTTCACTTAACATGAATTTTTCAATGTCCATCCGAGATCGGCTGAAAACAGTGAAGTCACTATTTTTATAGCTGAGTAGTATTCCATTGTGTAAATAGACCACAATTTGCTCAGCCATTCATCTGTTGTTGGACACCTGGGTTGCTTCCAGGTTTTAGCTATTACAAATTGTGCTGCTAAGAACATATGTGTACACAGATCTTTTTGGATGGGTGTGTTTGGTTCCTTAGGATATATCCCCAGGAGAGGAATTGCAGGATCATAGGGTAGGTCTATTTCTAGCCTTTTGAGAGTTCTCCAGACTGTTCTCCACTTCTAGTGGGTTTGTATGAATTAACAACCAAGCTGCCTCAGCTGCCTCACTTAACCACCAGGGATTTATGCACAGAGCTGCACGTCAAGCATGGGGACAGGCAAGTGGATACTCTGGTGTTTGTCACTTTCAGGGACAATCTTTTTTTTTTTTTTTTTGCCTCCAGGGTTATTGCTGAGGCTTGGTACCAGCACTATGAATCCACTTCTCCTGGAGGCCATTCTTCCTTTTTTTTTTTTTTTTTTAATTGGATAGAATAGAAAGATATTGAGAGAGGAAGGTAAAATAAAAATGGGGAGAGAAAGACACCTGCAGACCTGTTTTACCACTTGTGAAGTGACCCCCCTCTACAGGGGGGAGCCAGGGGCTCAAACCGGGATCCTTGTAAGTGTCCTTGTGCTTCATATTATATGCGCTTAACCTGGTTTGCTACCTCCCAGCCGGCCCTTGGGACAATCTTGAGACATTCTCCATACTTTCTCAGGACCCTTCCCCCACTCCCCAGGCCTCTTCCCAGGGTGGGTTGAACTCCAGTTGACTTGAGTAGTAACTGGTTCCCAGAGTCAGTGCCTTATTGCACTTTTGCTATTCCCTCTCTCATTGTCTCCACTGTCAAACTACAACTTTCCAGGATCAAATTCAAATCCAGTATTGTCCTCACGATTTTATCTTAGGATCTGTATTTGGAAGAGCCCAAAAATAAACATCCAGTATATCTAGTATGTCTACTCCTTTATATTCTCTTTGAAAGTATTTATCACCTAAAATAGCTGACTTACATCCTATGACCAACGTGAATCTTGGCTCCACATCCTGCTAGCACTTATCCCCACTCTGAACTTCACCCAATGCTTTCATACTGAAAACAAAAACAAAAACTTGTTTATTTTGCTCTTGCCATAATTTCTTTGGGAATCTCAAATTTTCCTGGATTGAGAAGCATCTTTAATTATGTGCTCAAATGGTTTTGATAGGCCATTCAATTTATGACACTTGATAGATCACATTGATATTTTATCAAAATCTGGGCTCCCTCCAACTCCCATCAAAGAAGCTGACACCATAGCTGCTGACACAACAAACTTGCCCTGCCAACACCCTTCTTCAGGAAACAACTTCACAAATGTGTGAGTCAAATGGGAAATGGCAGAGCATATAAAATACATGATTCAAATATCACTGGGTGATCTTGAATGTCTACTCAAGAAATTATTGTTAAAATCTTTGAATAGGAGGCCAGGTGGCACACCTGGTTGAGTGCACATGTTACAATGCACAAGGACCCAGGCTCAAGCTCCCAGATCCTATTCCTCACACACAGTGGGGAAGCTTTACAAATGGTGAATCAGGGCTGCAGGTGTCTCTCTGTCTGTCTCCCTATATATCTCTCCCTTCCTTTCAATTTCTTATTGTTTATATCCAATAAATAAATAAATAAAGATAACAACAAATTTAAAAAGAAACATTAGAAAGTTTTAAAAAATATTGACTTGAAAACCTGATACAAGAAAACACAAAATTACAAGCGTAACTAAGAAATGTTTTCACTCATTATACAAAAACATTTCTCTTTTATAAAATATTGCTTGAGGAGGCCTGGTAGTGGCACACCCAGTTGAGCACACATATTACCAAGCATGAGGACCTAGGTTCAAGCCCCCTGTCCACACCTGCAGGAGAGAAGCTTAACAAGTGTTGGAGCACTGTTGCAGTTATCTCTCTTCTGTCTCTCTCCTTTATCACTGTGTGTCTCACTCTATCTAAAACAAAATTTAAAAAGAGGCCACATAAGTAATAACCCTGGTAGCAAAAATTAAAAACCATTCGCTTGATTGTACACTTTACAAAAAAATATGCAAAAATACAACTTCCCCAACAACTGAGTGTTCTTTGTCATGTAGCAATCATCTTGTTCATTTTTATTCTTTGATTACATGAGGCATTCATCAAACCATTTATGAAAATGAATGTTAGGGACCAGGCAGTGGTTCCCCTGGTTGTGAACACATGTTACAGTACAAACGGACCCAGGTACAACACCTGGTCCCCACCTGCAGGGAGACGCTTCACAAGCTCTGCTAATTCCATCTTTATTTTCCCCTTCTCTCTTGATTTCTTTCTGTTTCTATCCAACAAATAAATAAATAAATAAATATTTTAAAAAGAAAATGAAGGTTAAATACCTAAACACTTTTGCTAATTATATAATATTCAAAGCTTACTAAACTATTTATGATTGGGTGAGTGATCTCACAATGACTATTTAAGATAGCAATAGATGGTAAAGGGTAATTTCACTCAGAAATAACCCTATTTATTTATTTTTTTAGCTAGAATAGAGCTAGCACACACATTTAGTATGTAGTAATCAGAATCACTGGCCTGGAAACTAGCCAGACAGAGGTTAAACTCTAGTTCTCCTAATTAGGAGGTACAATTTACTTTCAAATCTCTTTTATTATTATTAGTATTTTTGCAAGTGGCTTCTTTCATTTTTATTTAATTTAATTAATTAATTAATTAATTAATTTATAAAAAGGAAACATTGACAAAACCATAGGCTAAGAGGGGTACAACTCCAAACAATTTCCACCACCAGAACTCTGTATCCCATCCCCTCCCCTGATAGCTTACCTATTCTTTAACCCTCTGAGAGTGTGGAACCAAGGTCATTGTGGGATGCAGAAGGTGGAAGGTCTGGCTTCTCTAATTACTTCCCCCTGAACATGAGCATTGACAGGTGGATCCATACTCCCAGCCTGCCTCTCTCTTTCCCTATTAGGGTGGGGCTCTAGGGAAGCAGAGCTCCAGGACACACTGATGGGTTTGTCTGTCCATGCAAGTCTGGTTAGCATCCTGATGGCATCTGGAACCTGGTGACTGAAAAGAGAGTTAATATACAAGGCCAAACAAATTGTTGATCAATCATGAACTTAAAGGCAGATGAAGAGTTTTGGGGTACTCCATTTTGTAGATAGCATATTTGAGTTATATTTCAAAGGGCCTGTGGCTATACTAGTTTTTTTTTTTTTCCCCGAGCCTGAAATCTGATATGCCAGTGGATCCAAGTTATTGTCTGGGGAGATGATGTTATGGCTGGAAAAGGAACAGAAAGCTGGATCAGGGAAGAGAGTGGCTCCCTAATATGAGAAAGGGGTATAAATATTGTTGACTGTAAACCCCATGTATATATGGGCTCCAGACCAAGTCAAATAGATTTGATCTAAGTAACTCACTTGGATGGTGTGCTGCGTTGCCATACTGCAACCTCGGTTTGAGCTTGACCTCCACTACAATGAAGGAAGCTTCAGTGCTGTGTTCTCTCACTTTTTCTTTGCCTCTAGTCTTTAAAGGAAAAAAAATCATAAAGGTGTGGTAAGAAGAGGGTGGGCAGTCGCACACCTATAGTAAAGAGCACAGGACAGCCTGAGCAAGGTCCCACTTCAAGACTCCAGTCCCCAAATGCAGAGGCAGAGTTTCATGAGTGGTGAGGCTGTGTTTCAGCTGTCTCTCTTTCTCTCGTCTGCACCGTCTCCCCTTTTCCTCTCAATTTCTTTGCATCTCTGTCAATTAAATAAACATGTATTTTAAAACTGTGATAATTATTACTGCAAAACTTCTTTGGCAGAAGTTAGCACAAAAATACACGAAGCCCTTAGACAATGTTTACCCTTAGTTCATGCTCACCAATTGAATAACATCACTATTTATATCACTGTTATTCAATTTCTCTGGCTTCACACAATACATATTGGTAGATGTAGGACAGAGAAAGAAGGTGAGAGAGAGAGAGAGAGAGAGAGAGAGAGAGAGAGAGGGAGAAAAGCCAAAGCATCCCTCAGTACACATGGTGCTGGCAATTGATCTCGGAACCTCAGGCATGCAGGTCAACTCTTTGCTAGTGGAACTCACTCTGCAGCCAGGTAACAATAATTTTTAACAAGTGTCCTTTGTGTGAAAACCTTGGTCAAAACAAGTCACCTAAAATCATAATCTGAATTGGTAACATAGGATTTGAAACACTGATATTTTCCTGAGATACAACTATAGTCTCAGGTATGTCTGGTTGATCCAATCCATTAACAGAGGCACAGATCTAACTAGGGGAGGTGAATGACAGTCTTCAGGATTCCATTTGGGGGATCAATAACCAATATATACCCTTTATGTCATAATGAAGTCATTATTTTCCTTTAGAAAGTACTTCCATTTTTTTTTTCCAGAATCAGGTCGTCATGCATGCTCCATTGTTGAGCTGTGCCGTGGAGAAGAGAGAGAGAAGATCTGGAGTGAAGAGGGAACACAAATCTTTATTTGTGCTGGCACCTCAGAGTTGGGTGAGAGAGAAGCAGCTTGGGCCATGTGGAGGTAGCAAAAATGGCCGTCTCACTCAGTAACCTTTCCTGCCTCTAAACACCAAAGTGAAGGGCTGGCAAGAGAGAGAGGTGCGGAAGAAGAAGGGCTTTTATGGGAGTAGCTCTCGTGAGAATGGGAACAGGTAGGAGTAACCATAGCACTCCAGCGTAGGATAATAACTCTAGTGAGAATGGGAAGGGGGAGGAGTAACCAAAGGACTTCAACTATCATGGGGAATCAACGGTGCCCTGAGGGCACAACATGGCAGATGTGACTGCATCTGCACAATTTCCCAGCACTCCATTTCACTTCTACGGACCTAATTTTTCTCATTCAGAGAGAGAGAAACCACAGAACCAGATCTTCTTCTACTGACATAATACTTCCCATGTGTTGTCTAGGTTTGAACCTGGGCCTTGTGCATGACGAGGCATGCTTCCTACCCAGTGAGTATCTCTTTAGCTCTAGAAAATACTTAACTTAGATGATACCCTTGAGATGACCAATAAATGTACACTTGACGTAGCTACCGGGATTGTCTGTTTCATTGTCACTGTAGTCCGTGGTGTTGAGCTGATAGAAAGGATCACCTGTTCCAAGGTGATCCTTTCTATCCCTGCCTGATTCATTCACAAGCCCAGGATTGTCTGACATCAGTGCTAAAGTTTGTTGCTCCTTGCTTCAACTAAGATTATTATTTATCACAAAGATCTAGGTTACAGTCTTATAGATCTATTTTGCCCATTCAAAGTTGCATTTTTTAATTGATTTAATAATGATCGAGAAGACTATAGGATAAGAGAGGTACAATTCCACACAACTCCCACCACCAGAGTTCCATATCCCATCCCCTCTATTGGAAGTTTCCCTATTTATCCCTCTGGGAGCATGAACCCAGGATCATTATGGGGTGCAGAAGGTAGAAGGTCTGACTTCTGTAACTGCTTCTCTGCTGGACATGGGCATTGGCAGGTTGATCCATACCACCAGCCTGTGAGTATAGAAGTTGCTTTTTAACCCACCCACAGTAGAAACAATAAGGACACCTACCTGCAAGTTTAGCTTGTCCTCATCAAAACTATAATAACAATTTATTTCCCCTGCTTAGGCATACATAGTTCCCCTCTTAGTAATTTCAAGGACTTTGATTATGCCTCTTTGTTGGCAAACTATCCCAAACTGACACATTTACTCTTATGAAACAGCAAAATAGACACATCCCTACTCTCTCCATTGACTGTGGCTGGTCTAAATTTGTAATAAGCAGACTCTTATAGCATTTTGTGTCAAAAAGATGGGTTTTCTGAGTAAACCCATTCAAAAAAGATCAAGATACCTCCTTTTGGAAGAAATATGATGTCCTATTACAACAAAAATCTGCTTCTAAAAAACTATTTCTGAAAAAGTCTGTTGAATATGTATTAAAGAATCAATTACACCCATCTGGAGAAACTCATGTTAAAAAAAAAAAAGGCTACATGAAACAACAAACCCCAGTTATAGCACTTCTTGCAGCAAACAAAGAAATGCTGAATGTATCAACAGGCAGGCTTCTTTCTGATTAAAAAGTATTTACAGAAAGAAAACGAATCAAGCTGTTATCCTTTCTAACTCTTTTCATAAGGTGAGGATGATTGGTAGGGGGTAGGGGCAACTGCACATTCTGAGTAATTCATACAGGAAAAAAAAATCATTTTCGGCAGTCTATGGATGGCTTTGAGTGAGGGAAGATTTCCATGCAGAAATGATCTATGGGCCAGGGATTACACCCCTTTCTGCTCACACGAGGACTGATTGCATGGCCCACAGCTGGAGCTAATCCAGATATCTGTTTAATTAAATAGGAGCTGTCATTCTGTTGTATTACATCAAAGCCCAGGAAGGTGACACAGAGGTGAGATGGCAAATGTAAATTTCTAGTCCTTCGTTTCTTCTATAGTGAAGGGATAAAAATTATTTTTTTTAATTTTTGTTTTTATTTATTTATTATTGGATAGTGACAGAGAGAAATTGAGAAGAGAGGGAAAGATAGAAAGGGAAAGAGACAGAGAAACACCTGCAGCCCCTGTTTTATCACTCCTGAAGCTTTCCCCCTGCAGGTGGAGACCAGGGGCTTGAACCTGGGCCCTTGCACAGTGTAACGTGTGTGCTTAACTAGGTGTGTCACTGCCTGGACCCTAAACATTCTGGTTTTCAACAATGTTTTCTGTGAGAAAAGAGTAGAAACACAATAGAGACACCTGTATATGCTTCAATTTCCCATCAGGATCATTCTTCCTGAAATTGTTTATGCTTATGGAGTAGAATATTTGGTAGTGTAAGTCTTATTTAAAAGGATATTAGTGAGACAATAGTTTTCTTCAAGTGTAATTCTGAGTCTCAGCTATCAAAATCACACTAAAAGGAATATAATAGACCCATCTAAAATTCAGTTTTCTAATAAAAATACTAAAGCTACTATAAGAATACTATTTAAATAGTTGAATAATTTTGCCTTTTGGGATAAATTTATCAAAATCAGTACCTGAGTGAATTGTATTTACATTCAAAAAAACAAAACATTATTTCTTTAAGTACTTGAAAGAAATTATTTATTTTGAAAGAAGGACAACCTACAATTTGCTAAGTTAACTTTAACTTAAGTACATCATATACATCTAGCAAACTTCTATAAATAAGGTTCTGATAGAGTCTTTCCACTAAGTCATCATAAAATCCTCTTCCCAGATGTGCCTCAGAGAAACCTTTCTGATAGAGAAATGTCTCTCCTGGCTGGAGAGTTTTCCTCCTGCCCCTGTTCCCCAGTCTGCATGCCTGTTTGTGAGAAGGCAAATATTTCCATGACAAGGTCTTTATTATTAGCGTGAGAAATTGTTCAGAACTGCCTTTGTTCCAACTTTGTGTGCAGAGACTTCATGAATTATTCTCACAGTAGATTTGTGCCAAATTACGTTAGGTCTTTTTTTTTTTTTTCCTTTAACGTACACAGTAAGAAGGTGACTTAAGCGGATTGACCCATCTCAGGAGCTTTTGCACCCCTATGATTATTGGGTTGTCATAAAAGACATGACACATTTATTGCATAGAGAGCATAGAAAAATATGTCATGGCTTTTCCAACAACCCAACGTTTACTCCACGCCCTTGTTAATCTAGTAGCTAAAGTCACTAGGGTGCTTTAATGATATGGAGACATCTGTCTTCATTTTGGCTTTATTGAGGAAAAGAAAACACAACATTCAGGTTAAATAATCCCAGAAAAATCACAGCTAGTGTACTTGCCACCTATCTCTCACAGTGGCTGAAAGTATTTTTTAAAGTTCAGAGATGGGTGGTAGTAGTTCATTTCCATGCCTACCCATTACTTAACTTTTCTTTGAATGTCAGTATCTTTGTATGTAAAGTAGGGATGGTAATAATTTATTCATGTTAAGGAAGTGAAAGACAACTACTGGATTGCTTCTCCCATTCTCATATTGTAAAGTAAGGCAAAATATAAATACAGAAGGCTACAGAGCACAGTTTGAATCTCACGGTGTCACTGGGCAGAAAGACGTCTTTTGTTTCTTCACTATTTCAGTTTTGTTCTCTCGGGGTTGCTGGGGGGAGTTGTTTATACAAAACAGCTAAGAAGTAAAGTGGGAACTCTGACACTTCTTGTTACTGTGGTTATTCTGTATCCTTTTCTCTTTCATTTACTTGTGGAAGGAGGTTATTTGTATCTCTAAAATTCACAGCCAGCATCTACAGTAACCTATACAGTCCTGTTTTATGAAATCACGAAACAATAATACTGTTAATAGCAACATTTGCATAGCAGATTTTTACTGGACACCATTCTAAAAGATTTTCATATATTAACTCACTTAGTCCTTGCAAGAACTTTATGAAGAATTGTAGAAATGTTCTGACCTGTAAAGAATGACACTCAACAGGGAGCTTTACTAATGATCTGTGAAGAAAAAAAGGGGGGGCGGGGAAGAAGCAAATGTATCAAATGGAGCACTAGTAAGGGGAGCCCAGGAACTATATATGGGGCAGAGTTTCCTTTCTGGGCTGAGATGCACCTTGAATTTGAACTAATTGCTGTGGGTAAATACAAGTTAGCTGATGGAAGCTGTATATATGCAGGATATTCCTTCATAGTTGGAACATAGGGAACTGAAACTTATGAACTAGCAAAAAGAAAAAAAAAAGTGAACAAATATTTACTAAGATTTGTGCAAACTATAATACCTTATTGGATGAAGAGGAGAGATTGGCTAGTATTTCAACCTTTCTAAGCAGGGCAGCTTGAACACAGCAAATGCACTCAGGCAAAAGAGACACAGAAGAGATGAATGGCTGTTGTCCAATGCATTTACCACAAGAAGGCTGGAAGTTTTGAGGTATAGACCATGTAGGGAGACAGGTGCACTCCACAAGCACTAGCATTTTATTTCTGAAAATCAGAGTAGTATGGCCAGGGAGGAAGGTGGTTCAGTAGCAGAAAGCAGCTCTTGCATGCAAAAGCTACAACTCTCATCTCCCTTGCACTACATACAACAGAGAGTGATACTCTGGGTCTTTCATTAGTAAATGAGTCATCTTTTTAAATTGAAAGTGTAAGTGTAATTCACAATAAAAGTTTAATCCTTGATTCCAAAACAAATAGTGTTTCACTGGGTAGAACTTATATCTGTGTCCCTGACGCATGACCAGAATTAGAGCCCTGGTATCAGATGGCAGTACCATGGACTTAGGGGCAGTTATGGAGCTGTGGTCTCTCTCTCTTTCCCAAAATAAAATGAGAGAATGTACTCAGGGGCAGTGAAAGCATACATATATGAGTTTTCTGGAGCTGCAAAAAAAATAAATAAGTAATATAAGATGACTAGAACTAAAGTCATGAAGATATATCTGAAATATTTTTATGTAATTATTTCTGGAAAGAAAATAAAATGTGTATTGCACTAAAGTAAAAGTTTCTGAGGTAGTAGGGGGAGAGTACAGGTCCTGGAAAAGGATGACAGAGGACCTAGTGGGGGTTGTGTTGTTATGTAGAAAACTGAGAAATGTTATGCATGTAAAAACTATTGTATTTACTGTCCAGTGTAATTAATACTCAATAAAGGGAAAAAATGAAAATAAATAAATAAAATGTTACACAGAGACAATACAGAAATGTTTACATTTTCTGATATTCTTCCTCGTAACACTGTGCTCATGCATCCTCATATGGAAAATACTAAATGAGAACTAATTTTTTATCTTCAGATATATTTTCATTAATTATTCATTAAAATTTATTATTACTTTGTGATCAGTTTTATACACAGTAACTTTACCCTTGCCTTGGTCTCCCATACAAATTGGGGAGACATTTTTGATTTCATGACAAAAGAGTTGTTGTGTCTTGCTTGAATGACCAACTCATGCTCAGTATTACCTTCTGTCTCTGGAGTCTTAGTTGTCATAACCCAGGGGACTGTCTCCCTTATCTAGCGATGACCAATGTCAATGTCATAGATTCATTGTTCTGGATTCCATTGGAGGGCTCTCAATGAAGTCTTGTTTTCTTTTATTTGTTTAATCTTTTCTAATGTATAACAACAAAGATATATTCTTCCTAATTCCCATTTTGCATCTCCTTTCTGCTTCAGTAGAAAAGTTTTTTTTGCTTCCATTTCAATTTTAAGTATATGTAATTATGCAAAATGAAGCCTGATTTGGTAAATATATCTGGAATACTATTAATCTATCAAGTACTAAGTCTTGTTAAGGATAAATGGCTCATTAAAATGCACAAAACAAGACCTGCTGTCATGAAATCTAACGTTTATTGGAGAGCTAGTCATTGAAGAAACCATCACAAGAATTAATCTCTATTTAAAAAATGTGATGTGTGTTATGATGTAAAAAGCTCTGTGAACACATAATGTGGCAGTTTAACCCTGCCTGACACTGTGTGTGTGTGTGTGTGTGTGTGTGTGTGTGTGTGTGTGTGTGTGAGTCTGTGAGATGTCAGAGAGGATTCTTGAATAATATCCCTGACATGAGTTGTGACCTATACTATGTATAGAATTAATTCCCTCCCATGTAGGAATTCTTACAGAGAGACAAAATGTGTGTGTGGTTCCTAGAATGGAAAAAGTCTGATGCCTGGACTAACTGCAAGGGTGGCATGAAACTCATGGTAAGTACATATGAGGTATGAGATAAGCACAAAAGACAGGTAGGGACTAGAGTAGACTAAAGAGTTATGAGTGGCAGCCTTTATTCAAAGTTCATTGAGTAGCCATTAAATAGTTTATAATAAAAGGGTAGTATGAATGGAATTTTGAAATTTTAATTAATTTGTTTGATTCATTTCATATAAGGTAAACAGAAAGAACTTCATATGAGAGAATAAAACACATCTAGAGAGAGAGAGAAGCCGAAGCATTGGGCTGCATTGGATCAACCTTCCCGTGGTGCATCCCATGAGTACCCATTCATTGGGGAAACTGATGATCCTTCCTAGCCGACTGAATCCACATGGATCCACATGGATTTCAAAGCCAGCAACAAGCAGCTCCTGACAGCTTTCAAGCTGTTGGTCCTGCTCTTTGAGTCCTCCAACTTAATGTTGAGGGGCTGTCCTTTGCCAAACGCGTTCTTATTGGTCAATTGGCGATACAGCATCAGGCAGATGTTATTTGCCTACAAGAAACACATATAGCAGTCGATGAAGCTGCTCGATTCACCATCAGTGGATTCGATTTAATATGCTATAATCTCCATCCTAAACACGGCCAAGCCATCTACGCTAAATCATATCTTGCGGATGTTTATCATACGGCCTCTTCGACCTTCTACGACTCCATTACTATTGGAACTATTCAGCTCGTCAACGTATATAAGCCTCCCAGTGCCTCATGGGATAATGAGGTCCTGCCTAGCCCGAACCACCCAGCCATTTACGTTGGAGACTTTAATAGTCATTACCAAGACTGGGGATATTCCTCCACTCGTGCTGACGGCTCTATCTTAGCCGACTGGGCTTCAGCGAATGACCTCAACCTATTATACTATCCCAAACAGCCAGGCTCTTTTCACAGTGCTAGATGGAATAAAGACTCGTCACCCGACCTGTGCTGGATTAGCACAGTCAACAGCCAAGCCGTTCCCGCTACGAGACAAGTTCTCAAGATCTTCCCGCACAGTCATCACCGCCCAGCTATCATCCACATTGGTCTCCAGCTCCCACTGATTCTGTGCTCGGAGAAACTAAGATGGAACTTTTGGAAAGCAAACTGGCGTCTGTTCAGTGATCTTACCAACAAATCTGTTCCTGCAATTCCAATTAACTCTATCCCCTCTGAAGATTCCTACAGGTGCTTCTGCCAAGCCATCTTCAAAGCAGCTTCCCAAGCCATTCCTTGTGGGAGACGTGCTAACTATACGCCTTGTCTTGATGCTGAATGCGAGCAACTACTAAAGCAGTATGATGAGTCGGGCGACCCAGATGTGGCTGACCATCTCATTGCCTCCCTGGATGCAGCACGCCAAGCCCGCTGGCAACAACTCACGGAAAGTCTGAACTTCACCCACTCAAGTAGGAAGGCCTGGAAGCTTCTTCATAGTCTGGGTGCCGGCAGCCAACCCTCTCCCATCTCCCATCCTCCTGTATCTCCAAACTCAGTGCCCAGTCACCTAACTCAAGTTGGACGTGCTAAGATTGACCCAGCCTGGAAAAGAGAAATTTCCCATGAGTGGTCATCCCACTTCCATTTATCTTGTCCATCTCCAAAACTCTCTCCCTTTACACTGTCTGAACTGGAAGATGCTTTGAAGAGGGTTAAACCGGGAATGGCTGGTGGCTATGATAACATCACCCCAGAACTCATTCTTAACTTGGGCCCCGCGGCAAAGAAGTGGCTCACTACATTCCTGTCCCACATCTTGGAATCCGAATCTATGCCCAAAATTTGGCGTCATGCGAAGATTATAGCGGTTTTGAAACCAAAGAAAGACCCAACACTGGCCGCCAGCTATAGACCAATTTCTCTCCTCTCCGTGTGTTACAAACTCCTTGAGAGGCTGCTTCTGTCATGAATTTCTCCTCTTACAGAGAAATTCCTATCACCCGCCCAAGCTGGTTTCCGCCCAGGAAGATCTACCTGCGAACAAGCCCTGGCCCTCTCAGCTTACATTGAAAATGAATTCCAGAAGAATTTAAAGACGGGTGCTGTCTTTGTTGATCTCACAGCAGCCTATGACACGGTCTGGCACCGTGGTCTCCTGGTCAAGATCTCAAGATGCCTGCCTCTATGGGTGGCCAACACGATATCGTTTCTTCTCCAAAACAGAAGATTCCAGGTGCATCTGGGTGACAAGTCTAGCAGATGGAGATTTGTCTCAAGTGGCCTCCCCCAGGGCTCTGTTCTGGCTCCTACGCTTTAATATTTACATCAGTGACCTTCCAGAAACTTCTTCAAGGAAGTTCATCTACGCCGATGATATCTGCTGTGCAACTCAGGCATCCAAGTTTGACATCCTCTAGGAAACACTCACGAAACACATGTCTCTGATATCTGATTACTGTAAAAAATGGCGACTAATCCCTAGCACTGCAAAAACGGTATCATCTGTTTTCCATCTACACCGTGCCTCGGCCTCACGTGAGCTTAATGTGCAGCTTGATGATATGAGAATTCGGCATGAAGCCCAGCCAGTCTATCTTGGCGTTACTCTCGATCGCACCCTGTCATTTCACGAACATCTCATAAAAACTGCAGCAAAGGTGGGCGCGAGGAATCACATCATTGCAAGACTGGCCAGTGCATGGGGCGCGAGCGCTTCCACACTACGATCATCCTCTCTGGCATTATGCTATTCCACTGCAGAATACTGTGCCCCAGTATGGTTCCGTAGCCCCCATGTCCACTTGGTCGATTCCAAATTATATTCCTCCATGAGGATAATTTCTGGAACCATCCATTCCACCCCGGTTCCATGGCTGCCAGTTCTTAGCAACATCGCCCCGCCAGATATTCGTCGGGATGCGGTATCATCTAAGTTCATTTCCCACGTCTACGCTCAACCAGACCTGCCAATATACGCGGATATCTTTGCCCACCCTGTCCAACGCTTGATGTCTCGTCATCCAATCTGGTCTCCTACGCCTACACTGAACTTCTCTGTTCCAGACTCTTGGAAACAGAGTTGGCAGTCAGCTGAGGTAAAGAACAAACACCTCATGACAGACCCCTGCAAGCGTCAACCCGGCTTTGACCTAGCACGTTATGATTGGGCCCTCCTCAATCGCTATGGAACAGGCCATGGCTGGTGCGCCGCTATGTTCCACCGCTGGGGAGCCAGAGACGACCCGAACTGCCCCTGCGGCTACAGACAGACTATGACCCATATAGTCAACGACTGCCACCTCTCCAGATACAAAGGAGGTCTCGAAACTTTACATCAGGCTCAACCTGATGTTGTTAACTGGCTACAGAAGAAGGGCAAACGCTAGAAGAAGAATCACTGTGGCATATGCAAAGCTCAGGGATTAGTTGGGGAGCTTCAGGCACACAAATCCTGTGTTCTGACAGTTGAACAATTTCCCTGTTCGTGGCAATTTTGTTTTAGATGAGTGTTCCTGTATTGAGAGTGAACTGGAAGAAGGCAAGGTTCAAATCAAGGAGACTCACTGAGGAAGTTTGTAGCAAAGCTTCATGTGAGAGATGGTTATATCTTTGATTAGCCCTGAGAACAAACATGGCATGATATGAATGTGCCCAGGAGATAGACGAATTCCCCAGAAGACGTCCTAAATATCAGAATATATACAAAAGAAAGTCTAAGTGGTATCATATTTTTCCCTTTCCTTTGTTATTTTATTGCCACTAGAGTTATGTCTGGGTCTTGATGCCTGCATGAAGAATCCACTGGTCTTGGTGGTCACTCCCCCACCTTTTTTAAAAAGTTTTTTTTGATATTTATTTATGTCCTTTTGTTGCCCTTGTTGTTTTATTGTCGTAGTTATTATTGTTGTTGTTATTAATGTCATCATTGTTGGATAGTACAGAGAGAAATGGAGAGAGGAGGGGAAGACAGAGAGGGAGATAGAAAGATAAACACCTGCAAACCTGCTTCACTGCTTGTGAAGCGACTCCCCAGCAGACGGGGAGCCAGGGGCTCAAACCGGGATCCTTATTCCAGTCCTTGAGCTTCGCACCACATGAGGTACTACCACCTGACTCCCTCCCTTTATAAAATATTTCTTAGTGATTTAATGATTGACAAGCTTGTAAGATAATAATAGGAATGTAAGTCTATACAGTTCGCATTACCAGTGTCCCATACCCTCCATTAGAAACTTCCTTATTATTTATCTGTCTGGGAGTATGGACCAAAATCATGTAATTAGTTAATTAGTTTTATTACCACAAAGGTTATTCCTAGGGCTCTTTGCCTGTAGTACAAATCCACCACTCTTAGCAGCCATTATTTTTTCCCTTTAAAAAAATTATTTTAAAGGACAAAGAGAAATTGAGAGAGGAGGGGGAAATAGAGAGGGAGAGAGAGAGAAAGAGACAGAAAGATACATACAGATCAGCTTCATCACCTGTGAAGCATCCCCCCTGCAAGTGGGGAGCAAGTGTTTGAACTTGAGTCCTGGCATTTAGTACTATGTGTGCTTAAGTAGGTTAAGCACTCCCGCTGGGTCCCTTGACCAAAATTCTTTATGGAGTGCAGAAGGTGAGAGTCCTGGCTAGTGTAATTGTTCCTCTGATGGACATGGACATTGGCAGATTGATCCATACCCCCAATCTGTTTCTGTCTTTCCCTAGTGGAGTAGGGGTTGGGACATGTTGGTGAGGTCGTCTGCTCAGGGAAGTCAGGATGGAATCCTAGTAGCGTCTGTAACTTGGTGGCTGTGGATTGGTGAGGTTTTGAGGAATTCCTAGTCACATTTTGAGGAATTTTCATTGCTTTGCCTAGTTGATCCTGGAAAGCAAAAGAGCAACTACTACTACTGCATAGTCACGCCTCTGGGGGTTCCCCTCTTATTCCTCCTCCTCCTTTGAAATTGTGAAGGAGATGAGAGATAATGAGGGAGAGAGAAAGAGAGACAGCTAAAGACCCACTTTACTGGTCTAAATCTTCTCTGACAGTAGGGAATGGGGCTTGAGCATGTAATGTGCATGTTCAACCTGGTATGCTACCTCCCAGCCCTCTTATTTTTCTTTTCTTTTGCCACTAAGATTTGCTGGGGTTCCAATATAATACCATTTAATAGACACAATCTCTCTCCCTCTCTCTCTCTCTCTCTCTCTCTCCCTATATATATATTTGTTTTGTTTTGTTTTGTTTTTACTAAGATGAAGGGTGACAGCAAGGGAGCAGCAGAAAAAGAGTACAGACATCTCTGAACACTGCTCCACTGCTTGTGAAGATTTCCCTGTGCAGGTGTTCCTGTGTGGAGGCTGGGGGCTCAGGTCCAGGCCTTCGACTACCGCACAGTGTGTTCTTTACTGGGTGAGCTATCTGCCAAACACCTGTTTCACATTTTATACTTAAGTAAGCTAACCCCACTAGATGCCTTGTTGGTGAGAAGACTATGATTATACACTTAGGCTTATCTGAATCACTGAAGTACCTTCACCCAGACATAAGTCTGAAATGAGGTACTCAAGCCAGCAAACAAGTGGGGACGTTGGTGATGCTGTCATTAATTAGCTCCTCAGTGTACTGCAAGATGTTGTTCAGTAAATCGAATAAATCTAGTAAATCTAATGCCACTGGTTCTTGCTCTAGAGTCCTAGGAGGCCATTCCTTCATAGTATAGTCAAATAATTTATTATAACAGAGATGAAAGGGGAGAAAGTTTCTTTAATAAATGGGAAAAAAAATAGACCACTACCTCATCTCATACGCAAAAATTAATTCAAATAATATTAAAGAAAATAGAGGTGATAGTCTTCTTTTGCTTCAACACTGGTTCTCAATATCATAAGATTTTAGATGCTTAGTTCCAAGCACTATATATATATATATGTATATATATACATATATATATAATATCTGCTACATATATTTCACCAAACCCACTATCAAAGATTCAGTGCATATAACAGAGAAATCTACCTACCTATATAATCCCACCCCATCCCCATGTACCCTTCTCATCCCCCTTAATAATCACTACAGTTTGCATGGAGTCTATAAGTCAGTTTACTTGTCATGATGATTTGAAAGTTAATCTTTTAGTTATTTATCATCCATATGTGAGTGAAATTTTCTGATGTTGTTTTAAACCTCTTGTTTTACTTAGCACAATATCACTTCTAGTTCCATCTGTTTTGTTCCAAAAGACAAACTGGCAGCTTTTTAATGGCAGAGCAGTATCCCACGGAGTATATATTCCTCAGCTTCTTTATTTGGTTATCTGTTGATAGGAATTCAGATTCATTTTAGAGTTTTGGCTATTGTGAAAATTACAACTATGAATGTAGGGGTGCATATATTCTTTGGAATTAATGTTACCATGCCTTTCAGATAAATGCTTAGGAGTGGTATTGTTTTGGGGAGAAGGGAAATGATGCTTGTTTCCCCAACATTTAAAAAGTGTGTCATGAATTATCTCAACAAAGAATTGAGGAGAAAGCATGATTTTCAGGAATGTTAAATTTTATTTGGGAAAATTGAGAACATTCGCGTTAGGACATGAGATGCATTGGATCGACCTTCTCGTGGTGCATCCCGTGAGTACCCATTTATTGGGGAAACTGACGATCCTTCCTAGCCGACTGAATCCACATGGATCCCAGTCACTTTCAAAGCCAGCAACAAGCAGACATCAGACTCAACCTGACGCTGTTGACTGGCTACGGAAGAAGGGCAAACGCTAGAAGAAGAAGTGGGGAGAGAGGCGTGGGGAGAAAGAAGAAGTGTTAATAAATAAATGATGATCTGAACAGAAAAGAGAGAAAGCCCAGATCACAGGTCTAACTTATAAACACTCAAGTCCAGCCTCCACCTTTCCAAGCCACACCTGTGATCACTCCCATTTTCTGGGTGGTACCTCCTGTCTCTCAATAGTATTTTAAAATTATATGGGATTTTCATTTTTAGTTCATTTATTTTTAAAAATTGCTTTACTGGGATATGATTTGCAACACTTTTGTCAACATGTGCACAGTTTCCTGTTCTCCACACTATGCATCAGCACAGCTCACCCAGTACCAACGTATTGTTTGCCACATAGGACACTGGGCTCCCCACCCCCTTCCAGCATCCTCCCATCTCCCCCACTAGAGTTACTGGATCTGCTAGAATAGGCCATAGCTAATAAGGTGCTAGGGAACAATACTGAGCAAAATAATTGTGATCTCTAGTCTCTATGTCTATATAGTCATCAAGTATTGTATGATATAAAATGTTCTGGTGGAGCAATTCTCTTGAAACATTTATTCCAGTTGTATATGACTCCAGAAAGATGAAAATTTAGTAGTCCAAAAGTAAGTAGAAAATTCATCTCAGGGAGAAAGAATGATGGATACCAAAGTTGTAGTGAAAAAAAAAAGTTTGTTAACAGCTTGCTAATATAATCTTTTTACCCATGATTTTTCTTTTGTCTTTTAGTTTTATTTTGTAGACAGAAGAGGGCCCATTCTTTTAATTATTTTATTGGGTGGAGGGAATATATTACATCACCACTCCACTGTCCTTGTTCTATAAAATTTCTTATATTTTATTTTAAAAAGTCTTCTATGCTTACAGCTTATTCAAGTTTTTTAAAACATTAATTTATTGAGAGAGAGAGAGAGAGATAGATTCAGGGCACCACTCTGGCACATGCAATGCTAGGGATCAAATTATGGGCCTCGTGTCCATGATTCCAACACTTTGTGCACTGCACCACCTTGTAAACCACAGTTTATCCCATGTTTTTATAAAAAATATTTTATTTTTATTTTATAGTATAGAGACAAGAAATCAAGATGGAGGTGGGAAATAGGAAGAGAAAGACGCCTGCAGCATTACATTACCACTCAGGAAGATTTCTCTTTGCAGGTGAGGACTAGAGGCTTGAATGAGTGCACCACTGCCTGACCCTTAGTTTGCCCCACTTTTAAGTGACTTTATATATACTATACAACAATGGAGAGAAAAAAGGAGAAAGAGTCTCATATGTAGCTAGAAGTTTTGAGCCAGATAGTGGCACACCTGGCTGACTGCACATGTCAAAATGCACTGGGACCTGGGTTCAATGCCCCAGTCCACACCATAGGAGGAAAGCTTTGCAAGATGTGAAGCAGTGCTGCAGATGTCTTTCTGTCTCTCTACCTCCCTATCACCACTGTCTTCTCAATTTCTCTCTGTTTCTATACAATAAATAAATAATTTGAAAAGAAAGAAAAAACTTTACTTGCTAAAAGAAGTCCATGGTAAACGAGAGAGAGAGAGAGAGAGAGAGAGAGAGAGAGAGAGAATGTTGAAAAGATAAAGGAGCCAAAAATCCCAGGGATAGGGGTTCTGTTAAGCTTCTTATTTTTTTAAATTTATAAAGTGGAAATATTGACAAGACTATAAGATAAGAGGGGTACACATTTCCACACAGTTCCCACCCCCAGAACTCTGTATCCAATCCCTTTCCTTGATAGCTTCCCAATTCTTTATGCTTTTGGGAATATGGATCCAGGATCTTTATGGGGTGCAGAAGGTAGAAGGTCTGGCTTCTGTAATTGCTTCCCTGCTGAACATGGGCTTTGACAGGTCCATCCATACTCCCAGCCTGTCTCTCTATTTGCCTAGTGGGGCAAGGCTCTGGGGAGGTGGGGCTCCAGGACACACTGGTGGTGCCATCTGCTCAGGGAAGTCAAGTTGGCATCATGGTAGCATCTGTTAAGCTGCTATGAAGGTAGAAGGGTGAAGATATTCTTAAGATCCACAGGAAATTGTGGTCCGGGAGGTGGTGCTGTGGCTAAGTCACTGGACTCTTAAGCATGAGGTCCTGAGCTCAATTCCTGGCAGCACATGTACCAGAGTGATGTCTGTTTTTTTTTTTTTTCTCCTATCTTTATCATTAATAAATAAAACATTTTTTAAAGAAAACCCACAGAAAATGATGTGGATCAGGTTAAAAGCTACAAGTGTCCCTGTTCTGATAAAGGAGGATCGGATGACATGAGGAACATCCGTTCTTCTTTCTGCTATCTGACTTTTGTAGGCAGGAAGAGATACTAAGCTGGTGCCTACTTACAGTCAGTCGTACCATCTATCTCTCCTATGTTCTGGTGCTTGTGGGGTCATCTGCTGGTCAAGGAGGCTTGCAGGATAATTAACTGGGGCTATGGCTGTTAAGTGTCTTGGCAAAAGTGCTTCCATTACTTTACATGTATCTTCTTTTTCTTGACCAATCTAACCAAAGGTTTATCTATTTTAGAATATTTTTCAAATAATGAAGATTTTAATCATCTCTATGATCACCTTGATCATTAATCAAGTGGGTGATCAATTTTACTTTCATTTACTATCAGTCATTTAATTTTTCTCTCATTTAAAATTTCTTTCCACCTTCTATGGGCTTATTTTGTTCTGTTCTTTAAATTGTTTATTTGTTTAGTTGAACTCAGTCAATTTTGAGGGTCTTCTGTGTCCTGAATTTTTTTAATTTAATTTTATTTATTTTGGATAGAGAAAAAATAGAAATTGAGAGGGAAGGGTAAGAGAGAGAGGGATAAAGACAAAACTGCAACACTGTCTCGCCACTCGTGAAGCTTCTCCTTGCAGGCGGGGAGCCTGGCTTGAATCTGGTCCTGGGACCCTGTAATGCTCGTGCGTTTTACCAGGTGTATCACTGCCTCATATCTGTGCTCTGTATTTTACAACGTTATAAAATGTATAGAATCTTGAATTTTAAAATATTATAGAGAATCTAAATCTGATCACTAGGGGGACAACATAATGGCTACGCAAAAGACTGTCATGCCTGAGGCTCTAAGATTCCAGATTCAAACCCTAGCACCACTATAAGTCAGAGCTGAGCAGGGCTCTGGTGTTCCTTTTGTTTTTATGTGTCATTCTCATTAAAGTAAAATAAAATATTTTTAAACGAATAAAGGTGGTCTTAGTTGCATTCTCTAAAATTATGCACTGTTGGGAATCAAGCCCAGGGCTTCAAGCTTATGAAATATGTGTTCTACTGGTGAGGCTCTTCCCCAGCTCAAAATTCTCTAAAATTTTATATATAATCCTTCAGAGGTTTTTTAGTGCTAAATATTTGATCATTTCTCTTGTGATCCCATTTCAACCTATAAAATGCAAAGGTTATTTTAAGCATAGGAAATGTGATAAATTTATTTCAAGGTAGTAGGATCTTTCCTTTTTTTGTCTTTACCTATCCATTATCAGGAAATTGTGGCGATTACTTTGATATCACCACTGAAATGTGTGTAAGTCAGAATTTAGGTACTCAGCTAATGGTTTTGCAAAGAGCTCAGACTTCAAACTGCTTGATCTTGTCTTTGTGTTTTAGTAAAACATTAAGGATACAATTCCAGTTCCCTCTAAATGATATCAGTTTCATTTCCCAGCTCTCTAAGCATACTCCTGAAAGATGTAACTTAATATTGAAAGACAGTGACACTCTGTTTGCAGAAGTTAAACTCAGTTTGCAAAGAGAGATCAAGAAGATACTCATGCACCATTTCCCCCCTTGCTCTTGTCTGCCCTTTACCTTCAGGGCGAAGAGCAGAGTTTATGACCAGTTAAAGGAATAAGGGTGGGGAAGGTCCATATATATGATCTGATGGCCTCAGTATCCCACCCTGTTTATCTCAAACCTACCTTATAAGTTTAAAAAATAAAAATGGTGATTTAATAATGATCAACAAGATTGTCGGATAAGAGGAGTACATTCCACACAATTATAAGTGTTAAGCAATGGACAAGTTAAAGATTCTAGTCCTTCCTTTTACCTGTCCAGATACCTTCAGTAGCAAAGAGACTGGGGTATTGAAATTAACTAATGAATATTAACTTAAGTTCCTTTCTTTTCTTAATTTTTTTCTCTCCAGGGTTATCGCTGGGGTTCCTGGAAGCCATTCCCCCCCCCCCCCATTTTATTGGCTAGGGCAGAGACAAATTGAGAGAGGAGGGGAAGGTAGTGAAAGACATGGACACGTGCAGACCTGCTTCACCATTTATAAAGCTTTCCAGCTGCAGGTGGGGAGCAGGGCTCGAACTGGAGTCCTTAAGCGGGTCCTTGCACTTAGTATGGGTGCGCCACTGCCTAGCCACCTTGAGTTCCTTGCTTAAAGGCAAATGTTGATAGGTCAAGCTTTAGATATAAATTAAAATAGCATTCTTGACAATAATAGATAATAATAGATGCTAGCCAAAGTTTCTATCTTAACAATAGTATATGCTAACTAGAGTTTCTTAAAAATTTTCATTTCTTGCTCCATTACAAAATAAAGATTATAATTACAATATTTTAATTAACCAAATAATAATGATGCTATAATGTGACTTTATGTCTGTGTAACCCACCATGAAAAAATGTTAAATATTCCGTTTGAGATTTTCTTTATATTTTTAGATGACTCACATTTTGAAAACAAAAAAGTGATGTGAAAATTGTTACTACTTAATTGGAAATATTTTTATTTTTATTTCTGAAATAAACTAAAGGCTTCATGATGGGTAGATGTGGGATATGTAATAATGCCCGTGCAAATTTAGAATACAAGAAAACTGAGAGAAATTATGTAAAACACAAAGTCCCTGATGCACTATGAGAACTTAGTGAAAAATGGCAAATAAGGAAATTACACAGATTCACAGTAACTCTTGGTGCTTTCACATCCAGAATCTACTAAACTAAAAAGGAATTTAGAATAGTTAGCAATGAAAGAAGACAAAAATTATTTCTCTCAGGTGTGCTCATTGATTCTGGTCAAGAACTTTTCTCAGCAAATTTAAGACTCAGGTATTTCTTTCATAACACTTATGAAGAATTATGCAAATACAAACTTTTATTGACATTTTAGCTGTATAAAATATGTTTCATTTCCATGAAGAACCCAAAAATCATAAACGTGGGTCCAACTGTTTTTTTTAAATGAAGTAGTGTCTTTCTTTCAAGTGACAACTGAGAATCTAGTCTTGTTATTTGATTGAATAAACGAACAAACATTAATTAAAAAGGAATGCTTACCTCCTGTCTAATTGAGTACTAACCAACACAGTCAAAATTACTTTTGAAAACAAAGTCACCATCCACCCATTCCACTGACTGCAGGCTTGTGTCTGGTCTCTTGGAAACCATAAGCAGGGCTAGGAGAGCCAGCAAAGGTCACCCTAAGAAGCAGAGGTGGAGGTAAGAGACCAGGACTTACTTAGGCTGTGTTAGGCACTCTGTCATTTTAATAGCTCACTAATTCCAAAAACTTTCAACATTATGGCCTTGAAGCTTAATTACTCTCATTTATCTTTCTAATAAATGAAGTCAGAGCTGAGAAATGCAAGAGATTTTACCCAGGCTAAATCAATAAATGAGTTTAGGGTCATGACTATATTGGAACACCTGATCTCTGCTAAACTTAGTTCAGCTTGATGCCAAAACAGTCAGTAACAGTAATACTCAACACAGATGTCATTGCATCTATCAGATAATTGCCATCCTTTTAACTGATATCTCAGTAGATTTGATTAAGACTAAATGCTCGGCACAATGTAGTTTCAGTATTTAGAAGATACAGAGATGAGTAAAATGAATCAATAAAATCACAAGAATGAGAATTATGACTGTATTTGGCCTCATTGTATCTATTGAAATTTAATAGAGATAAATATTTTGAAAAGGGCGAGAATCCCAGCAATTAATAATCTCAATTTTTTTAAATGGATTAAGTGGAAGGAATTTAAGAGATTATGTAGATTAAAGGCCAGCTCAAGTCAAAGCGACAGAAGTCTCAGGAGTGAGAAAGATGTACTCTGCATGTACTCTGCATGGAAATTCAAACTGGTACTACAGACTATGAAAACATTTATTTTATAAAGCAATGAGATACTCTATTCTTTCTTTTTTAAAAAAATATATTAGTGTTTTAATAATGATTAACCAGACTATAAAATAAAGGGTATAATTCCATACAGTTCCCACCACTAGAGTTCCTTGTCTCATCCCCTCCATTGGAAAGTTCCCTATTGTTCCCTATTTTTAATCCCTCTGGGAGCCTGGGCTAAAATTCTTTATGGAATGCAGTAGGTGGAAGGTCTGGCTTCTGTATTTCTTCTCTGCAGGACATGGACCTACCCCACTAGGGAAAGACAGAAACAGGCTGGGGGGTTGGGTTAATTCTATTCTTTCTTTAAAATATTCATTAAAATAATGGGAATATTAAAATACATATTAAAACTAATTTCACAATGCAGACATCTTCTGTAGACACATCTATAAATTTTGGTGTAAATTCTTATATATCATCTGAATATATTAAAGTGACATCACTAAAAGTCTAGTCCCATGTTTCACCATATAATTTTTTTCAGTGTTTTTATTTTTTTTATTATCTTTATTTTATTTATTGGATAGAGACAACCAGAAATCAAGAGGGTAGGGGTGATAAAGAGAGAGAGAGACAGAAAGACACCTGCAGCACTGCTTCACCACTTGCAGAGCATTCTCCCTGCAGGTGGGGACTGGGGGCTCGAACCTGGGTCCTTGTGCTCTGTAACATGTGCGCTCAATCAGGTGTGCCAACACCCAGCCCCTACTCTTTTTTTTTTTTACCTGATTTAAGGTAACTACTAATTGGTCTTATTTCTTCCTTCAGTTTTTTCTCCTTTCATTTTCTTTCCCTCCCTCCCTTTCTCCTTCCTTCTCTTTCTCCCTCTCTCCCCTCCCACCCTGCCCTTTCCTTTTCCTTCCTTTCTTTTTTCTTTTTCTCCCTTCCCTCCTCTCTCTTCCTCTTTCTCTCTTCCTGCCATTCTTTCTCCACTCCTTCCTTCTTTCTCCATCCCTTCTTTCTCCCCCCCCTTTCTTATTAAGTATATGTAATTCATCTTTATGTAATCATTTGCCATTGAACACGTAAGCTGCTCCCAACTCTTGGGTTTTGTAAATAATGGCGTAATAAATACCCATGAATAGTGGCTGGCTATCTGAATTACTGTTTTGGTATATTTGGGGGTAAATACCCAGATATGGGGTGTGAGGAGCATATGGATTTTTAATTTTTATTTTTTTACATTTCAACTAAGGGGGTGCAAAGGTATTCTTCTCTCCACCTTCTTCTCAATACTTGTTGTCTTTTGTTCTTTGAATAATACTCTCACGGGTGTGAGATAAGATCCCATTTTGTGTTGGTTTCATTTCCTTAGCGATAAGAGATGATGAACATCTTTTCACATGCTGATGGTCATCAGTGATCTTCCTTGGGAAGTATCAATTCAGATTCTCCACCCATTTTAAAAGTATGTTAATTTATTGTTGAGTTTTATGAATTCTTTGTGTATTTTAGCTATCAAGTCTTTGTCAGATGTAATGCCATGTAAATATCTTCTCCCATTAAACAAGATGGTTTTTGTTCACTTTGATAATATAATTTCTTACACTTCGCAGAAAGACTTTTAGTTTGAAGTAATCCTATTTGTTTAGTTTAGTGTTTTTTATTGGTGACTTAATAATGATTAACAAGATTTTTTTATTGGTGATTTAATAATGATTAACAAGATGGTTTTTTTTTTTTAACCAAAGCACTGCTCAGCTCTGGCTAACAAGATTGTTTTATTGGTGATTTAATAATGGTTAACAAGATTGTATGATAACAGGCATACAATTCCACACAGTTCCCACCACCAGAGTTCCCAGTCTCATCCCTTCCATTGGACGCTTTTCTTTTCTTTTTTTCTTTTTTATTTGCCTCCAGGGTTATCATTGGGGCTCAGTGCCTGCACTACTAATACACTGCTCCTGGAGGCCTTTTTTTTCCATTTTGCTGCCCTTGTTATTATTATTTTTGCCATTGCTGTTGTTGGATAAGACAGAAAGAAATTGAGAGAAGAGAGGAAGACAGAGAGGGGGAGAGAAAGACAGACAGACACTGCAGACCTGCTTCACCACATGTGAACCGAGCCTCCTACAGGTGGGGAGCAGGGGGCTCGAACTGGGATCCTTAGGCCGGTCCTTGCCCAGGAAGGTCAGGTTGGCATCATGGTAACATCTGCAATGTGGTGGGTGAAAGGCAATGATATAAAGCAAATTGTTCAATAAACAGGAACCCAAAGGTAGGAATAGTTTTTCTTTCCTTGCTGTTGAAGTCAAATCCTCTAAGATATCTTTAGGTCAATGCCAAAAAGCACATCACTGATATTTGTTCCTATATATTCCATGATTTCAGGTATTGCATTCAAGTATTTCACTCATTTTGAATTAATTTGTGCTATTGAATTAGGTAGCTATCTAGTTTTATAATTTTGCATGAACTTGTTCAGTTTTTCAAAAGACATTTATTGAAAGAGCTGTCAATCTCCTTTGTTGTAAATTAGTTATGTATATGTGGTTCATATGTCAACTCTCCATTCTGTTCCTCTTATCACTGCCTGTCTTTACTTATATACCATGACATATTGATTACTCTCAGTAGTATATCTTGAAATTAGGAAGCATAATACATCTGTTTCTTTTTTTTCTTTTTTTATTTAAGAAAGGATTAATTAACAAAACCATAGGGTAGGAGGGGTACAACTCCACACAATTCCCACCACCTAATCTCCATATCCAATCCCCTCCCCTGATACCTTTCCCACTCTCTATCCCTCTGGGAGCATTGACCCAGGGTCGTTGTGGGTTGTAGAAGGTGGAAGGTCTGGCTTCTGTAATTGCTTCCCCACTGAACACAGGCGTTGACTGGTCAGTCCGTACTTCCAGTCTGCCTCTCTCTTTCCATAGTAGGGTGTGTGTCTGGGGAAGCGGAGCTCCAGGACACATTGGTGGGGTCTTCAGTCTAGGGAAGCCTGGCCAGCATCCTGATGACATCTGGAACCTGGTGACTGAAAAAAGAGTTAACATACAAAGCCAAACAAATTGTTGAGCAATCATGGACCCAAAGCTTGGAATAGTGGAGAGGAAGTGTTAGGGGGATACTCACTGCAAACTCTAGTGTACTTCTGCTTTCAGGTATATATTTTGCAGTAGTTTATGGGTATGTGTGAACATATGCTCTCTCTCACAGAAACTGGTGTATATCTAGGTTTTGGGACTTTGTTAGAAAGTGAACCACCTGAGATGGAATTAGAGTATACTATGAAAGGAAAGGTCTCACCCGAGTAATGAAGCTGAAGGGTTGTCATTCCACACGTCTAGTCTCTGGACACAGTCTGAAGTGAAGCATGTTGAGGTGGCAATCGTTGTGTTGGTTAGATTTGATCGGCAGATGCAATGTTATTTGATATGGATTGGGAGAGGCATATGGGAAAGTAGGCCCTATCCAAGGGTTCCAGGACTGGGGGAAGAAGAGGCCCTATAGTGGAGATGTGAGGTTCCTGCTGTCTTAGGGTTCAAAAAGACAATCGATAGTTAATGTTATCATCACATTATTTGGTAATTGGGTTAACTTTGAAAAGTCCTTTTGTTAGGGTTTGCTGTACAGTACCCAGTATCTTGTATATAGCTGTG
Organism: Erinaceus europaeus; assembly: GCF_950295315.1. NCBI lineage: Eukaryota > Metazoa > Chordata > Mammalia > Eulipotyphla > Erinaceidae > Erinaceus > Erinaceus europaeus. The sequence goes on from NC_080162.1 coordinate 188,655,808, forward strand.
CTATTGGTTGCTTCTGATCTACTTGGTCTAGGCTTTTGAGAGAGTCTGCATATCAATTACACAGCCTATATATTAAAAAGATTCAGTCTGTGTTTTGAAAAATTTCGAGACATACAATTAATTTTCCCCCTCTAGTATTAATTAACTAGTGATTTATAGGACTACATTTTACTAGGAGTGTACATAAACACCATTCCCACAACCAAAAGACTGTGACCCATCCCTCCCACCCACTCCCACCACCCACTGGCCCAGGAAGCTACATGTCTACCCCTCACCACTGGGTTTTTACTTTGGTGCCCTACTTGCAATTTGGTCAGGTCCTGCTTTTAGTTTCCCTTTCAGATCTTCTTCCTCAACTTCTGTTGATGAGTGGGATCATCCCATACTCATCGTTATCTTTCTGACTTATCTCACTTAACATAATTCCTTCTAGCTCTGTCCAAGATGGGTCAGAGAAGGTGGGTTCATTGTTCTTGATAGCAGCATAGTATTCCATTCTGTATATATACCACAGCTTTCTCAGCCACTCATCTGTTGTTGGGCACCTGGGTTGCTTCCAGGTTTTAGCTATTATGAATTGTGCTGCTGTGAACATAGGAGTACACACCTCTTTTTGGTTGGGTGTTATGGACTCCTTGGGGTGTAACCCCAGGAGAGGAATTATTGGATCATATGGAAGGTCCATGACTAGCCTTCTGAGAGTTTTCCAGACTGCTCTCCACAGAGGCTGTACCAATTTACATTCCCACCAGCAATGTAAAAGGGTTCCTCTGTCCCTGCAACTTCTCCAGCATTTGTTGCTGCTGTCCTTTTTGATGTATGCCATTCTTACAGGAGTGAGGTGGTATCTTAATGTTGTCTTTATTTGCATTTCTTTGACAATCAGCTACCTAGAGCAATTTTTCGTATGTTTGTTAGCCTTTTTGGGTCTCCTCTGAGGTGAATGTTTTGTTCATATCTTCTGCCCATTTTTGGATGGGGTCATTTGCTTTTTTGGTGCTAAGTTTGCTGAGCTCTTTATATATTTGGTGATTAGTTTCTTGTCTGATGTATGGCATGTGAAGATCTTCTCCCATTCTGTGAGGGGGTCTCTTTGTTAGTTTAATAGTTTCCTTGGATGTGCAGAAGCTTTTCAATTTGATGTAGTCCCATTGGTTTGTTTCTGCTTTAGTCTTCCTTGCAATTGGGTTTAATTCATCAAAGAAGTCCTTGAGGTGAAGGTGGGAAAGTGTTTTACCAATGTTTTCCTCTAAGTATTTGATTGTTTCTGGTCTGACATCTAGGTCTTTGATCCATTTGGAGTTGATTTTTGTTTCTGGTGAGATAAAATGGTTCAATTTCATTCTTCTGCATGTTACAACCCAGTTTTCCCAGCACCATTTATTGAAGAGAGCCTCCCTTTTCCATTTAATCCTTTGGGCCCCCTTATCAAAGATTAGATGTCCATAGGTGTGGGGATTTATTTCTGGGATTTCAATTCTGTTCCACTGGTCTGTGTGTCTATTTTGTTCCAGTACCATCCTGTTTTGATGATGATGGCTTTATAATATAGTTTAAGGTCTGGGAGTGTGATGCCTCCATTTCTGTTTCTTTTCCTCAAGATGGTTTTGGCAATTCTAGGTGTTTTCAGGTTCCAGATAAATGATTGTAGTGTTTGTCCTATTCTCTTAAAGAAGCTTGGTGGAACGTTGATGGGTATTGCATTAAATCTGTATATGGCTCTGGGGAGAATATTCATTTTGATGATATTTATTCTTCCAATCCATGAGCATGGGATATCTTTCCATTTCTTGGTATCAGTTTCTATTTCCTTGAATAGCGACGCATAATTTTCAGTATACAAGTCTTTCACTTCTTTGGTAAACTTTATTCCTAGGTATTTGATTGATTTTGCTGAAATAGTGAATGGGAGTGATTTCTGGATGTCTTCTTCTTCAGATTTAGTGTTTGCATAAAGAAATGCCACTGTTTTGTACATTGATTTTGTAGCCTGATACATTGCTATATTGCCTAATAACTTCCAGTAGTTTTCTGCTGGACTCTTTAGGTTTTTCTATGTATACTATCATATCATCTGCTAATAGTGAGAGCTTGACTTCTTCCCTTCCAATCTGTATTCCTTTGATTTATTTCTCTTGCCTGATTGCTATGGCAAGAACTTCCAATACTATATTGAAGAGTAATGGTGACAGTGGACAGCCCTGTCTAGTCCCCGATCTGAGGGGGAATGCTTTCAGCTTCTGTCCATTAAGTATGATGTTGGCTGTAGGTTTGCTATATATAGACTCCACTATCTTGAGGAATTTCCCATCTATCCCCATTTTTTGTAGTGTTTTGAGCATGAATGGGTGTTGGATTTTGTCAAAGGCTTTCTCTGCATCTATTGAGATAATCATGTGGTTTTTGGCTTTGCTTTTATTGATGTGTTGAATGACATTGATTGACTTATGGATGTTGAACCAGCCTTACGTTCCTGGGATGAATCCCAGTTGCTTGTGATGAACAATCTTTTTGATGTCCTGCTGTATCCATTTGGCCAAGATCTTGTTTAATATTTTGGCATCTTATTTCATCAGAGATATTCGTCTGTAGTTTTCCTTTTTTGTTGTGTCCCTATCAGCTTTTGGTATCAGGGTGATGTTGGCTTCATTGAAGGTGGAAGGGAGTATTCCTGTTTCTTCAGTCTTATGGAAAAGCTTAAGAAGTATGGGTACTAACTGTTTCCTGAAAGTTTTGTAGAATTCATTTGTGAAGCCATCTTGCCCAGGACTTTTGTTATTGGGGAGATTCCTAATAACGGTTTCAATTTCTTTTTCTGTGATTGGTGCATTTAGATTTTGTAGTTCTTCTTGGTTCAGTTTTGGAATGGAATATGCTTCTAGGAATTGTTCCATTTCTTCCAGATTTTCTAGCTTGGTGGCGTATAGTTCTTTATAGAGGTTTCGCAGTATTTTCTGGATATCTGTGGTGTCAGTTATGATATCTCCTGCACTGTTTACAATTCTATTAATTTGAGTCTTCTCTCTTTTTTGTTTGGTGAGTCTGGCTAGGGGTTTGTCAATTTTGTTTAATCTTTCAAAGAACCAACATTTGGCTTCATTGATCTTTTGTATGGTTCTCTTATTTTCGATGTTGTTTACTACTGCTCTAACTTTAGTGATTTCTGTCTTTCTGGTTGCTTTAGGGTTCCTTTGTTCCTCTTCCTCTAAGTCCTTGAGGTGTGCAGTAAGGTCGTTCATTTGAGCTTTTTCTTGGTGTTTAATATGTGATTGTATGGCTATAAGTTTCCCTCTCAGTACTGCTTTAGCTGTGTCCCATATTTTGATAGGTTGTGTCTTCATTTTCATTTGTTTCCAGGAACATTTGAATTTCCTGCTTGAGTTAATCTCTGACCCAGTGGTTCTTAAGGAGTATGTTGTTTAGTTTCTAAATTCTGTGACTTTTAATAATTTTCTGTTTGTTGTTAAATGTTAGTTTTACTCCACTGTGGTCTGAGAAGATATTTGGAATGATTTCAATGCTCTTACATTTATTGATGCTGTCTTTGTGGCCTAACGTGTGGTCTATCCTTGAGTATTTGTTATGTGCATTTGAAAAGAAGGTGTATTCCAGTTTTGGGGGGTGAAGGACTCTGAAAATGTCCAAGAGGTCTAGTCTGTCAATCTCTTCACTCAATTCTCTTGTGTCTTTGTTGATTCTGTGCTTTGTTGATCTGTCTAAGTGTGAGAGTGGGGTATTGAATTCTCCCACTATTATTGTATTACTGTTGATGTATTTTTGAAATTCTTTCAGTAAGTTCTTGACGTATTTAGATGGTCCCTCATTGGGTGCATAGATGTTAATAATTGTTAAGTCTTCTTGGCTGACTGATCCTCTAATAATTATGTAATGTCCTTGCCTATCTTTTTTTTTACTTTATTTAATTTAAAATCTATCATGTCTGAGATGAGAATGGCTGTTCCTCCCCTTTTTTGAGGTCCGTTAGCCTGTATGATAGTTTTCCATCCTTTCACTTTAAGTCTGTGTTTATCTTGTGGTGACAGATGGGATTCTTGCAAGCAGCATATGGTTGGGTTATGTTTTCTGATCCATCCCCCCACTCTGTGCCTTTTGATGGGTGAGTTTAAGCCACTGACATGTATTGATATTATGGATTTAATGTATTGTAGTGCCATTGTTCAAAAAAAAAATTTGTTTGCTCTGATATATTGCAAGTATTATAGTGATGTTCTTGTTTATAAGAGGTCTTTTAGAACCTCTTTCAGGGCCAGCTTGGTGATGGTTGCCTCCTTTAACTGTTGTTTGTCTAAGAAGGTTTTGATCCCTCCATCTAGTTTGAATGAAAGTCTATCAGGATGTATTATCCTTGGTTGAAACCCTTTTTCATTCAGGGCTCGATAGATATCTTGCCATTCTCTTCTGGCTTTTAGAGTTTGAGTGGAGAAGTATGCAGATAATCTTATGGGTTTTCCCCTGTATGTGACTTTTTGTTTCTCTCTTGGAGCCTTTAGCATCCCTTCTTTATCCTTACTTCTTCTCATTGTGACTATGATGTGTCTTCATGTCTTCAGGTCCGGGTTGATTCTATTTGGAACTCTCTGGGCCTCTTGAATCTTGATGTCCTTTCCGTTATTCAGGTCTGGGAAGGTTTCTTCTATTATTTCCTCTAGAATTTTTGCTTCCCCTTTCTCTCTTTCTTCCTCTGGCAGGCCAATTATGTGAATGCTACTTCTTTTGAGATCATCCCATATGTCTCTGTTGTTGTTTTCAGTGTCTCTCAATCTCTTTTTAAGCTCTTTCACCTCTTTCTTAGTTTTCTCTAACTCATCCTCTGTCTTACTAATTCTGTTTTTTGCTTCTGTTAGTCTGCTTTCCCTTGCCTCAGCTTCTTTCTTCATTACAGCTATTTCAGCTTTCAGTTCTCTAATTGCCTCAAGATAATCAGTATTTTCCTTGGGGGTCTCAACTGTTGTTTCCCTAATACTGCCATTCCTTTCCTCCAATGTTGTTTTCATTTCTGTGATTAATAAGTTTATTATTGCTTGCATACTTTTCTTATCTATGGTTACTTCTGGCTGATTTGTAGTTTCTTCTGTGCTCTTGTCTTCATTCATTGGAGTAGCAGTTTTATTTGTTTTTGATCTACTCAGTTTTTGATTTATGTTTCTTTCTTTATGCTCTGTTGTTCCTCAGTTGTTGTGTCTTGACTACAAGCAACACTGTACTAAATACCTTTATGAAAATTGCACTCACCAACCTCAGGAATTACAGTAGCAACTGAAGCAAGTATTAAAGCAGTTTAATCACTACCAGTTAGCCAAAAAATTTCTCCAATATGTGAAAAAATAGTAACCAAATCGCAGTGAAGAGGAAAGAGAAAAGAAAGAAGGGATAGCAAGAATAGACAGTTATGCAAATCTACTATCCATTGTATATTCTAGGGGTAATAAGAGGAGAAAGGGAACTAGAGCAGAGATACACACATAGAGAGTCCACTCTGAGTCAGATTTCTTCCCCAACATAATTCACAAATTCAGAAAGGCAAAGAGAAGGAAGAAGTGTATTATAAGATAAAAAAAAAAGAAAAAAAGAAAAAATGAACAAGACAGAGAAAAGAGAAAAGATAAGAAAAGGAGCTGTAATTAAAGAGCAGTGAAAGGAAAGGTTTTTTTGATTATTTTATTTTTAATTTAATTTAATTTAATTTTTTTAATTAGCTAGGAGGAGGAGGGAGGGGAGAGTCTGTAGAGGATGTAGGAGTAACGAGACAAGTTCCTCCCACAATAGATAAGATGCCCACTACTCTAGCAATGAAAGATACCCTAAGAGTTAATTCTGATCAACCTCAAGGGGGGGAAGATATATGCCTTTATATAATGTTAATAATAAAATAGAGCAGGTTAAAAAAAAACCCTGTCCCAGATTACCTCAAACCTTGTCATCAGAGGCAGCTGATTGTTAAGAAAGAGAAAAAAAGAATTAAAAAAAAAAACCTCCTCAGGACTAGACAAGGATAACTGAAATAGACAGTTATGCAAATCTACTATCCACTGTATATTCTAGGGGTAGCTCAAGGAGGAAGGGAAGTTGAGCAGAGATACTCACAGTGAGAGTCCACTCTGAGTCAGAACTCTTCCCCAAAATAATTCCCAAATGTGTATCAGTGAATTCAAAAAAGCACACTGCTTGGTGGTGTGGGGGATGGGGCCTGTGGCTTTGGAAGCTGTAGGATTAAGGAAGAAAGGATGACAAGAATGAGAAAAAGAAAAAAAAGAGAGAGAGAGAGACAAGAAAAAGATAAGAAAAAGAACAGTCATAAAAGAGCAGTGAAAGGAAAGAATTTTTTATTTATTTATTTTTAATTATTTAATAAGCTATGCAGGGTGGGGTGGGGGGGTTGGCTACTTAGAAAGAAAAAAGGCCAGAGGTTTCAGAAGGGAATAGACTTAGAATGAATGATACTCCCTGGTGGGACAGGAATCTTGGTAAAGAAAGAAGCTCAGCAGGGGAGCCTGCTAGGAGCTGGTCCCCAGGGACTGGTTATGGGGGGGAAGGGGGGATGTGTGTTTTGGGATCAATAATTTAAAAGAAAAAAATTTTTCCCTTTTTTTCCTACTCTATTTTTGAACCCAAATTAAGTTATAGTCACCTCCTTGGTGTGACCGCTAGGACCCCTTATTGACGGGCCTACTAAAGGCAGAAAATCCTACCGTTTCCAGAAGATGTGGTCAGAGCTCAAGCCACTAGCAGCTTCTCAGTCCGCCATCTTCCAGGAACCCCCAATACATCTGTTTCTATACTTCCTTTTCAGGAGGTTTACTTTACAGATATATGTTAATATGTTTTAAAAGAAATTGCACACCTACAATTGTATAAAAGCATAGAGAAGTTATAAGTAAATTAAAATACTTTTTTTTTAAGAAATAAGAGAGGCAGTACTCAGCCATAAACTTAAAAAATAAGTAAATAGGAGATGAGAACAATGTCTTCAGAGGGAGAAGTTGTTTCCTTAACACAAAATAAGGCATTGATAAAGTATTAAGGGAAAAAAGTATATGTATGAACCTGTTTGGATTGCTTATTTGGAACCATTTCATAGTTTCAAATAAATCCTATGATTTTTTTAAAATTAAATTTCTGTTAAGAATTTGACCTTGGTTAAGATTACATCAGATCACACAGTACTTTAGGGTAACATGGCTATTTTAACAATATTACTTAACATTAGTCTGTGGGCATAAACTTTTCTTCCCTTTCTATATTTTCTATTGCTTTCCACAGTTTCTTGTAGGTTTCAGTATACAGCTCTTCTACCTTCTTGGTTAAAGTATAGTCTTTGCACAGAACATACAATTGCACCATTTTCCCCATTGTAGTTAGTTAACATGATAACTGAGAGTTTCAAGTCCATCATTCTCCTACTTATTTTCTGTTCTTTTTTTTCTTAATACTTTATCAATACCTTATTTTGTATTAAGCAAACAACTTCTACCTTTTAATACCTTGTTTTCATCTCCTATTTAATTTTTTTTAAGTTTATGGCTGAGAACTGCTTCTCTTGTTTTTATAAAAAAGTATTTTAATTTACTTATAATCTCTGTGTTATCCAATTGTAGGTATATAATTTCATTTTAAATATAGTTGTATTTTTGTTTTAATAGTAGTTTTAGACATAACCTTAGTTTATATTCCTGTGTTTTAGAAATGCATTTTCTCACCTCCTCAAAATGTATTCCCCCACCATTACCACCATCAAAGCACCAATGTTTCTCCAGTAAAGTCTGTTGGATCCCTTCATCCTCCCTGAAGTCCTGCAACCCCATAACACTTTGTTAACCTCCACTGTACTGTCCATAGCCTTTGTTGGGCTCTGCTAATTTTCCTTTCCTTTCCTCTAGTGGGTGAGGTCATTCTACATTTTTTTTTTCATGGGAATCACTTTAGTATTTCTTATAGGCCAGATTAGCTGCTGCTAGTCAGAAATGCTTATTACTACTTTTGTTGTTGTTGTTTTTGCTTCCAGGGTTATTGCTGGGGCTCAGTGCCTGCACTATGAATCCACTACTCCTGGCAGCCATTTTTTTTCCTGTTTTATAGGATAGGATAGAGAGAAAATGAGAGAGGAGGGGAAGATAGAGAAGAGGGAGAGAAAGATAGACACCTATCTTTCTCGAGTGGCCAATCTTCCTTGAGTGGCAGGGCAGGATACCCCAGCCTTCCTTTGGAGAATGGACTGTCCCTACCATAGCTGCTCTGTGGTGAGGACAAGGTCTTGGGAAGGCCCACAATGGGGCTTGTGATGGTGTTCCTGATAGAAGTGACCAGTGGTGGTGCAGAGAGAGGTCCATTAAAATTCCCTCATTTCTTTTGATTGATTCTCCTATAGTTCTTCTTTGGTAAGTATTCCTATGACCATGGCTTTGAGGTCTTCATAGGGAGGTTTATATAGCACTATTGAATTCTTCAAAATGTTGTCTTGGTCCAATATTTCAGGTGAATTATCTTTTATTTCTATTATATTTGATTCTCCATGAAGGGAATGAAGAAGTGGATGGTAGGGCCTTAGCCAGAATTGGATGATGGCCACTAAGGCAGGGGCCTACCTGGAACCAGGCAAGCTGTACAGGATGAAGGTTCAACCCAGCATCAGGGCATCTATCTAGAGCCAGGTGGTCTGACTGGGCTCGAGTTGAGCCAGGAGTGGGCTGAACCCAGAAGCCACCACAGATGCAGCAAGACCACAATAGGTGACCATGGCAGAGGTAACACTACCACAAGTGACAGCAGCAGAAATAGCCACAACCAAACCAGCTGGTTCCAGGAGTGATAAGAATCCAGTAGGACAGATGGCTGTAGCAACAGGATTCTGGTCAGGTGGTGTGGAGTTGAGCAGAGAGAAATTTTTTTATTTTGATTTTTTATTGGGGAAGGGATTACTGGTTTATAGCTAACAGTAAATACAGTAGTTGGCACATGTGTAAACTTTTCAGTTTTCTGCAAAACACCCCCTCATACACCTAGGTCCCCCTCTATCACTATATACCATGTGTGAGCCTCTCTGCATTTACTGTCCAGATTCTAGGCACTTTTTTCTTTATTGTTAGTTGACCAAACTTATTTGTGTGCTGATTTCCCCCTGTATGACGTAATTTTTTAAAATTTTTTTATTTAAGAAAGGATTAATTAACAAAACCATATGGTAGGAGGGGTACAACTTCACACAATTCCCACCACCCAATCTCCATATCCCCCCCCTCCCCTGATAGTTTTCCCATTCTCCATCCCTCTGGGAGCATGGACCCAGGGTCATTGTGGGTTGCAGAAGGTAGAAGGTCTGGCTTCTGTAATTGCTTCCCCGCTGAACATGGGCGTTGACTGGTCGGTCCATACTCCCAGTCTGCCTCTCTCTTTCCCTACTAGGGTGTGTCTCTGGGGAAGCGGAGCTCCAGGACACATTGGTGGGGTCTTCAATCCAGGGAAGCCTGGCCAGCATCCTGATGGCATCTGGAACCTGGTGACTGAAAAGAGAGTTAACATACCAAGCCAAACAAATTATTGAGCAATCATGGACCCAAAGCTTGGAATAGTAGAGAGGAAGTGTTAGGGAGATAGTCACTGCATACTCTAGTGTACTTCTGCTTTCAGGTATATATTTTGCAGTAGTTTATGGATACGTGTGAACATATGCTCTCTCTCACAGAAACTGGTGTATATCTAGGTTTTGGGACTTTGTTAGAAAGTGAACCACCTGAGATGAAATTAGAGTATACTATGAAAGGAAAGGTCTCGCCTGAGCTGCCCCTGCGGCTACAGACAGACTATGACCCACATAGTCAACGACTGCCACCTCTCCAGATTCAAAGGAGGTCTCGAAACTTTACATCAGGCTCAACCTGATGCTGTTGACTGGCTACGGAAGAAGGGCAAACGCTAGAAGAAGAACCTGAGTAATGAAGCTGAAGGGTTGTCATTCCACATGTGAAGTCTCTGGAAATTTTTATTGTGGTGGTGGTGGTAGTGGCAGGACCAATAAAGACTGCTGGTATGCTGCCATCTTGACTAGAAGTTGTGTAGTTTTTGTTTGTTTGTTGTTTTCTTAATCTATAGATGTATATGGGACTCATCACACTTATAATCCAAGTTCCTCTTGACAAGAGAAACCCCTCTAAATCTCCCATTCAAATCTCTTCTTTATTTTTACTGTACATCTTAAAGTTGTTTTCCTAGTGATTATCTTGGGAATTAAAAGTCTTAGATACATATTGAATATCTTTCATTTTATTTTAATGTTTTATTTATGAGAGGGATAGGAGGAGAGAGAGAAAGAGAGTGAGAGGGAGAGAGAGAGAACTTGACATCATTAATTTTAACTGTGCTTTATCTCTTCATGTGAAGTGCAGCCTCTGTTTTTTATTCTGTCAAATCAACTTGAAGAGCCTCCTTTGGCACTTATGTGAAGGGTAGGTTTAATAATTTTATTATTTGGGAATTTCTTACATGCGCTTTTTTTTTAAAGATTAGTTTTACTTACTACATATAAGAGAGTCTCCATGAGACAGGGAGATAGATAGATAGATAGATATCCCACTCCAAGGGATATTTTATCACTTCTCTGGATAAACTTCTAAATACTTGGCATCCTGCTTCTGGAATCAAAGACCATGACTAAGAAAGACAAAGAGGACAGGATCAGAGGAAGCAACTGAGATAATTAGTGCCAAAAGGAAACACAGAATACTAAGGTTTAATTTTTGGAACTGGTGAGGCTTTATAATAGCTATTCACTTCTAATCATCCTCAAATAGTAAAAGAATAGAACAGTCAATGCTATTAGAATAATTTATTATTCATCAAGAATAATAAATGAGGAGGATAGGTTGCTATTCAAATTTCTCTAAAAATAGCCAAGAGGAAAGAGAAAGAAGGAGAACTACAACTGTTTGTCAGTCTGGCAACAACTGGTGCAATGGTAGCAGGTCTCTGGGACACCCGGGGTGGCAGAAGAAGGGATGGAGCCAAATGTGCTTGCAGTCAGTGCCTCTGGCTTGGCTAGACACTACAGTCAACTGAAACAATGATGAATCCTCCTGGATATTCCAGCTCCAAAAAAGCAAAAGACCTTCCTGCTTTACTAATGCTTTACCCCCAGTGGGTTGCCTCTTCCTCTCATTAATCCTTAGTTTGTGAACTCTGTTGGCAAGAGGCACACAAATCCCGTACAGAGGTGGATGGTGTTGACAGCTCCTAGACACAGAGGGCTGTGCTTTCATTGGCAGCAGTTCTGCATCAGCATCATCAGCTTCTGCGTCACCAATGATACAGATGTGACTGAAAGGTGATTAAGTTTTGTTGCTCATCCATGACTCTCTTCCAAATGCTCTCAGTGAAAATAAGACGTGAGTATAAAGCACCAGGGCACAAAGTTGGGCTTAGGAAGAAAGGACAAGGGGTCAAGACTGCCCTCCTACCAATTCAGCTTCAGGGTTTAAATTGCCATTAGCAACGTCACCTCGTTTTGGTGGCAGCCTGGTAGAACTAAGCTGAAGTCTCATCATGAAATCATTCTAAATGTTTCTCCTCCATGACTAAAGATATTGACAGTTCACACAATCCACAGGGCAGTGTGTCCAGACAATCTAGAGCCTGCATTCCTTTCCTTCTTGTAAATTTGTTGGTAAAACGACATTATCTGGCAAAATTCTATCAACACTGAGGGTGAAGTTTTTTTTTTTTACAACCCAATGTGAAGGGTTAGGACACCTCGGTCAATTATATAAACATTGAACGTATACCTGTGTCTCTGTGTGCGCACACATACATATTTAAACTCATGAGGCTAAACTCATAAAATTCTAAATCAAGATCTAAATCCTTTTACACCCAGTAGATTCCTCCATGCAGTGTAATTCACAAGAAAAAGGGAAAGGGATGTTACCCATGTCTTTTTGGCGAAATTTAAGCCCCAATGGCAGTGGGTTTATTGGAGGTGGGAATTTATAGCTTAAGGGATCTGGTATCGCCCAGTGTCATGTTACTGACCTGGAATTTCATTCATTCATTCTTTCTTTTTTTTTTTTTTTTGCCTCCAGGGTTATTGCCAGGACTCGATGCCTGCACCAGGAATCCACTGCTTCTGGAAGCCATTTTTTCTCTTTTTGTTACCTTGGTTGCTGTACCATTGTTGTGGTTATTATTATCATTGTTATTGATGTCGTCGTTGTTGGACAGGACAGAGGGAAATGGAGAAGGAGAAGACAGAGAGGGGGAGAGAAAGATAGATACCTGCAGACCTGCTTCACCGCCTGGGAAGCGAGTCCCCTGCAGTTGGGGAGCTGGGGGATCAAACTGGGATCCTTCCGCAGGCCCTTGCGCTTTCTGCCAAGTGTGCTTAACCCGCTCGCTACCGCCCGACCCCCACTGACCTGGAATTTCTGTATGGTCAGTACTAGCTTGAAATGTCTATTGTTGAAGCTTTTCTTCTTATTTTTTGTCCACTGGGAACTCATACCTGCATGATTACACTTCTCCCGGCAGCCTTTTTTTATCTGTTTCAATTTCATATAGAAAGAGACAGAGAGGAAGAGAGAGAGACACACACACAGACAGAGACAAAGATGAAGAAAGTTCACAGCACTTCCTCACTATCCCTGGAGCTCCCTTATAGTGTTGTCCATGGTACTCCTTTGTAGTGTTGCAGATTCAAACCCAGGACTTTGCACACAGTCAAGTGTGTACTCCATGGGATAAACTATCTTCCATTCCTGAATTTTATTTATTTATTTTTTTTATTAAAATTTTTTTAATTTTATTATTTTTATTTATTTTATTTATTTATTCCCTTTTGTTGCCCTTGTTGGTTTTTTATTGTTGTAGTTAATATTGTTGTTGTCGTTGTTGGATAGGACAGAGAGAAATGGAGAGAGGAGGGGAAGACAGAGAGGAGGAGAGAAAGATAGACACCTGCAGACCTGCTTCACCACCTGTGAAGCGACTCCCCTGCAGGTGGGGAGCCGGGATTTGAACCGGGATCCTTATGCTGGTCCTTGTGCTTTGCGCCACCTGCCTGGATTTTATTTTTTTTAGTTATTCTTTATAAAGATTTACTTTTGAGATAAAGAAAAAGAAATAAAGAGCACTTCTTAGCTCTGACATACGCAACTACCAGGTATCCAAATTTTTTAAAAGAAATATTTATTATTCTAACACCAAGGGGTAGGGTTGCCTGATAAAATATAGAATGCACAATTAAATGGAAAATTCAAGTCAACAATAAATATTTTCTGTATAATTAAGCCCCACTGTTGCTTGAGACATACTCACATTTATTCTTTAGCTGAAAGTCAAATTTAACTTAGTTTCCTATATTTAAATTTGCTAAGTAGGGCAGTTCTGTAAAGGGAACTAGATCATACAAGTTTCTGCTCAGTTGGAAAAACACTGTTCTGTGTAGACTGTGATGAGAAGTCCTTTGCGGGTATGTACCCTTTGTGGAATTACTCATGAACTTGTTAGAGAACATGTGAAATGGCAGTGCTCTAAAGCCTGTTAAACTGTTATTAGCATGTGACTTATATTCTGAGTAAAACACCAATAAATATGTATGATGTGAAAATAAAGAGCCTACACAAATGGCTCCAAACACAGTATAACTTGATTCCTGGTGCCATAATCAAATGGATTCATGCAAATGAAATGGCTTCCGTAGTTATCAGGTAATGATATTGTGAAACAGCCCTAATGTCAGGCAACCTTATCTTTTATGCACTTTTCAAAATGCCTAAAATGTCACAGTAAGGCTCTTTTAAAATTAAATAATGCCTCGCTATTTCTGAGGTGAGATGCCTGCTGAGTTTAAATCACTAGCGAAAAAAATAAGGAAAGGAACATTAGTAATTTTTCTACAAAATTAGGTAGTCAGGTATCTAATTCCATGAAAGAAATATATTAACATATTTTAGGTTAAACTAAACATTGTGGTAAATGTTTACTTGCTACGATCAATATTTTCAAATAAAAGGGTCATTACAAAGATAAGTCAAACTGTTGAACCACAGAGACTAAGGTGCTCTGTATAAATATCCAGGAGATTTTAAAATAAACTGAAAGTAACAAGAATTTTCTATCTTTTTCTACTCAGCAATGCAAACACTTTTCTTTTTGGCTCTAATTCCTTGACTCTCTCGTGTCTACTTCATCCCCCACGTGGGGTTGCATGGTAACCTCTTACTATGGTTCCCCAGGGCAGTTTCAAGCACTGCAATTCCAGTCTTAGGTAAGAAAGAAATTATGGAAACATGACCAATAATTTATGACTTTTGCCCCATCACCACCACAGCCTGTCCAGTCCTGATTTTGTGTGCTACTAATAATAATGATGCTGGTTTCACACCTAGATATGAAACTCAAAATACTATCCACTTTTATCATATCAATAGGCATTTCCATAAGTTTCCACCATTTAAAGTAACTTTTTCTTCCCTTACTCAGATAAAGTTTCTGCAATTCAGAGAAAGATGACAATTGTGTGAGGTAGGCCTACAGAGCATTAGAGAGCTTTTTGCAGCCCTAGCCTTTCCTTATTACATCGTTTACTTTTAGCTAGTAACTTGAAATATACCAGAGAACCTAAGTAACAAGGAATAATATGAAGACAGAGTAAGTGAGTTAACTGGATAGTGAAGCGATAATGGAGAGAAGTGCTGTTTAAATGTGTGAGTACTATGATAGTGAGTGTCAGTGAGATACATTGCTGAGAGACTTTTGAGAAAGGAGATTTCACTGGATGTTCAGGAAGAGAAAAGCAAAGTCAGTTTTTCCTTCTCACACACTGAGGCTGGCTTTCAAGCTTTGTTCAGGTATGTTTAGACTAGCCCTTACTCATGGACTTGGCACCTCTTCTGAAAATATCACTCTTGTCAGGTTTTTATTTAGTATGCCTAGTGCTCATGGAGTCTCTTTATTTGGATTGGGCCAGAAGATTATGTGCCTAGTCAGGTACTTTTCTAGCTTCTAGCACTCAAATAGTGGCTCTTTGCCTGGCACTTGTTCTCTCTTACACTCTTTCATGACTCATGCATATAAATTCTAATCCTCTCTGCTTTCGTAATCTTTGATCTTTTGTCTCAGTCTAGAAGCACTGATTCATCTGTCCAACAGAAACTGATTCTGCATTGACTAGATGTTGGGAAATATTAATTTAAAATGAAAACTAATATGAGACAGAGATTAAGTTTCCATAAATGAGAGATCATCTATATTTTAATATTCATAGATATTAAAATATGTAATAAATAGATAATATATAATAAGATGTAAACCATATAGTATATTTGAACATAATACAACAGAGCACCAAAGAGTGTTTCTTTTAATTTTTTTAAGCAAAGCAATGTTTAGCTCTTGTTTGTGGTAGGACTAGAAACCTCTGGTGCCTCAGGCACGAAAGTTTATTGTGTAAGCCACATGTTATTGATATTTCCCCAGTCTGCTTCTCTTCAGATTTAAGTTAAATGTATCATCTGAAAAACCTGCAGTGGCTCCCTATTCTATCCAGAGTGAAGCTAAAGTCCTTATAATGGCTAACAAGGGCCTTACATAACGCACTCATCTCTTTGCTCACCCTTCAGAACTCATGAGAACATTTCTTTGTTTTTATTTCACAGTTTTCATTTCTAATATTCACATTCTCCTTCCCTCACTTCATTTAAGTGATTATTCAAAATATTCATTCTTAATGAGCTCTCCCATGACTTAAAAATGTTAATCACCTGTAACCTGATGCCTGCAACCTGATCTCTTCTGTTCTATAGAGAGGTCAGGAAGAATAAGATTGTAAAGACATGGTAAAATCAACAAAGTACAGTGTCATGAAAGCCAAATGATGAAGGTGTATCAGGGGGATTCAGTGGTCGACTCAGCTAAATGCTATCGAATAGTCAAATATATAAAGATTATGAATAGTGCATTGGGTTCAGAAAAGTAAAGGCCACTGGAAATTTGGTGTTTTGAGGAGTTGGAAAGTGTCAAAAGACTGATAAGAACTGATTTAAGAGGGATTGAGAGCAGAGATACAGGAAGCACTAAGACAATAAATTTCATCAAAGACTATGTCAATTTAGGGAGGGAAGTGAAGGAAGGGTATATGACGACGAGATAAGAAGCAAGAGGAGATCTCAGAATGAAATAAGTAACAATAAGATGCTGTGAAAATGAGGGAGCCTCAGAAGGAGAGGCAGATTTATAACCTAGGAGAGAAGAAGTTGGAACAACATCCTGATATAAGAGAGGATGTACTATACATACTACACCTGTAAAGGGTTCACTGTAGGTAGGAAAGGTAGGAACCTTCACAGTTTCTCCATACAGTCAGCTCACATAATATCATATTATTTGCATATAATATAATGTGTTATATTATATGCAAATAATATAATAAGGTTGTGCCCTGTCCTAAATCTTCAATATGTGCTCTTATCTGTAACATTCTCATTCAACCTGAAAAAAAAAACAAAAAAACAACAACACTCTTAGAAGGGGGGGGAGGTTGGGGCCAGGCAGCTGTATACCTACTTAAGATCTCACATTACAGTGAGCAAGGACACAGGTTCAAGCCTCTGCTCCCTACCTGCATAGGGAAAACTTCTCCATTGGTGGAGCAGGGCTGCAAGTGTCTCTCTGCCTCTCTCCCTCTCTACCCTACCTCCAACAGTTTGTCTGTCTCCAATAAAAAAAAATGTGGGGATTGAGGTAAAATAAGAGGATAGTCTAAGAGTGGGAAAATGAACACACTAGAGGTAATGAATGGTATAAAGACCAGGAAGCATATGGGTGAACCTAAGATTCTCATCATATAAGGGAGGCTGGGTAGAACAGTTGTTAATGAAGTGCTTTTACTTCTCAGTCATCATTTTGCTCTGTAGTCTATGAGATTATAATGATAGATCAAACAATTTAAACTGGGGAGAAAGTTTGAGAGCTTGAAGACTAACGGATTTACAGGCTCTGAATGGGAAATAAGCAGTTTAGCTATGGCACAAAGTCAGACTTGGGTGAGTATCCATTTATAGGGTCTAATGTTTGTGTTTTAGGAATCTGATCTGGGAGAAAGGCATGGCATCCTTTCAAGATAGCAGAATAAATGAATACACAAGTCAGATAACAGTTACTCAGATGCTTTAACATATTATTGTTGTTATTATTTCAATAAGAGAGTGGCAAAGAGAGAAGGACACTAAGAGAGACCAGAGCACTGCTCTTTTCTGGCTTGTGGTATAGCAAGGAGCTTTAACACGTTTTTTTGAAGTACTTAAATATCATGGGAAAAAAAGAATTGGAAAAAAAAAAGGAAAAAATGACTTAACGACTTTCCACAAACTCTTTACAAAAGGTTAATGGTTCAAATGTGGTTGGAAAAATATATTCTTCATACCCTTGGACTTCACATTGCCTAGAAATACAACTTCAGACTACATATTCCTAAATTACAATAGTACATAGATTCATTTTCTGATTTTGCTCTTTAACTTCTCTACCAGAGCTGTTTTGGACATGAGTGTGTGTGTGTGTGTGTGTGTGTGTGTGTGTGTGTGTGTTTTGTTTTGCTTTGTGTTTAAGCAAGAAATGGAGTTTTATTTGTGTCTGTTATGCAAGCCCGGCTCAGGAAAGTGAATGGACCCTGGGAAGGACTGGAAAGGGTAGCAGGAAGTCATTGATGAAGTTTTCTGTTGCTAATTAAAATAATTTATTGAGAGGATTAATGGTTTGTAGTCAATAGTAAATACAGTTGTTGGTACATGAGTAAAATTTCTCACTTTTCTGCAAAATACTCATACTCCAAATCTAGGTCCTCCTCCATGCACCAGGATCTGTACAGCCCCCCCAGCCCCACCCCAAGTCCCATCAGAGTCCTTTAATGGAATACACAAAAACCTAGTTCAATTTCTGCTTTGTGTTTCCCCTCCTGATTTTATTTCTCAACTTCTGCCTATGAGTGAGATCATCTGGTTTACCTCAGTTAACATGATTCTCTTAAGCTTCATCCAAGATGAGGTGAAGAAAGTGAATTCATCATTTTTAATAGCTGAGTAGTATTGCATTGTGCATATATCCCACAATTTTCTCAGCCACTTATCTGTTGTTGCACACATGTGTTACTTTCAGGTTTTGATTATTACAAATTGTGCTGCTATGAACATAGGTATACATAGATCTTTGTGGATGGGTGTGTTTAGATCTTCGGGACATATCCCAAAGAGAGGAATTACAGGGTCATAGGGTAGGGCCATCTCTAGCTTTCTGAGAGTTCTCCAGACTGCTCTCCACTGGGGTTGGACCAATTTATATTCCCACCAGCAGAACAGGAGGGTTCATTTGCCCTCATATCCTCTCCAGCATTTGTGGTTGCTCTCCTTTCTGACATATAACATTCTTGCAGGAATGAAGTGGTATCTCATTGTTGTCTTTCTTTACATTTCTCAAACAATCAATGACTTGGAACATGTTTTCATATGTCTGTTGGCCTTTTGAATCTCTTATTTGATGAATATTCTGTTCATATCCCAATTATTGGATGGGGTCATTTGATTTTTCAGTTGCTGAGTTTGGTGAACTCTTTATATATTTTGGTCATTAGTCTTTTGTCTAATGTATGGCAGGTAAAGATATTCTCTCATTCTATAAGAATTTATCTTTTTTTTGGATGGTATTTTCTTTTTCTATGCAAAGCTTTTCAATTTGATGTAGTCCTAGTAAATTATTTTTGTTTTAGTATTCCTTGCAATTGGATTTGTATCATTGAAGATGCCTAAAAAATATAGATGGAAAGTAATGCTACCACTATGTTCTTCTAACTATTTGATAGTTTCTGGTCTAACATCCAAGTCCTTTTGTGTGTGTTGAAATATTGTGGTTTAGTTTCATTCTTCCATGTGTTTCAACCTAAATTTTCCAGTACTATATGTTGAGAAGGCTCTGCTTTTTCTGCTTAATAGTTTGGGCTCCCTTCTCAATAATTTGATGATCATAGGTGTGGGAGCATATTTCTAGACTCTCAATTATATTGAACTGGTGACTGTTATCTATGGTATCTATTTTTGTTCCAAGACAGGCAATTTTGTTTAAAATGGCTCTATAATATTGTTTCAGATATGGGAATGTGATGCTTCTAGTCCTTTCTTATTTATTTATTTATTTAGTATTTTTATTTACTATTGGATAGAGACAGAGATAAACTAAGGGGGAAGAGGAAGCTAGAGAGGGAAAGAGATAGACACCTGAAGCTTTGCTTCACCACTGGTGAAGCTTTCCTCCTGCAGGTGAGGACCAGGGCCATGAACCTGTGTCTTTATGCATCGTGATATGAGCCCTTAATGAGGTATGCAACCATTTAGCCACTCTTCTTTTTCCTCAAGACTATTTTGACAATTCTAGGTATTTTTATTCCAGGTAAGTTTTTGTAGGTTTTGGTCTATTGTTTAAAAAAAAAAAAAAAAAACGGGAACTGCACCAAATTTGTATATGGTTCTGGGTAGAATATTCATTTGGAAGATGTTATTCCTTCCAATCCATGAACATAAAATATCTTTCCACTTCTTTGTGCCTTTTTCTATTTCCTTGAATAGTGACTCATAATTTTTAGTATAGAAATCTTTGACTTATTTTGTTAGGTTTATTCCTATATATTTTGTTGTTTTTGCTGCTATAGGAAATGGGGCTAATTTCTGGATTTTTTTTTCCTTCTGACTTAGTGCTTGTGTAAAAGAATGTTCCCAATTTCTATATGTTAAATTTTTTAGTCTGATACTTTAGTATACTGCCTGATCCGAACACTACAAAAAATGGTAATAGACGGAATATTCCTTAACCTAGTGGAGTTCATATAAAACAGACCTTAGCCAACATCATACTCAGTGATAAGAAAAGGGAAGCATTCCCCCTCAGATCATGTACTAGGCAGGGCTGCCTACTGTCATCATTACTATTCAACGTAGTTTTGGGAGTTCTTGCCATAGCAATCAGGCAAGAGCAAGAAATTAAAGGGATGCAGATTAAAAGAAGAAATCAAACTCACGATTTGCAGGTGATATGATGGTATGCATAGAAAAACCTAAAGGATCCAGCAGGAAGCTTCTGGAAATTACCAGAGAGATGAGGTTTTGAGGCATGGATGTTTTTGTGAAAGGTCATTGCAATGCATTTCATTTTACTTAATTCTAGAAAAAAAAGATTAAAAATATAGAAAACACATTCCTCAGAGATACAGTAAGAATTTTACCAGGCTTCATAGGATGTGAGTTGGGAAGATACAAACTCTAAATTCTTTCTTGTCTGTGTCATAGGCTATATGTTTACATAGATTCATCTCTATTTCTACCTATCAAGAAACTTCCTCTGTTTGCAAATGAAACAACATGACTTCTAGTTCTGGTCTACTTGCTTTCACATATCTAATATGGTCTTCATCAGTAACTAAGATCTCTTAACCTCAGTATCAACATTTTAAAGAGATATCTGAAGCCTTATTACCCTATTAACTAATTGATGGATATCTGTCTAATTCAACATAATGCAGATCGATCAGCTGTAATTAGGTAGCATTTAAGTTGTATAAATGCCATAAGCAACTAGTTACTCTTTAATAGAAGAAAATATTGTAGATGGATTAACATAGCTAGCATAAGGAAAACACATTTAACACATCACACACACACCCACACACACAAACTTCTTAAATATACTCATCAATGCTAATTTCATTGATTCTTTTTTCTATTAGAAGCAAATAAATCAGAAGTCATAATGATTCTGCCTTTGCCATTTCCTATTTCCTGGTTACTTAAGGATGTTTTTTTATTTTTTATTTATAAAAAGGAAATGTTGACTAAATGATAGGATAAGAGGGGTACAACTTCACACAATTCCCACCACCAGAACTCTGTATCCCACCCCCTCCCCTAATAGCTTTCCTATTCTTTAACCCTATGGGAGTATGGACCCAAGGTCATTGTGGGATGCAGAAGGTGGAAGGTCTGGCTTCTGTAATTGCTTCCATGCTGAACATGGGCATTGACAGGTCGATCCATATTCCCAGCCTGTCTCTCTCTTTCCCTATTGGGGAAGGGCTCTGGGAAAGCAGAGTTCCAGGACACATCAGTGGGGTTGTCTGTCCAGGGAAGTTTGGTCATCATCATGCATGCTGACATATGGAACCTGGTGGCTGAAAAGAGAGTTAAGATACAAAGCCAAACAAATTGTTGACCAATCATGGACCTTAAGGCTGGAAAGTGCAGGTGAAGAGTTGGGGGGTCTCAGTTTTGGAGATAGCTCATAGGCATATTTTAGTTATATTCCAAAGGGCCTGCGGCTATACTAGTTTTTTTTTTTTTTTTTGCCTAAGCCTGAAATCTGATATGCAAATGGATCCTAATTATTGTTTGGGGAGATGATGTCATGGCTGGCAGAAGTACCAGAAACCTGAATCAGGGAACAGAGTAGCTCCCAAATATGGGAAAGTTGTATAAATATTGTTGACTGTAAACCCCATCAATTTGATGTGATCTGGGGCCCATATTCAGCTTAGGAGCCTATGTGACCTCTGCATCCCTGTAGATCTGAGCTCACATTCTGTGGTCGTGAGTAGGAATGTTCCAAGCTGCCCCAATATCAGGACCCATCTTCCTCAGGTATAGCATAGAATATATTGTCTAGTCTCCCTTTGGAGTATGGAACGTTCTCTACCATTGTCCATCCAAGGTGAGGGCAAGGTAATATGGGGGCCCACAAAAGGGTCTATTGTGTTGTTCCTGCTAGACCGGTAACAATGGAGAGAGGGGTTTAGTTGAGGTCTAGGCCCATCATGTCTGTTTGGGTATCTCAGGACTCCCTGAATAGGGCCCCAGCTGATGGGGTGGCCTGATAGTGACTAAAGAGTCATGGTTAAAGTATGCCAGTCTCTTGCCATTATTCAGCTTTTGTAGTCTTTGGTTTGATGAGGTTTGCTTTGGACTGACAGAACTGTAACAGGAAGTAGGTGAGGAGGGTATCTAAGTCTAAGTAGACACTATTTCATTTTGAACTTTATACTGACTCATTACAGATTGTTATGTATTTTTGCTTTCAGGTATATATTTTGCCCTAATTTATGGATCCATGTGAACATATGATCTATCTTATGGGACCTGATCTATATCTCAGTTTTGGGGTTTTTTAGGAAGTAAACCTCCTGGAATGGAATTTGAGAATACTATGAAAGGAAAAGTCTCACCCTAGTAATGAGGGTGAAGGGTTGACATTCCACGCCTGATGTCTCTGGACACAATCTGAAGTGAAACATGCTGAGGAGGTACTCATTGCATTGATTAGGTTGGGATCAGCAACTGCCACCTCTCCAGATTCAAAGGAGGTCTTGAAACTTTACATCAGGCTCAACCTGACGCTGTTGACTGGCTACGGAAGAAAGAAAAATGCTAGAAGAAGAAGTGGATGCAATATCATTTGGTATGGATTGAGAGAAGCATGCAGGAAAGTGAGCCCCACTCTAGAGGTTCCAGGATTGGGGAAATATAGGCTCTATAGAGGAAGTGGGAGGTTCCTGCTGTCTTAGGATTTAAGAAGACAATAGATAGTTATTGCTATAATCACATTATTGGGCAATTGGGTTAACTTTGAAATATCTCTTTGTTAGGATTTGCTGTATGATATACAATATCACCATAATTTAAGTTCTTTGACATTATTTGGTTATAGCTGTGCCACCAGTTGCTTCTGTTCTCCCTGGTCTGAGCTTTTAAGATAGTCAACATATCAAAGATTCAGCCTATGCATTAAAAAGACTCAGTCTATGATTTAAGAAGTTTGAGACATTCAATCAGTTTTCCCCTCTCATATTACTTAAGTAGTGATTTATATGACTACAAATTAATAGAAGTGTACATAAACACTATTCCCACCACCAAAAGACTGTGTTCCATCCAATCCCCCCTGCCCTCCCACCCCGTGAATCTGAAAATACACCCTCACCCTCAACCCATGGTTTTTACTTTGGTGCCCTACTCCAAATTCAGTCAAATCCTGTTTTGAGTTTCCCTTTCTGTTCTTCTTTCTCAACTTCTGTTTATGGGTGGGATCATCCCATACTCATCTTTAGCTTTCTGACTTAGATCACTTAACATAATTCCTTCTAGCTCCATCCATGATGGGTCAGAGAAGGTGGGTTCATTGTTCTTAATAGCTGCATAGTATTCTATTGTGTATATACAACACAACTTTCTCAGCCACTCATCTGTTGTTGGGCACCTAGGTTGCTTCCAGGTTTTAGCTATTATGAATTGTGCTGCTATGAACATAGGTGTACCCATTCCTTTTTGTTTGGTATTATGGAGTCCTTGGGGTATATCCCTAGGAGAGGGATTACTGGGTCATATGGAAGGTCCATGTCTAGCCTTGTGAAAGTTCTCCAGCCTGCTGTCTACAGAGGCTGGATCAGTTTACATTCCCACCAGCAGTGCATGTATGTCCCCACAGCCTCTCCAGCATTTGTTGTTGCTGTCTTTTTGATGTATGCCATTCTCACAGGGATGAGGTGGTATCTCAATGTTGTCTTTATTTACATTTCTCTGACAATCAGCGACCTGGAGCAATTTTTCATATGTTTGTTAGCATTTTGGATCTCCTCTGTAATGAATGTTCTGATCATATCCTCTGCCCATTTTTGGATGAGGTCATTTGCTTTTTTGCTGCGCTCTTTGTATATTTTGGTTATTAGTCTCTTGTCTGATGTATGGCATGTGAAAATCTCCCATTCTGTGAGGGGTCTCTTTGTTTGTGGGATATTTTTCTTTGGGTGTAAAAAAGCTTTTCAATTTGATGTAGTCCCATTGATTTTTTTCTGCTTTAGTCTTCCTTGCAACTGGGTTTATTTCATCAAAGATGCCCTTGAGGTTGAGATGGGAAAGTGTTCCACCAATGTTTTCCTCTAAGTATTTGATAGTTTCTGGTATAACATCCAGGCCCTTGATCCAGTTGGCCTTGATATTTGTTTCTGGTGAGATAAGGTGGTTCAGTTTCATTCTTCTATATGTTTCAACACAGTTATGCCAGCACCATTTATTGAAGAGAGCCTCCTTCCTCCATTTAATAATTTGGGCCCCCTTATTAGATGTCCATAGATGTGGGGGTTTAGTTCTGGGCTTTCAATTCTGTTTCACTGGTCTATGTGTCTATTTTTGTTCCATTACCAGGCTGTTTTGATGATGATGATGGCCTTATAATATAGTTTGATATCTGGGAGTGTGATGCCTCTATTTCTGTTTCTTTTCCTCAAAATTGTTTTGCAATTCTGGGTGTTTTCTGGTTCCAGATAAATGATTGTAGTTTTTGTTCTATTCTCTTAAAGAAGCTTGGTGGAACTTTGATGAGTATTGTGTTAAATTTGTATATAGATCTGGGGAGAATATTCATTTTGGTGATATTTATTCTTCCAATCCATGAGCATGGGATGTCTTTCCATTTCTTGGTATCAGTTTCTATTTCCTTGAATAGTGACTCATAGTTTTCAGTATACAAGTCTTTCACTTCTTTGGTCAACTTTATTCCTAGGTATTTTACAGTGAATGGGAGTAATTTCTGGATGTCTTCTTCTTCAGATTTAGTGTTTACATAAAGAAATGCCACTGATTTTTGTACATTTATTTTGTAGCCTGACAACCTTGCTATATTGTCTAATAACTTCCAGTAGTTTTCTTCTGGACTCTTTAGGTTTTTCTATGTATACTATCATATCAACTGAAAATAGTGAGAGCTTGACTTCTTCCCCTCCAATCTGTATACCTTTGATTTCTTTCTCTTGCCTTATGGCTATGGAAAGAACTTCCAATACAATGTTGAAAAGTTATGGTGATAATGGACAGTCCTGTCTAGTCCCTGATGTGAGGGGGAATGCTTTCAACTTCTGTCTATTGAGTATGGTGTTGCTTTAGGTTTGCTTTTTATGGACTCCACTATCTTGAGGAATTTCCCGTCTATTCCCATTTTTGTGTAGTGTTTTGAGCATGCATGGGTATTGGACTTTGTCAAAGGCTTTCTCTGCATCTATTGAGATAATCATGTGGCTTTTGGTTTTGCTTTTATTGATGTGGTGAATGATATTGATTGAATTACATATGTTGGACCAGCCTTGCATTTCTGGGATAAATCCCACTTGTTTGTGATGAACAATCTTTTTGATATATTGTTGTATCTGGTTGGCCATGATATTGTTTAATATTTTGGCATCTATGTCATCAGAAACATTAGCATGTAGTTTTCCTTTTTTGTTGTGTCCCTATCTGCTTTTGAAACCAGGGTGATGTTGGCTTCATAGAAGGTGGAAGGGAGTGCTCCTGTTTCTTCTATCTTGTGGAAAAGCTTTAATGTATATGTATTAATTATTCCATGAAGTTTTTGTAGAATTCATTTGTGAACCCATCTGGTCCAGGACTTTCATTGTTGGGAAGATTTTTAATAACCATTTCGATACTTTTGTCTGTGATTGGTGCATTTATGTTTTGTAGTTCTTCTTGGTTCAGTTTTGGAAGGGCATATGTTTCTAGGAATTCTTCTGTTTCTTCCAGAATCCCTAGCTTGGTGGCATATAGTTCTTCATAGAAGTTTTGCATGATTTTCTGGATTTCTGTGGTGTCAGTTGTGATCACTCCTCTATCATTTACAATTCTATTTATTTGAGTCTTCTTTATTTATTTTTTTTGTGAGTCTGGCTAGGGGTTTGTCAATCTTGTTTTATTTTTCAAAGAACCAACATTTGGCTTCATTGATCTTTTGTATGGTTCTCTTATTTTCTATGTTGTTTATTTCTGCTCTAATTTTAGTGATTCCCATCCTTCTGGTTGCTTAAGGGTTCCTTTGTTCCTCTTCCTCTAAGTCCTTAAGGCATGCAGTAAGGTCATTTATTTGAACTTTTTCTTGTAATCTAATGTGTGATTGTATGGCTATGAATTTCCCTTTCAGTACTGCTTTAGCTGTGTCCCAAATATTTTGATAGAGTGTGTCCTCATTTTCATTTGATTCCAGGAACATTTGAGTTACCTGCTTGAGTGTCTCTTTGACCTAGTGATTTTTTTTTTAATTTTTTATTTAAGAAAGGATTAATGAACAAAAACATAAGGTAGGAGGGGTACAACTCCACACAATTCCCACCACCCAATCTCCATAACCCACCCCCTCCCATGATAGCTTTCCCATTCTCTAGCCCTCTGAGAGCATGGACCCAGGGTCGTTGAGGGTTGCAGAAGGTAGAAGGTCTGGCATCTGTAATTGCTTCCCCGCTGAACATGGGCATTGACTGGTCGGTCCATACTCCCAGTCTGCCTCTCTCTTTCCCTAGTAAGGTGTGTCTCTGGGGAGGCTGAGATCCAGGACACATTGGTGGGGTCTTCAATCCAGGGAAGCCTGGCCAGCATCCTGGTGGTATCTGGAACCTGGTGATTGAAAAGAGAGTTAACATACGAAGCCAAACAATTTGTTGAGCAATCATGGATCCCAAGCTTGGAATAGTGGAGAGGAAGTGTTAGGGAGGTACTCACTGCAAACTCTTGTGTACTACTGCTTTCAGGTATATATTTTGCAGTAGTTTATGGATACGTGTGCACATAAGCTCTCTCTCACAGAAACTGGTGTATATCTAGGTTATGGGACTTTATTAGAAAGTGAACTACCTGAGATGAAATTAGAGTGTACTATAAAAGGAAAGGTCTCACCCGAGTAATGAAGCTGAAGGGTTGTCATTCCACAGGTGAAGTCTCTGGACACAGTCTGAGGTGAAGCATGTTGAGGTGGCAATCGTTGCGTTGGTTAGGTTGTGATCGGCTGAGGCAATATTATTTGGTTTGGATTGGGAAATGCATACGGGAAAGTGGGCCCTATCCAAGGGTTCCAGGACTGGGGGAAGTAGGGGCTCTATAGTGGAGATGTGAGGTTCCTGCTGTCTTAGGGTTCAAAAAGACAATCGATAGTTAATGTTATCATCACATTATTTGTTAATTGGGTTAACTTTGAAAAGTCCTTTTGTTATGGTTTGCTGTACAGTATCCAGTGATTTTTAAGCAGCATGTTGTTAAGTTTCCAAATTCTGTGTCTTTTAGTAATATTCTGTTTGTTGTTAAATGTTAGCTTACTCCACTGTGGTCTGAAAAGATACTTAGGATGTTTCAATGCTTTTGAATTTGTTGATACTGTCTTTGTGGCCTAACATGTCATCTATCCTTGTGTATGTGTTGTGTGGATTTGAAAAGAATTGGTATGCCAATTTTTGGGGCTGAATAACTCTGAAAATGTACAGGAGGTCTAGTCTGTCCATCTCTTCATTTAATTCTCTTGTTTCATTGTTGATTCTCTGCTTCACTGATCTGTTTGAGTGTGATAGTGGGTTGTTAAAGTCTCCCACTATTATTGTACTACTACTGTTTGTATTTTTGTAGCTCTTTCTTTAGGTGTTTCATGTATTTAGATGTTCCTTCATTGGGTACATAGATGTTCACAATTGTTAAATCCTCTTCGTTGATTGATCCTCTAATCATTGTGTAATGGCTTTGTCTATCTTTTATTACCTTATTTAATTTAAAGTCTATGGTGTTTGAGATGAGAATGGCTGTTCCTGCCTTTTCCTGTGGTTAATTAGCCTGTATGATAGTTTTTCATCCTTTCACTTTAAGTCTGTATTTATCTTGTTGGGTCAGATGGGATTCTTGCAAGCAGCATAGTTGTGTTTTCTGACCCATCCTCCCACTCTGTGCCTTTGAATGGGTGAGTTTAAGCCACTGACATTTATTGATATTATGGATTTAATGTAATGCCATTATTCAACAATTTTTATTTGTTCTAATATATTGCAAGAATAGTGATGTTCTTTTTTTTTTTTTTAATTTTTTATTTAAGAAAGGATTAGTGAACAAAAGCATAAGGTAGGAGGGGTACAACTCCACACAATTCCCACCACCCAATCCCCATAACCCACCCTCTCCCATGATAGCCTTCCCATTCTCTAGCCCTCTGGGAGCATGGACCCAGGGTCATTGAGGGTTGCAGAAGGTAGAGGGTCTGGCTTCTGTAATTGCTTCCCCGCTGAACATGGGCGTTGACTGGTCGGTCCATACTCCCAGTCTGCCTCTCTCTTTCCCTAGTAAGGTGTGTCTCTGGGGAAGCTGAGCTCCAGGACACATTGGTGGGGTCTTCAATCCAGGGAAGCCTAGCCAGCATCCTGGTGGCATCTGGAACCTGGTGATTGAAAAGAGAGTTAGCATACAAAGCCAAACAATTTGTTGAGCAATCATGGATCCCAAGCTTGGAATAGTGGAGAGGAAGTGTTAGGGAGGTACTCACTGCAAACTCTAGTGTAATCCTGCTTTCAGGTATATATTTTGCAGTAGTTTATGGATACGTGTGCACATAAGCTCTCTCTCACAGAAACTGGTGTATGTCTAGGTTATGGGACTTTGTTAGAAAGTGAACTACCTGAGATGAAATTAGAGTGTACTATAAAAGGAAAGGTCTCACCCAAGTAATGAAGCTGAAGGGTTGTCATTCCACACGTGAAGTCTCTGGATACACTCTGAGGTGAAGCATGTTGAGATGGCAATCATTGCTTTGGTTAGGTTGTGATCGGCGGATTCAATATTATTTGGTATGGATTGGGAGATGCATACGGGAAAGTGAGCCCTATCCAAGGGTGCCAGGACTGGGGGAAGTAGGGGCTCTATAGTGAAGATGTGAGGTTCCTGCTGTCTTAGGGTTCAAAAAGACAATCAATAGTTAATATTATCATCACATTATTTGTTAATTGGGTTAACTTTGAAAAGTCCCTTTGTTATGGTTTGCTGTACAGTACCCAGTATCTTGTATATAGCTGTGCTATTGGAAGCTTCTAATCTACTTGGTCTAGGCTTTTGAGAGAGTCCGCATATCAAATACGTAGCCTATCTATTAAAAAGATTCAGTTTGTCTTTTGAGAACCTTTGAGACATACAATTGATTTCCCCCTCTCATATTAATTAACTACTGATTTATATGTCTACATTTTGCTAGGAGTGTACATAAACACCATTCCCATCACCAAAGGACCGTGACCCATCCCTCCCGCCCACTCCCACCCCCCACTGGCCCAGGAAGCTACATGTCTACCCCTCACCACTGGGTTTTTACTTTGGTGCCCTACTTACAATTTGATCAGGTCCTGCTTTTAGTTTCCCTTTCAGATCTTCTAAGTCAGCTTCTGTTGATGAGTGGGATCATCCCATAAGAGGTCTTTTAGTACCTCTTTCGGGGCAGGCTTGGTAATGGTTGCCTCCTTTAACTGTTGTCTGTCTGAGAAGGTTTTGATCCCTCCATCTAGTTTGAATGAAAGTCTAGCAGGATATATTATCCTTGGTTGAAACTCTTTTTCATTCAGGGCTTGATAGATATCTTGCCATTCTCTTCTGACTTTTAGAGTTTGAGTGGAGAAGTCTGCTGATAATCTTATGGGTTTTCCCCTGTGTGTGACTTTTTGTTTTTCTCTTTCAGCCTTTAGGATCCTTTCTGTATCCTTACTTCTTTTCATTGTACCTATGATGTGTCTTGGTGTCTTCAGGTCTGGGTTGATTCTGTTTGGGACTCGCTGAGCCTCTTGACTCTTAATGTCTTTTCTGTTGTTTAAGTCTGGGAAGTTTTCTTCTATTATTTCCTCTAGAATGTTTGCTTCCCCTTCCTCTCTTCCTCTGGTAGGCCAATTATACAAATGTTACTTCTTTTTAGATCATCCCATATGTCCCTGTTGTTTTCACTGTCTCTTAATCTCTTTTTGAGTTCTTTTATCTCTTTCTTAGTTTTATCTACTTAATCTTCTGTCTGGCTAATTCTGTTTTCTGCTTCTGTTAGCCTGCTTTCCCTTCCTTCAGCTTCTTTCTTCAGTTCTGTTATAGTATTAGCTTGTTCTGCTAATTGGCCTTTTGGTTCAGCTATTTCAGCTATCAGTTTTCTAATTACCTCAAGGTAGCTAGTATTTTCCTTGAGGGTCTCATCTGTTGTTTCCTTAATTCTGATAGCCCTTTCCTCCATAGTTGTCTTTATTTCTGTGATTATTAGGTTTATTATTGCTTGCATACTTTTCTTATCTGTGGTTACTTCTGACTGATTTGGAGTTTCTTCTGGTCTCCTGTCTTGATTAATTGTGATTGCAGATTAATAGGCTGTTGATTGAACTCTTTTTTATTGATTTTTTTTATTTTTCTGTTCTGTCATTCTTCAGTTGTTGTGTTTTGAGTATAAGCCACGCTATACTAAATACCTTTATGACAAATGCAGTCTCAAACCTCAGAAATTACAATGATAGCAACTGAAGCAAGGATTGATGTAGTTTAACCAATACCAGTTAGCCACACAACACCTCCAGTCCAATAAATAATAGCGACCAAATCCAAATGAAAAAGAGAAAGGAAAAAAGGGACAGCAAGAATAGACAATTATGCAAATCTGATGTCCACTGTAAATTCTAGGGATAGCAAGAGGAGAAGGGGAAGTAGAGAAGAGACACACACACAGAGAGTCCACTCTGAGTCAGATTTCTTCCCCCAAATAATTCACAAATGAGTATCAGTTAACTCAGAAAGTAAAAGAAGGAGGAAGGAAGAAAAGAAGACAAAAACAAGAAAAAAAAAAAAGAACAGTGAAAGGAAAGAGTTTTTGTTTTTTTTTAATTATCTAGGAGGAGGGAAAAAGGGGAGTGGAGGGAAGAGGTAGAAACAAGTTCCTCTCACAATGTATAGGACACCCAGTCACCTAGCAATGGAAAAAACTACAATAGTTAATTTGGGTCAACCTGAGGAAGGAGGGGCAAAAGGGACACTGGTATATAATAATAGTAATAATAAAATAGAATAGATTAAAAAACTCTTAACAGTCAGTCTGCAGCTTGGACTGCTCTAGATGGATTGGCTGCAGGCAGCCTGATCAAAGGCAGCCAATTTTAAGAAGTATCCAAAGAAAAAAAAAAAAAAGCCCTCCAGCTAGTCTTTCCCAGGCAGGGGTGAGGCTCTGATTGGTCAAATATTTTGTCACTCAAATAGAGCTCCAGTCACTTAAACAAAAAGAGAGAAGGAAAGGAAAAGGCTTGGAATGACACCCTTGATGAGCCAGGAATCTTGGTAAAGAAAATAGCTCAGTGGGGAGCCTGCTAGCAGAGGCTGTCCCAGCTAGCAGGGGCTGGTTCTGGGGTGGGTGGGGAGGGGTGAGCTTCAGAAATATCAAAAGATTTCCTTTCTTTTCCCTCCTGGCCTCTGTTTTCTAACCCAAGAGTGGTATCACCCTGAAGACCCCTTACTCACTGAGCTGCCGGCCCAGTATCCTGCCCTATCCAGAGAATACTGGGTCACAGGCTGTTGCTTGTTTGAGCTCATGCCAGCTGCTGTGTCCAAGTCGTCATCTTGGTTCCACCCTCAAGGATGTGTTTTTAAAAGCAGATTTATTTTTTAGTTAGTATACTGCTACTTTGCTAAATTTGCATCTGATAAAGACACTTTCATTAAAATAAAACCGAGTTTTATCAAAAAGCTAAACTAGTAACAAGAAGCCCATGTTCGAAGAAGGAAAAAAGTGCCCAAGTGAATATTTTAATTAACTCACATGCAATTTTAATTAAAAACATAATGTGTCAAGAAAATGAGTAATGCCTTAGGGCAATAAAGTAACTGAGTTTCTTCTGCTTCATCTCTCTCATGACATGTGTATACTGTTAAGAAAGCATTTTTTTTCTTTCTCTGTTTCATAATAAAGAAACCCCCTGCTGACAAAATTAACTGAACAAAATGAGAAAGTTGTAGAATATGCCCCATGTGAGGGCTCTTGTTTCTTTCTTAACCAGTTGTCTTATTTTCTTTGGCCTTGTCACTTCCTTTCTTAGAACACCATTCCAAGAAATCCAATAGCTGGATTAAATCAACGCTTTAAACAACCTGGCCAAAATTTTATTATCCTTATGCAGTTAGGATTATAATGAAAAACTATCCCTTTCTCACCACCACCACCCCTCCCCCCCAGACTGTTAGATAACAAACATTCAAGTGTTTTTACCTTCTGGGGTAAAAAAAAAAAAAAAAAAGTAATGTGTTGTCTGGGAGGTGGTGCAGTGATAAAGCTTTGGACTCTCAAACATGAGGTCCCAAGTTCGATCCCCGGAAGCACATGTGTCAGAGTGATGTCTGGTACTTTCTCTCTCCTCCTATCTTTCTCATAAATAAATAAAATCTTTAAAAAAATAATATAATTTGGAGTCTTCTAATTAGGTGTTCTCTCATCTCTTTTGCCAACAATCTGAATATTTTTGGACTCTATTTCTTTCACTTCTGAACTATGATGAGCAATACTGCCTCCCTGGAATACAAAGAAGAATAAATGGTACCAAATTCACAGGATTGGTCACTTTTCTAACTAAGAACTTTATTCTGTTGTGATAGAAGTATTTTGTTGGGGTGTGTGTGTGTGTGTGTGTGTGTGTGTGTGTGTGTGTGTGTGATTCATCATTTTCTTAGAGGGGTTGTTCTTGATTACTGCATAATGAATAGGTATGGATGGGGAGCCAGTAGAAGACTACAGGGGGCCAGGCGGTGATATACCAGGTTAGGAGAACATAGTATGAAGCAAAAAGACCCTGATTCATACCCCCAGCTGCCACCTGCTGGGGTGTTGCTTCACAAGTGGTGAATCAGATATGCAGGTGTCTGTCTTATTCTGTCCCTCTATATCTCCCCACTTTCTCAGTTTCTCTCTGTCCTAGTCAATAAAATGGGGGGAAAAGTGGCCACCAGGAACAGTGTATTCATAGTGCCAGCACTGAGACCCACCCAGCAATAACCCTGGAGGGGGAAATAAAAAAAAAAAAAGAAAGAAAGAAAGGGAGTCGGGCTGTAGCACAGCAGGTTAAGCACAGGTGGTGCAAAGTGCAAGGACTGGCTTAAGGATCCTGGTTCTAGACCCCGGCTCCCCATCTGCAGGGGAGTAGCTTCACAGGCGGTGAAGCAGGTCTGCAGGTGTCTATCTTTCTCTCCCTTTCTCTGTCTTCCCTTCCTCTCTCCATTTCTCTCTGTCCTATCTAACACCAACGACATCAATAACAACAACAATAAAACAACAAGAGCAATAAAAGGGAATAAATAAGATAAAAAAAAGTTTCCAAAATTAAAAAAAAAAAAAGAAAGAAAGAAAAAGTGCGTAAAACTACAAGGTCCAGCCTGAAAAGAGTTTGTTTGATGGGCCCTCTAATTTCCATGTTTCATTAGGATTGTAACAATATCATGACACTAATTAAAAGGATTTTCCATTATAATTCTTTGACAATATTAGTGATAACTCTAATTGACTGTTGGGCCCACAGGAGAGGCTGTATCTCGACTCTATTTTTCAGAATTACTTTT
This sequence comes from Erinaceus europaeus, assembly GCF_950295315.1. Taxonomy (NCBI): domain Eukaryota; kingdom Metazoa; phylum Chordata; class Mammalia; order Eulipotyphla; family Erinaceidae; genus Erinaceus; species Erinaceus europaeus. Next base: position 188,689,245 of record NC_080162.1, read on the forward strand.
GGCTTCTAGAAAACCTAGGGCCCTTCTAACAACTCTAGAAGCAAGATCATGAAAAGCATGATACCCAGCATTAATGACAATCATTCTGTAACCCAATTTGTCTCTAAAATTGGCCAAAGCCTTGTGGCTAAGCAAAGTGGGTCCGTATCTGCATAGCTTTCTTTCAGAAATGGTTATAGTCTGAGGCTGGAAGAGGGTGAGTTTACTTGAAAGTAGAAAGAATGCCAGAACACAAAGGTAGACAAAGATAAAAATTGGGCATAAGTACTGAGATCCACACATTATGAAGATCAAGAAATTCAGCAGCTAGAATTAAAGTAGGCCACTGATTTAGCTCTGTGGACCCCCAGAATATGTCACATTTTAGGGTTCACATTTCTATATTCCTTTCTGACTGAACTCTAGTACATAGCCTATGCCAGCAACAGTCAGCTATGCTCTAGAATGATAGTGTGTCAAAATTGATTGCTTGTTGAAAAGATATTGTCAAAACTCTTATTAAAGTTCCTGCTATTGTAACCATTTGCCACTGATTTCTTTCTGTTACTCAGGCTACCAAGGTCAGTTGAAAGCTCGTTTTAAGAACTATTAACTCAATACTGGGTTCATCATTATCTGGGCTCAAGAAATACGAAAGAGTTACTAGTCATCCTTTATAAAAGGTGCTACTCAAAAAGTGGTCAATTTCACATGCAGCTTTAATTCTCATTCCAACTACTTCATTTCCAAGTTCACTAGCTAGAATTTTTTTTTGTCCTTTAACTATTTTATTTTATTTATTGAGGGATTAATGGTTTGTCCTTTAACTTTATTTTCTTTATGAAGGGATTAATGATTTACAGTTGACAGCAAAACACAATAGTTTGCACATGCATAACATTTCCCATTTTTCCACACAGAGTTCAGGTCCTGGAATATGATGGCAGAGGAAGACTTGTGGGGGTTGAATTCTTATGTGGAAAACTTGGAATGTTTTGTTCACTGTTTAGGCTTTTCGGCCATGAAAAAGAAAACCATAAAGTTTCCTCCATAAAAATAACTTAAATACTTTTCTGTCAACATGGTCGTAGTAGTATCACACAAGTCTTAGGCTTATATAAATCTCCACAAGCATATTCCCAATATATAGCGGATCCTTTGTGAGGGAAAATCAGAGCCCTTGAGATTGTTGCGTGCTTGCCTGGAGTTCTAAATGACCCTGCGAACTCTCCCTTCTGGGCTGTTTCCTGTAACTGCCCAGAGAAACAGAGGAAAGATCAACAGTAATTCTGCTGACTTTCTTCTTACATAACCAATCCACTTTTCTTTGTTCTTGGTGCTCTATCTAGCTAGCTCTTCTTTTGAAAGAAAAAAACAGTTCTGTCCCCATCTAAAATAAACTTTTAATTTTAAATATTTTCCACTTACCAAAAACAATCCTGAAATCATTTTGTCCTCATGTTCATTAGAAGTATAAGACAATTAAAAAGATTGCACAATCTCATTAGTGCAGAACACATAAACAAAAGACAGATTTTTGACCTTAGTATGTAGCAGCCTTTTTTTTTTTTGTTTGTTTGTAGTTTCTACAAAGCCCTTAGCTCCAGAAATTCTGTTTTTATCTCCCCATATCTCTTTTCCATTGTCCAAATTTCAATAATGATCCCATCACTATTAGAGCAAATTTTGAATGACTACATTTATACCTCTGAAATCTATTCATATCACTATATTTCTATCAATAAATGTATGGGAAGAAGTCAAAACAATTGTATATGCTACATTCTGTAGTCATCTGGAGCCTGGAAACTTTACAGATAAGCAAGGTAGGGTCTCTGTTGCCAGTACTTAAATACATGCCTACATTTCCTCAGTGGAAACTTTAATTAATACATTTGGAGGCATTTGTTCCTGGTTACAATGCATAGGATTCTCCTTTAGTTTTCAGTCTCTACCCTGCAGTCTAACTAAGCTTCAGAAAATTTCCCCATGTTTTGGTACAAGTGCAGAAGTAGTGTTCCAGGCTTAGTTGGAACAGAATGAGTAGAACATGCCAGGAAGAGAGGCAGTAGGAACTTTGAGGCTGGGATGAGTTGTCTTCATTTTGGCTGACTAACTGGGAATCAGAGATTTCCCAGGAAAGAGCAAATTCAAGATAGGCTCGGTATTTCCTTGAAGCAAACTACTCTCTCTGGGATAATCTGAATACAGGGTGGTCCTCCAGGATATCCATAACTTCCTTTAGTTTCCTAAAGCAAGCAAGGCAGCATTATTTTCAATGGCTCACCCTCTTCCCCTCTCCCTCCCTCCGCCCCTTCCCCTGCCTAGCCCAGTGCCAAGGATGATACTTGGTGAGTGTGTAATTGTTTTGCTTTCCTTGGACCCATGAAAAATATAAACTGTTCCAATGCCTGATATAGGCTTTTGGAAAAAGGGGCACTATAGGAGGCACTATAGGAGGAAAGTTTAAGGGGTAGAAATTAAGAATATTTAGGCTCCCTGGGCATGGCTTCTTGTTACTTCAGACCTCATTCTGCCATGGAAGAGGCATAAAACCATTTTATAACATGCTTTCTACTTTGACTAGATGTAAAGAAATTTTTATTAGATTATTACCATTATAATGGGTACTAATCAGTTGATAAACATACGGGCAAAGCTTGTATCAACACCTGTTCTCTGCTGGTATGGAGATGTCTTTGCAGCATTCCACATACATAGGCTTAGTTCATTAAATACTAAATACTGTATTAATAATTGACTTCCTTGGAAACCAGTTGTCCCCAGTGCTGTGTATTCTATTTGAATTTTCCTTGTAGAGGCACAAAAATCATAGAAAGTTTCTAATACTGAGTATTTTAAACAAGTGATCACAATTATTACTGAAAACAACAGTGCTGATACTTTTTTGCTGGTTTCCAGGGACTCATGAAAAAGTCCCCTACTTTCCCTTTTGCAAGACTATTCATTTCATTTAGCTTTTAAGATTTATTTATTTATGAACATGAAAAAAGACCAGAGAACCACTAGCACATGTGATGCCAGGGATAGAACTTGAGATCTAATATCTGAGAGTCCAACACTCTAAACCACCTAACTACTTTCAAGTTTCATTTACCTTTTAAAATCCATTGCTATCCTTTCTCAATTGCAGGACCTCACTTTTTGAAGCCAAAACAGTCTGTTTTTTTTTTAACAAAAAATGAGACGAAATCAATATGAATGATACTACTGGATGATTTCATTCATATCTGAAATCTAGAGACCTGATACACATGAACCTGAAGAGAAAGAAAGAAAGGTGAGGAGAGGAGAAGAGAGGAGAGGAGAGGAGAGGAAAGGAGAGGAGAGGAGAGGAGAGGAGAGGAGAGGAGAGGAGAGGAGAGGAGAGGAGAGGAGAGGAGAGGAGAGGAGAGGAGAGGAGAGGAATAAGAAAGGAGGGAGGGAGTAAGGAAGGAAGGAAGAAAAGGAAAGTAGGGAAGGAAGGAAGGAAGGAAGGAAGGAAGGAAGGAAGGAAGGAAGGAAGGAGGGAAGGAAGGAAAAAAAGGAAACTATTACTAAGACTTTGTGAGAACTATGGTGAATATCTTTGGAAGCACAGAACTTTAGTGGTGGATATGCTGTGGAACTATAAACTGCAATGTTAGAACCTTGTAATCCACTATTAATTACAAATAAAAGATGAAAAAAAGAATCAAAGTTTGATCTACTCAGTGTAATTTTATTTATTGAATAGATGTCTGCATTTTGGATTTAATAATATTTTTAAATAATTTCATTTTCACTTGACATTTATTTAATCTGTAAAAATAGTGCAAAATGAGGAAAGTAAGATGCTAAAAGGCTAGATTATTAAAATAGGTAAAATCATTTTTTAACCAGTAAATCATTATAGATATGTCCTGCTTGGGCTTTCACTGTTATTTAATAATCCCAGTGACTATGGTTATGTGTGTAATAATTACTACACGATACACACTGTGCCAGCCGTGTCCTTTTTTTTTTTCTGTTAGTGTGATAACACAAAACCTGATGCCTGCACAATGGCTTCCCACCCCCAGTAGCCATCTTCCTCCCTCCCTCCCTCCCTCCCTTCCTTCCTTCCTTCCTTCCTTCCTTCCTTCCTTCCTTCCTTCCTTCCTTCCTTTCTTTCCCTTGTAATAGCATAGAAATAGAGAGACAGAGAGAAGAGGAAAGAAAGAGAAACACTTTCAAGTACTGTTCCATTACTCATAAAGCTTCACCCCTTCAGGTGGGAACTGAGGGCTTGAACTCAGGTCCTCACTCATGCTAACACATGTGCTCTATTGAGTATGCCACTGTACCTGCATTCCCTCCCTTAGCTACATTATTAATAATAATAATATTATTATTTATTATTTTATTATGTGTTATTATTTACATTATAAGATGACTCCATTGAAGAAATGATTGGATTCTAAATTTGGTAAACACCTAAGGTTTAATTATATAATTATCTTCTATTGTTGCATGATGTTTTTTCTTCCTGTAATAAATTATATTTACTTACCATATACTGTATGTACTAGGTCCTGTATACATGCCATTTCTACCTTTTATAAATTCTGTGATGTATTTTTTTTCTATTTTTTATTTTTTATTTATAAAAAGGAAACATTGACAAAAACATAGGATAAGAGGGGTACAAGTCCACACAGTTCCCACCACCAGAACTCCGTATTCCATCCCCTCCCATGATAGCTTTCCTATTCTTTTTTAAAAATTTTTTAAAAAATATTTTTTTTATTTATTTTTCCCTTTTTGTTGCCCTTGGTTTTTTTAATTGTTGTAGTATTATTGTTGTTGTTATTGATGTCATCGTTGTTAGATAGGACAGAAAGAAATGGAAAGAGGAGGGGAAGACAGAGAGGGGGAGAGAAAGACAGATACCTGCAGACCTGCTTCACCACTTGTGAAGCGACTCCCTTGCAGGTAGAGAGCCGGGGGCTTGAACCGGGATCCTATGCCAGTCCTTGCACTTTGCGCCATGTGCACTTAACCCGCTGCGCTACCGCCCAGCTCCCAGCTTTCCTATTCTTTATCCCTCTTGGAGTATGTAGAGTTTTGTCTATTTTTAACTGAAGATGAAATTGAATTTTAGAGAGGCAATTTCCTGTTTAGATGTGCAGTACTAGGAAGAGCAGAACAGTATCTCAAATCCAGCTCTACCTAACACCAAAATTGGCATTGCCACCTTATCAGGGATCAAAAGTGCATGATGTGGGATGAAAAAATATCTCTCAAGATTACTAATGTGGCTAACTGCCAATGATGCAAGAAGGCTTTAAGAAGTAAACAACTTGATCAGGTCCTGCTTTTAGTTTCCCTTTCAGATCTTCTTAGTCAGCTTCTGTTGATGAGTGGGATCATCCCATACTCATCTTTATCTTTCTCACTTAGTTCACTTAACATAATTCCTTCTAGCTCTGTCCAAGATGGGTCAGAGAAGGTGGGTTCATTGTTCTTCATAGCTGCATAGTATTCCATTGTGTATATATACCACAGCTTTCTCAGCCACTCATCTGGTGTTGGACATCTGGGTCGCTTCCAGGTTTTAGCTATTATGAATTGTGCTGCTATGAACATAGGAGTACACACCTCTTTTTGGTTGGGTGTTATGGAGTCCTTGGGGTATAACCCCAGGAGAGGAATTATTGGGTCATATGGAAGGTCCATGTCTAGCCTTCTGAGAGTTTTCCAGACTGCTCTCCACAGAGGCTGTACCAATTTACATTCCCACCAGCAATGTAAAAGGGTTCCTCTGTCCCCACATCCTCTCCAGCATTTGTTGCTGCTGTCCTTTTTGATGTATGCCATTCTTACAGGAGTGAGGTGGTATCTTAGTGTTGTCTTGATTTGCATTTCTCTGATAATCAGTGACCTAGAGCAGTTTTTCATATGTTTGTTATCCTTTTGGATCTCCTCTGTGGTGAATGTTTTGTTCATTTCCTCTGCCCATTTTTGGATGGGGTCATTTGCTTTTTTGCGGCTAAGTTTGCTGAGCTCTTTATATATTTTGGTGATTAGTTTCTTGTCTGATGTATGGCATGTGAAGATCTTCTCCCATTCTGTGAGGGGTCTCTCTGTTTGTTTAATAGTTTCTTTGGATGTGCAGAAGCTTTTCAATTTGATGTAGTCCCATTGGTTTGTTTCTGCTTTGGTCTTCCTTGCAATTGGGTTTGATTCATCAAAGATGTCCTTGAGGTGTATGTGGGAAAGTGTTTTACCAATGTTTTCCTCTAAGTATTTGATTGTTTCTGGTCTGACATCTAGGTCTTTGATCCATTTGGAGTTGATTTTTGTTTCTGGTGAGATAAAGTGGTTCAATTTCATTCTTCTGCATGTTTCAACCCAGTTTTCCCAGCACCATTTATTAAAGAGAGCCTCCTTTTTCCATTTAATCCTTTGGGCCCCCTTATCAAAGATTGACTATTATTTTTATAACTATCTACCTATATTTATATGTATTTGCCCATATTTTCTATGGTCTTACCTTCTCTTTCTAAGTTACACCTACTATTTCTGAGGTCCTTCCCTTTTCTTTTCTTTTCTTTTTTTTTTTTTCCACTCTTCTCTCTTTGGGTACTGATGGAACTGGAATTCATAGCCCTCTGGTCATCTGCCCCTAAAATTTACCTCTCTGAGAATATAGACCAAAATTCTTTATGGAGTGCAGAAGGTGGTCATTCTGGTTTCTATAATTTCTTCTCTGCTGGACAAGGACTTTGGTAGATTGATCCATACCCATGCCCTCTTTCTATCTTCCCCTAGTGGGATTGATGGGTTGCATTGGATCGACCTTCTTGTGGTGCATCTCGTGAGTACCCATTCATTGGGGAAACTGACGATCCTTCCTAGCTGACTGAATCCACATGGATCCCAGTCACTTTCAAAGCCAGCAATAAGCAGCTCCTGACAGCTTTCAACCTGACGCTGTTGACTGGCTACGGAAGAAGGGCAAACACTAGAAGAAGAAGTGGGATTGGTTTCTCGAGAGGTGAGGTTCTGTCCAGGGAGTTCAGGATGAAATTGTAGTAGCATTTGCAACCTGGTGGCTGAAATGCAGTAATATATAAAGCAGGACAAAATTTTTAATAAGCAGAAACCACAAAGTAGGACTAGAGAAGATGTAAATAGGGGTTTTAGGGTGGATAGAAGCTAGGAAATCTAAGTATGTTCTTCTGATCCTATGACTGTGGTAATTTCTGCTGGAGCTTGATAGACAAGCTGCAAATGGACTAAAAATATTGTTTGGGAAGGTAGTCTAAGAGTTGAGACTAGGACTAGGAAGCTGGATTAGGGCAGAGAGTAGTTCCAAAACTTGAAGAAAATATATAAATACAATTAACTATTTACCATGTTGATCTGACCCAGGGTCCATATCTATTCATATTTAGTACAGGAGCCTACGTAACCCTGATAGTCTGTGTTTGCAGTCCATTGTCACAGCTTGGAATATTCCAGGCTGCATTTATTTCAGGATCAGTCTTCCTCAAGAAGACTGATTAATATGACAGATTAATATGACCCAGCCTCCCTTTAGAGAGTAGGGCAGTTCTTACCATTGCTATTCAATGGTGTGGAGTGTCCGGTCATGAAGAAGACCACAATAGGGCTTATAATGACATTCCTGATGGAAATGACCACTGATGGTGGCTCATCTCACTTAACATGATCCTTTCAAGATCCATCCAGAATGAGTTGAAGAAGGTGAATACATAGTTTTTAATAGCTGAGTAGTATTCCGTTGTGTATGTAGAACACAACTTTCTTAGCCACTCATCTGTTGTTGCACTCCTGTGTTACTTCCAGGTTTTGGCTATCAAAAAGTGTGCTGTTAGCAGCATAAGTATACACGAATCTTTTTTGGATGGGTGTGTTTGGTTCCTTAGGACACATCCCCAAGAGAGGGATTGCTGGGTTATATTGTAGGTCTATTTCAGACCTTCTGGGAGATCGCCACACTGCTCTCCATAGGGATTGGACCCCCACCAACAGTGCAGGAGTGTTCCTTTGCACCCACAACTTCTCCAACACTTGTTGTTATCCTTTTTGACGTATGACATTCTCACAGGGGTGAAGTGATATCTCAATGTCTTTATTTGCATTTCTCTGATAATCAATGACTTAGAGCTTTATTTTATTTTATTTTATTTTACTTTGTTGGCCTTTTGGATCTCTGGTGAATATTCTGTTCATGTCCTCTCCTTGTTTTTGGATGGGGTCATTTGGTGAGTTTGGTGAGCTCTTTGTATGTTTTAGTTATTAGTCTTTTGTCTGATACATGACATGTAAAGATCTTCTATTTAGTAAGAAGTTTCTTTGATTGGGTAGTGGTTTCTTTTGCTGTTCATGAAATTTTCCAATATAATGTAGCCCCATGGGTTTATTTTTTATTTTGTCTTCCTTATAGCTGGATTTGTGTCATTGAGGATGCCTATTAAATTTAGATGGAAAAGAGTTCTGCCAATATTTTCCTTCCTTTAAGTATATGATAGTTTCTGGTCTAATGTCTAAGTCCTTGATCCATTTGGAGTTGACTTTTGTTGGTGCTAAAATGTAGTGGTTCCATTTCATTCTTCTACATGTTTTAACCCTATTTTTCCAGCACCATTTGCTGAGATTCTACTTCTCCATTTAATGCTTTGGACTCCCTTATCAAAAATTATATGACCATAGTTGTGGATGCTTATTTCTTAGCCCTTCATCTAATCTAGTGGTCAGTGTGTCTATTTTTGTTCCAGTATCAGGCAGGTTTGATTATAGTGGCCCTATAACATAGTCTGAGGACTGGGAGTGTGATGCCTCCAGTTCTGTTGTTTTTTCCTCAAATTGATTTTGGTGAGTCTATGTGTTTTCTTGTTCCAGATGAACTTTTGTAGATTTCAGTCTGTCTTTTAAAAACTTGGGTATAAACTTGATGGGGATTGCACTAAATTTGTATATGTGTCTAGGTAGACTATTCACTTTGAAGATGTTAGTTCTTCTAACTCATAAATATGGAATATCTTTCCACTTTTTTGTGTCTTTTTCTATTTCCTTGAATAGTGACTTATTTTTCAATATACAAGTCTTTCATTTCTTGTGCTAGATTTATTACTAGATAACTATCTTTGCTGCAGTAGTTAATGGGACTGAGTTTTGTATATCTTCTTCTTTGACTTAATGTTGCATAGAGGAATGCCACTGACTTCTGTATGCTAATTTTGTAGTCTGACACCTTACTATATTGCCTGATCATTTCCAGAAACTTTCTTCTAGATTTTTTTAGGTTTTGCCTTTTAATATTTCATGTTATTTATTTTATTACTGGATAAAGACAGAGAAATTGAGAGGGAATGGAGAGAGAGAGAGAGAGAGAGAGACCTGTATTCCTACTTCACTGCTTGTGAAGCTTTCCCCCTGCAGGTGGGGACCAGGGACTTTAACCCAGGTCCTAGAACACTATAATGTGTGCTCCTAACCAGGTGTGCCACCACCTGTCTCCGCTTTAAGTTTTTCTATGTATACTCTCATATCATCTGCAAATAGTGACAATTTGACCTCTTCTCTACCAACAGGTGTCCCTTTTTATCCTGCTCAGTTTCTCTGTTAGCTTGTTTCGCTAATTATACTCTTAACTATTTCAGCTTTTGGCTTCGTAATTGCCTCAAGATAGTTTATATTTTCTTTCTGAGTCTCATTTGTTGCTTCCCCATTTCTGATATTTCCCTCAAAAACTTTCCTCACTCCTGTGATTAGTGCAGCAGCTAGTATTTGGATGCTTTCCTTATTCTTTTTTTTTTCTTTTTTTAACTTCTTTTTTTTTTAATTTTTTAAATTTTTTATTTAAGAAAGGATTAGTGAACAAAAGCATAACGTAGGAGGGGTATAACTCCACACAATTCCCAACACCCAATCCCCACAACCCACCCCCTCCCATGGTAGCTTTCCCATTCTCTAGCCCTCTGGGAGCATGGACCCAGGGTCGTTGAGGGTTGCAGAAGGTAGAAGGTCTGGCTTCTGTAATTGCTTCCCCGCTGAACATGGGCGTTGACTGGTCGGTCCATACCCCCAGTCTGCCTCTCTCTTTCCCTAGTAGGGTGGGTCTCTGGGGAAGCTGAGCTCCAGGACACATTGGTGTATTTGGATGCTTTCCTTATTCTTTTTTTTTCTTTTTTTAACTTCTTAAAAAAATATTTATTTATTCCTTTTTGTTGCCCTTGTTGTTTTTTATTGTTGTCATCGTTGTTGGATAGGACAGAGAGAAATGGAGAGAGGAGGGGAAGACAGAGAGGGGAAGAAGCAGGACAGAAGCCCAGTAAAAATCTCAACAAGCCAAAAGCAAATAAGAATGAGTAAAGCGGGAGTTGGGCTGTAGCGCAGCGGTTTAAGCACAGGTGGCGCAAAGCACAAGGACCGGCATAAGGATCCCGGTTCGAACCCCAGCTCCCCACCTGCAGGGGAGTCACTTCACAGGCGGTGAAGCAGGTCTGCAGGTGTCTGTCTTTCTCTCCCCCTCTCTGTCTTCCCCTCCTCTCTCCGTTTCTCTCTGTCCTATCCAACAATAATAACTACAACAATAAAACAACAAGGGCAACAAAAGGGAATAAATAAATAAAGTAAAATATAAAAAAAAAAGAATGAGTAAAGCATCCAAAGTTGGGTGGTAGTACAACACGTTAAGCGCAAGTGGCGCAAAGACCACTGTAAGCATCCCTGTTCAAGCCCTGGCTCCCCACCTGCAGAGAGGTTGCTTCACAAGTGAATTTCCTAGTCATCTACTAAGCCTGTTCAATTCTAGTAAGTCTTGTTCACTGTTTCTATCTACCCAACTATGCCCCAAAAGTATATCATGTTTTACCCTCGAGATAGAAAAATTGTACTGTCTTCTCATTCTTCTAAGCCACCACCCCACCTGTATGAGTTTCCATTGTAACTATAATTTTACAAATATAATTCTTTAACTATTAGTCTTCATTTTCTCTGATTTATTTGTCAAAATGAAAATGAAACAGTAAAAATCTCTGAAGATAAATTCTACATTTTGTGCCTGATATAACAGTTTAGTTTTCTAGTTCTGTTTCTATTGAAGAAACTTGCATCCAAGTATTGAATGTCAATAGCACCCGCCCAAGAGAATCATAGTCAGTTGAGGCTGCCAATTTCTTGGTACTGATAAGAAGGTGTGAGTGAGTTTGCTGTTCCTCTAGGCTAGAGCTCAATGAACAAAATAATCTTTCTCTATTTATTCACAGAACTTCTGTGGTTGGCAGTATTCTAATTAGTTTTCAGTTAGTGTTTCTCAGGAGTATATAGAGATTAAAGCCCCAAAGTTTTCTTATAAGATATAAATATTCCTGGAGAATATATTTAAAAAGAAAGAAAAATATATTCTGAATTTTATAACTTTAGTCATCAATTCAGTATTTGTCTGCCTGAAAACAAACTAAATAAATAGAATTTTTGTCCTCTACTTTTTGGGGGCAGCTGGGGTTACCTCCAGAGCTTCATTGTTCTGGGCTGACATTTTTCTTTTCTTTTCTTTTTTTTTTTCTTTTTTTTAGATAGAAGGGGTGGGGAGAAGAATGATGAGGAAGAAGAGAATAAGAGAGAGGGGGAGGACGAAGAGAAAGAGGGAGAAGAAGACCACAGCACCAGAGCTCCTATTAAGATGGTGGGGACCAGACTTTAGCCTGAATCATGCATGTTGCAAAACTGTGTCCTATCCAAGTGAGCTATTTCATTGGCCTTGCCCTCTGTTTATGAGACCCTGCTGTCTCAGATAGCAAGCACACTACTTTCTGCACATTACAGAACATTAATGGTGTGAGCTGGAAGTTGCCCTAAATCTAGGCCTCTAAGATTAGTAAAAAGTATGTATATCTAAAACACCTTTTGTCTTATCTGTTCAAAATACTAACCTCCTCATATGTAAATATGTTAATACTAAATTGAGTTCTGACTTTTTTTCTCAAGTTTTACTAAGCTTTCATAAGTTTTTTCTTAGTTTTACTAAGTTTCCCTTGGGGGGGGAGAAGATTACTTTGATCAAAGCTAATTAGCTATATAAGTGGCTATTTAAAATAGGTATAGTAGTCATAGAAATGTGGAAATATGTATAAAAAAAAGAAAAGATTTTCCTTTTTTCTTTTTTCCTTCAGTGTTATCTCTGGGGCTCAGTGTCTGCACTATGAATTCACTGCTCCATTGTTGCTGCTGTTATTGTTGAATGAGACAGAGAGAAATTGAGAGAGGTCACAAGTGGTGAAGCAGGTCTGCAGGTGCTTATCTTTATTTTTCATTTTTATTATTTTTAGTAGAACTGAGGTCTTGTGCATAATTTTTTTGCATGTTCTATTTCACTACTCAAGACTACTTTTTTCCTTCAGATAGAGAGGTGGGCAGGGCAGGGGTTGGTGGTAGAGCCATCATAGCACTAGAACTTTCTCTGTTTTCAGAACACGCCCAATGTGATGCAGGGGCTTGGGCCTAGGTCACACATGGCACCTTATCCATTGAGCAACTTCCTTGGTGGAAGTTTTTTTATGTTAAATTTATTATGCAATACATCTATTGCATATTGCATTATGTTATGCACTGTATATAATAACAATAATATACTCAAATTCCAAGGCCAAATGCACCTGTCAATAACTGATTTTATCTAAATCAGTGATACTTTTGAGGATACAGAAGTTATCTACTAAGAACAGGCATTCTTTTTTTTTTTTAATTTTTTATTTAAGAAAGGATTAATGAACAAAAAAATAAGGTAGGAGGGGTACAACTCCACACAATTCCCACCACCCAATCTCCATAACCCACCCCCTCCCCTGAGAGCTTTCCCATTCTCTAGCCCTCTGGGAGCATGGACCCAGGGTCATTGAGGGTTGCAGAAGGTGGAAGGTCTGGCTTCTGTAATTGCTTCCCCGCTGAACATGGGCGTTGACTGGTCGGTCCATACTCCCAGTCTGCCTCTCTCTTTCCCTAGTAAGGTGTGTCTCTGGGGAAGCAGAGCTCCAGGACACATTGGTGGGGTCTTCAATCCAGGGAAGCCTGGCCAGCATCCTGGTGGCATCTGGAACCTGGTGATTGAAAAGAGAGTTAAAATATGAAGCCAAAAAATTTGTTGAGCAATCATAGATCCCAAGCTTGGAATAGTGGAGAGGAAGTGTTAGGGAGGTACTCACTGCAAACTCTAGTGTACTACTGCTTTCAGGTATATATTTTGCAGTAGTTTATGGATACGTGTGCACATAAGCTCTCTCTCACAGAAACTGGTGTATATCTAGATTATGGGACTTTGTTAGAAAGTGAACTACCTGAGATGAAATTAGAGTGTACTATAAAAGGAAAGGTCTCACCCGAGTAATGAAGCTGAAGGGTTGTCATTCCACACGTGAAGTCTCTGGATACCGTCTGAGGTGAAGCATGTTGAGGTGGCAATCGTTGCGTTGGTTAGGTTGTGATCGGCGGAGGCAATATTATTTGGTTTGGATTGGGAGATGCATACGGGAAAGTGGGCCCTGTCCAAGGAAGAACAGGCATTCTACTCACTAAGAACTGTCTAGTAGAAGAACAAGGCTCTCTCAGGTAAGTGTCTTGTCTTCTTTGTATAGATACCTAAGGGAGGAATTGCTGGATTGTATGGCAACTATGTACTTAATGTTTCTGAGGAATTGTAACTGTTCTTCACTGGACAATAAACCAATTTACTTTTCTTTCTTTCCTTCTTTCTTTCTTTCTTTCTTTCTTTCTTTCTTTCTTTCTTTCTTTCTTTCTTTCTTTCTGTTTTCTTCCTGCCACCAAGGTTATTGCTGGGACTTGGTGCAGGCACTAGGAATCCACTACACTGCTCCAAGCAACCATTTTTTATTCCCTTTTCCCTTTCTTTTCTTCTCCTACTTCTTCTCCTTCTCCTTCTCCTTCTCCTTCTCCTTCTCCTTCTCCTTCTTCATCTTCTTTTCTCCTCCTCCTCCTCCTCCTTCTCCTTCAATAAGACAGAGAAAAATGAGAGGGGAATGGGAAGATAGAGAGAGAGACACCTGCAGACCTACTTCACTGCTTGTAAAGTGTGCCGCCCCCCCCCCCCCGCATGTGGGGAGTGGGTTCTTGAACCTGGGTGCTCACACAAGGTAACATCTACACTTAACAAGAGGTATCACTGCCCAACCCCCCCCCCAGTTTTCTGTTCTCATCAATAATATAAAAGGGCTCAAGTTTGACCACAGCCTCACCAGTACTCTTTTTGCAGCCAGAGTTTTTGCTGGGGTTTTGTGTCCATACAATCCTGTCACTCTGAGAGGACCTTCTCTTTTTAAATAAAAGGTGAGAGGAAAAGAAAGTAAGATAGATATCTTCACAGCTTATGAAACTTGTCCTTTTGCATGGTGTTCCCATATCTTGTCTGGGGCTTGAACCTACACCCATGCACACTGTAAAGTGTGTAATGCCGAATGAACCACCTTCTGATCCCTCTTTTTTTTTTTTTCCAATGTAAGACAGTCTCATAGATGGTGAAGTATGCTGGGGACATGTCCAACTGTAATCCTGTGGCTAGAGCAGTTTTGTAAGTCAACATTTTTCTCAATAAGGTGGTTAAAAAAAGAGAGATAGAGAAAAACCAGATTGAAGACAGAACACCATTTCCAATATACAGGAGAGAAATCCTGATAATTACTTGGGCAGGCAGTGTGAAAAGAGCTGAGTGGGTGGATTCCCAATGAAACTTCTCTGAATGGCACTACCAGAACTTAGTGACCAACAGAGTATGTGGACTGAAGAGAGAGAGGACAGTCTCATGAAGTATGGGAAGAGTATAAATTACATTTGGGGCCAATTAAAGTTGCTGTGCATGTGGAACATTCAGATACAAATATGAAAAGGTTCCAGGAAATACAGATTTAGAATTCAGAGAAGTTGAGTCCAGAAAAGGAGTTTTGAAAGTCAAACTAAAACCAGGCTTCTCAGGAAAAGATGTTAAGTAAAAGGATGAGGACTATTATTTGCAATTCTGGAGATTCCATCAGTTAAAAGACATGGATAAAATGGAATATTCAGAGATGTGAGACAAGAGAAAGACTGTAAAAGGATACATGCAAAGCTATATGAAATATTGGGAGCACACGGTAAATATTTCCTGAATGAGTAAGTGTTGTAATTTCCAATATACTTTTTCTTCTCAAAATATTGCTCATCTCCCTACTATTAGAAAAAATTCCTCTTTTGTAAATTTTCTGCTCCTACTATTTAATCTTTAAAAAAAAATCTTACAATGATAAACAGTAGATACACATAGATCCTTTCTGAGAAATACTAGTAAAGCAAATAAATTCAATTTTATTTATATTCCTTTAGTTTGCTTGTATTGTACTGCCTGGGTAGTCAAGAAGCCCTAGAATATTTAAAATACGTAAACAAAGAAACAAGAAGTAGTTAATGGCTGCTTCTGCAGCAGCCCATCAAATTAGAATAATCAAATGCATCTTTGAGTAAACTCATGTGCACATATCTGTAAACAGCAATTTTCATTCCTTTAAAAGAACAAATCACACGCTACAAAAATACAAAATCATTCTCACTTCAAGTTCTAGATGAGAATAAGTTATAATGAGAGAATTTGTACTTTCTAATTAGAGTTGATTTTTTAAAGCAGGGAAATCAAATGGTGAGTTACTACAAAGGATAGGAAGTCTGCAGCCAATTATTCGAAGAAAACACTATAAAGCACTTCCAAATCAAATAGAGATAAAAAGTTTCAAAAACTCTCAGGGACAACTAGAAAGCACATATTCTGTCTCCCAGAATTCCAATGAATTTTTGTATATAGGTAGAAGAGTGCTGTGAGTTGCTGTGCAGGAGGAATTTGATGGGTTGGCCATGCTCTGAAAAGGCCTCCATTTGGGTGTTTGCCAGGTCTCCCTGAGCACTCAGTGCACACAATCACTGCATTTGCATGTGTAAATTGGGTAACGGTGTGCCTAGCTATCAGATCTGTATGTGAAAAATTCTATCAGCATATGCAGGATTGGTTGTGTGCCACCAGAGGAGAACTTTTAATGGGGTTGCATTGTTGGGGGAGCAAAATTTCTAAGAGTCTGAGACCAAATCCTTTTGAATATATCCTTGGATCCAGCGTAGATGCCCCTATGGATAACTGGCACCTTGATAATTACTCTGTTGTACAGTCTCCCAAATTTTATCTATGGGAGGAAATTCATCAGAGGACCATTTGACCAACTCTAATTAGCACAGAACAAAACTGTACCCAAGTTACTCCTGGCAGGACCTAACTGGGCCAAAGGAACAGACAGTAGCACAATCAATCCATTCATGGTGGCTACCTTAATATCAGCATGGATCTATACAAAATTGACTTGGTTTTTTTTTTTTCTCTACCCTGAATATATATATTTGGTCACATCATTTTGCTTTTCTGAAGACTTCAGTGTTTCTCAATTGCATCATGGAAGGAATAGATAAGATCATCTCATAACCTCCGTCAACAACGTTGGTTATACATAATGATCTTTCTTGAACATAACCTTACTGGCTTTCTTCCTTCCTTCTAGCTGCCTCTGCTGTTGGACACCTTATGTATTAGTACCCTAGAATGAAACCCATAGTTTGATTGAGAATTTGCCCAAGGAACTTAGTGAAAGTATTTCCAGAATAAAAAAAAAAAAATCAGTATATATAAGGTGTAGGGGTAACAGAATTTAGTATTTTAAACTGCAATGCAGGAATTAAAAAAAAAACTGGAATATTTGCTGCTTTATTCTAGACAGTTGTCGTCTCTGATAATCCTTACTTTTCCTGTACTACTCTCATAAACAAAAACAAGTAATAGCAAAACCCAATATGAAACAAATATCATGATATATTGCTCTAGGAACTTGCTTGCTTCTTATTCTATAATGTGACCATATGTACACAGACTGTTCATTCCAATTTGAAAGTTAGTGCTTGATATAATCTTCTGTCACCAGCTACCGAAAACAAACGGATTACGTATCCCCTGGTCTTCCTGTCACCCATTCAGTTTCCCAGCAGACTTTCTTAAAGTTTGTTTTGAGTATTATCTACTCAGAAACACCTAAGATTTTTCTCTATTTAAGATCTGCCATATAATGGACATCTCTTAAGTGATTGTCCCTGCCCCTGCCCCAAGTGTGTATAGTCGGTGACGAGAGCAGACTGATTTATGGTCACTCAGTATCTAAAAGGTGTAGCATCCCATTCCACAAACAGTATTCTGCTAGATGAGAAAGTATCATAAACACATTGGAGAATCCTCAGCCTAGGAACCATAAACAACTGTTATTTCCTCCCACATTTTAATTTAGCTATCTGTTCTGGATTACATAAATAAAAAATGAGCCTATATTTTCTTTATGAAATAAATCAGTCTCTCTACATAGGAACCACTAGTTAGATTGAACATTAGAGCACATATAAAATTGCATCCTTAAAAGACATGAAAATATTTCTCAATAAAAAAAAAGCTGCCCAGAGTGACCTTCATGTTGAGCAGTGGGAGGTCAGCACTGGCACTAAATCATTTTGATTCACAGATGAGATCAACATATTCATATTTGTTTGCCAAATGTGTATTTTAATTTAAGCTTTCTCTGATTGATGCATGTAATTTATGCTGCTCAGAACTAAGGCATCACATTTTTTCTTTTTTCCCCTAACTAACAGGGGGAGACTTTCTTGGAAACAGATAAAGGGAAGAGTCCAGTAATTTGTAGCAATGTGACTAGAGTCACACATGTCCTAGAATTAATGTTCTTCATTAGGGTGAATAGGATCAGCTGTATGTATACATCAGGTTTTTAATTAACTCAGTCCCCACAACAGGATTCATGATTCAAACTGTTAGCATTTTTTTAAAAATCACAAAATTAAAAAAAATTAATTAGGAGGCACATCCCTTTTCACCTGCCAAAAAAAAAGGGGGAGCAGGATACTCAGAGAAATGAAAGGCTCTTTGTATTATATTGAGAGTGCTCAGAATATCTTTATAATCCTGTGTTAATCAGATAAAGGAGAGTTTGGCATTCAGTGGTTCCAAAGAGATGCTGAAATCTCAACCAGTTGTGGTTCTCTCTCTCTCTACACACACACACACACACACACACACACACATACACACATACACATGCATACACACACATACACACGCATACACATACATGCACACATACACATATATACACACACATTCACGTACACACACACACATATATATATACACACACATACACACATATATATACATACACATACACACACACACACACACACACAACTGTTTTCAACTTTGCTATATTGAAGTCCTAAAAGTATTATTTGGACTTTGTTGAATCTATTCAACTGCCTTGTTCTTGTAGAACTGTCCTGCTGATATTTTCTTATCATACTTATTATCAATTTAAAGAAACTCCAATAAGGCAGCATGAGAAGCTTAAGTGAGGGGTGAGGGGAGAAACTTTTTATAGCAACTTCATTCTCTGAGATCATATTAACATAAATTTGACAGTTAATCTCCATATTGCAAAAAAGGCTGCCCAGACTTATTTAATTAAACTTAGAACAAATATGTTTCTTTATTTGCCAGGTACAGTTTTTATCTTAAAATACTCACTTCTAATTATTATGCAAGACTGGTTTATGGCGGGGGCATGGGGCAGTGGATGGCAAGAACGGTGGGGGTGGGGGTGTTTCAGCTGCCATAGATCCTAGATTGCACAAGCCCAAAGAAGTTGATTAAAGATGTGAAAGGTGCTGGTCATTTGGCCAAGTTAGTTCTTTGCTTTTAATTTTAAATAATAGGATTGTTTCTGAATATTTTAAAGGGATATTCATGTAAATGAGATGGGAGAGAAAAAAGAAGCAGACATCCCAGCAATAGCTTCTGATGGTACTGTGGCTTGAACCTGGGACTCCATAAGCCTCAGGCATGAAAGTCTAATTCTAGGGGAGTCGGGCGGTAGGGCAACGGGTTAAGCGCAGGTGGCGTAAAGCACAAGGACCAGCCTAAGGATCCAGGTTACAGCCCCCGGCTCCCCACCTACAGGGGAGTCACTTCACAGGTGGTAAAGCAGGTCTGCAGGTGTCTATCTTTCTCTCCTCCTCTCTGTCTTCCCCTCCTCTCTCCATTTCTCTCTGTCCTATCCAACAACAACATCAAAAACAACAACAATAATAACCACCACAAGAATAAAAAACAACAAGGGCAACAAAAGGGAAAATAAATAAATAAATAAATATAAAAAAGAAAAAGAAAAAAAATATATAAAGTTGATAGTGAGCATTGTGAACCAGATAATATGTAATCCATCTATCAATCTTTTAAAAAGATTTTAAACATTTTAAATTATTTATTATTGTATAGAAACAGGGAAATTGAGTGGGCAGTGGGAGAGACAGAAGGAAAGAGACAGAGAGACACCTGCATCCCTGCTTCACCCCTCATGAAGCTTCACAGGCAGTGAAGCAGGTCTGCAGGTGTCTGCCCTATCCAACACTGATGACATCAATAACAACAACAATAATAACTACAACAATACAAAAAAAACAAGGGCAACAAAAGGGAATAAATAAATAAATATTAAAAAAGGAAGTCGAATTTTATAGCATTATGCAATTTTCTAGCTCTGAAAATTATTTAATAAAGTTTTGAGTAAGATTCCAAATAATTTATCCAAAGAACTACCTTGTGGAAAGAATAGACAAGGTCTCTAAGTATTGCCCCATCAACTGGAGAGATAGAAAATCAAGATACGGGAGTCAGGCGGTAGTGCAGCAGATTAAGTGCACATGGCACAAAGCTCAAGGATTGGTGATAGGAACCCGGTTCGAGCCCCTGGCTCCCCACCTACAGGGGAGTCGCTTCACAAGTGGTGAAGCAGGTCTGCAGGTGTCTGTCTTTCTCTCCCCTTTTCTGTCTTTTCCTCCTCTCTCCATTTCTCTCTGTCCTATCCAACAACGACATCAATAACCACAACAATGTTAAACAACAAGGGCAACAAAAGGGAAAATAAATATTTAAAAAATCTTAAAAAAAAAAAAAAGAAAAACAATATACTTCTAATCTGGGCAAACAATACCTTTCAATTCTAGAACATAAACTATATAACTGTTGACAGAATAATTTTGCATGCATTTGTTTATTTGATAAATGGATAAAATATGTCTATTCAGACTGAGATACAGAAAGACACGATGTGTGAGGAGCAAGGGTTTTCACTGGACTTTCAGTTTAATACTTGACTATGTGCAAAAACTCATGTAGAACTTCAAAATATCCACTTACTGAAATTACTGTATCTGTCAGGGTTCTAAGTAGCCAAAATCAGTTTTAGCTGAATTAAATAGCAAGCCTATTTATTCAAAGCTCTCAGAATTCCCAAGTTAGTTGAAAAATGGTTCTGTTTACGTGGCCCAAATCTCTAACTAAGGAGACTCTTGTTACATCTATTTGTAGTCATGATACCTGTTCATTAAACATTTGTTTATTTGGTTTTGGCCAGTGCACCATTCAACTCAGGCTATTGGCATAAGAGACTGAACCAGGAGCCTCATGCCTGTAAACTCTGTGAATCCCTGCTTTGTTCTTCCTATCCCTACTCAAATACATTTGAGAACAAAATAGCATAAAATTAAAAAACTCTTTGCTCATATTTCCCTCAGTAATATTCAGTGATACTAAAAGCAAAGGAATTCAACATGAATATTTTTTTCCTTTAAATTCTGCTTATCTGTCTATAGAAGACAGATTAGGTGCTCTAAGATTTATCTGGGAGTCCTATATCAGAATTCTTACATGCTATTATTTTTAGAATCCTTACCTTTCATATTTACCTCAAAATTATCTACTCATTCAGGAATGATTTTTTGAAGAGTTGAAATTAATATTTGTGAAAGTAATTTTTACACTACAGTTCAATGTCAATTGTTGCTACACAATTTAGTGCTTTATATCATGACAACTTACTTTGGAAATTTAATTTCCTGTTTTAAATTCTTTAAATTTAATTTAGTTAGTATTGGATTAAGACAGAGAAAAATTGAAAGGGAAGGGGGAGATAGAGAGGGAGAGAGACAGAGAAACACCTGTACCTCTACTTTACCACTTATGAAGCTTTCTCCCGGCAGGTGGGGACCAGGATCTTGAACCCGGGTCGTTATGCACTATAGTGTGTGCACTTAATCAGGTGTGCCACTACCTGACCCCCTCATTACAGCTGTTTATAAAACTTCCATTTTTTCTAGTCTTTGCTCCTGGATTGAAGGATTATTTACCATAGACTTCCCCCGCCCCATAACATACAAGGAGAGTGCTACTAATCTACAATAGGGTCAAACGATGCTACTCACTGATGTCCCAGGTTGCTCTGTGCAGTTCTTAACTTTGATGTTTGTTAAAAAATTCTTTAATTTTCTCATTTCTCAAAGAGGCATATGAACTTCTAAGACCACAATTTAGGCTCTTTCATAACCTGGCTGTCATTTTCTTTTCTTTATCACCTTCAGACTTCAATTTCTTAGGCCCAAATTAATTTAAAACCTCTGTAAATACTTTGTGCAATTTGTTATAAGCATAAAACTTTTCCTACTTGTGTTATTTATCTCTGTGGGACCAACCCCAATTATGTCTTTTAAATGTTTACTATCCTCCACTAGGGAAAGGTAGAAACAGGCTTGGGGATCCACTTGCCAACACCCATGCCCAGCAGAGAAGCAATTACAGAAGCCAGAACTCCCACCTTCTGTACTCCATAAAATATTTTGGTTCATTTTGGATAGGGTTATGTGTAACTTGGAAACGAAGAGAAGACAGGATCTTAAAAAGGGCAGTTATATACAAATATAGACAGATAGATGTAGAAATAATAGTTAACCCATATCTGCAACTTTGAGAGAACTTAGCTTACAATTGGGGATTCAGAACTCTGGTGGTGAGAATGGTATGGAGTTATATACCTGTTGACATGTAATTTTATAAATCATTAATAAAATTTAAAAAAAGAATTTTGGTCCATAGTCCAAGAGTTGATAAATGTTGAGGGAAGATTACCAGAGGGCTCTGCACTCTGATTTCATCAGGACATGGAGAGAAGAGAAAGGGGAAAGAAAGGGGGATAGGTGTGTGACTTAGAAAGGAAGAGAAAGCAGAACTGTAGGGAAAATGGACAAACGTGTATAAATATAAATAGATAATTAAAGAAATGATACCCATACCTGTGATCTTGAAAAAACTAATGCAGTTTCCAATGGAAGAATGGGAACACGGAACTCTGGTGGTGGGAACGGTATGGAATTATACTTGTTATATGATAATTTTGTAAATCAACAGTAAATTGCTAATAAAAAATGAAACTAAATTAAGAAATGCTCATTATTAAGAATCCACTAGGTCTTTTAGTTAACTCAGGGAAATAAGGATGTAAGGGGAAATAAAGACTTGTTAAAGAGGGGGCCAGTTAGTGGCACACCTGGTTAAATGCACACAATACAGTATGCAAGGCCCCGGGCTCAAGCCCTGATACCCACCTGTAGGGGAAAGCTTCATGAATGGGGAAGCAGAACTGCAGTTGTCTCTCTGCCTCTCTCCCTCTTTACCTTCCCTCCTCTGGATTTCTCTCTGTCTCTATTCAATAATAAAAAATAAAACTTCTGGAGGCACTGCATGAAAGCTCACTTGGGAGGTGCTTGCTTTGCTATGTGTAGGGCTCAGGTTCATGCCCTGTACCCACTACATTGTGGAAGTCTCAGTGCTCAAGCGCCTTCCTCACCTGCCACCTCATGCCTTTGGTCCCCTCTCTTTCTTTCTATCTGAAAAGCCTGTCCCTGGAAAAATCAGGAACAAAAAATAATACTTCTTGGAGAAATCATTCCAGGACATTGTTCTTAGTGTTTAAGAACACCAGAGGCAGAGGGTAGATAGCATAATGGTTATGCAAACAGACTCTCATGTCTGAGGCTCCAAAGTCCCATGTTCAATCCCCGCACTACCATAAACCAGAGCTGAACAGTGCTCTGGTAAAAAAAAAAAAAAGAAAAGAAAAAAGAAAGAAAGAAAGAAAGAAAAGAAAAAAGAACACCAGAATATCCAAAAATAAAATAAAAAAAAAACAGAGTGAGGAAGAACAAAGAGTCTAGATTGTTCATTCTTAAAGCTTGTTGTATATCTTATTATAATATCTTTTTGAAGCATTATTACATTTTATGAGAGAGAAAAGTTGAAAGATTAGTTAGTAAAGCAAAGGTTTCTGGGGAAGGCAGAGGAAGAGAAGGAGGAGGTAGAGGGCTCAAGGAGAACCTTGGGGTCCTAATGCATGATGGTGGAAAAGGTCCTCTATTGTGAGCAAGAGTGTTCTGCAGAGAACTTTCACGGGGGAGGGGGGGTGGAGGACAGGTGGTGGCACACCTGATTAAATGCACACACTACAAATGCGCAAGAACCAGGGTTCGAGCCCCTGGTCCCCACCTGCAGGGGGAAAGCTTTGCGAGTGGTGAAGCAGTGCCTCAGATGTCTCTCTATCTTTCTCCCTATCACCTTCTGTCTCAATTCTTGGTTGTCTCTATCCAATAAAGATAACAAAAAAAAAAATTTTCTGAGAGAACTTAATAAAGAAGATAAGAAATTGTATTCCTGTTAACAATTGCACAGTAAACCATTAACTGACCCTACCTCCAAATAAAAATGATAAAAAAAACTATAGTTTATTAATGTAGATATTTTGGAGACCAAAAATATCAATAATGAATAAAAATTATTTTTTCTATATTTCTCCTATAAATTAAACTTATTTAAACAGTGATAACTGCAAATGAGCTAATATCAGAGTAGGTCTGACAAATTATTATGTTTTTCCAACTTCTCTTTCCTTCTGACATGTAGTATGTTATGCATTCTTCAGACTTTCCCATAACTGACTCTGAAAAGCAGATCACATTTTCTTAGTGAAAAGGAGTTCTCTAAGTAGCTGGTATAAAGTGTTTTGGTATACAAATGAAGGTGCTGTAAATTCTCACAATAAAGGTCAAAGGTGAGGTTGATCATCGAATCATCTAATGATCTCAGAATGTTTGTCAGGTTCTTTTGGAAAATTTTACTTCTGAGTTGATAAAGAGGGGATTGTGGATATTTCACTTTCATGTTCTTTTTTAAAATTTTTATTTATAAAATGAAAATATTGACAAGACCAGAGGACAAAAGGGGTACATTTCCACACAATTCCCACCCCCAGAACTCTGTATCCCATCCCTAACCCTGGATCACTATGGGATGCAGAAAGTGGAAGGTCTGGCTTCTGTAATTGCTTCTCTACTCAACATGAGCGTTAGCAGATTAATCCATACTCCCAACCTGTCTTTCTCTTTCCCTAGTGGGGCAGAGCTCTTTCATGTTCTTCACCAGCTAGGGCAAGGTAATCTTTGACACTTATAACTGATAGACTACAATGACCACTACAGTGGTTTTACTTTGCATATCCACACTGTGCCTTGAAGCCCAATTTGTAAATGAAAACTGGGTTCCATATACTTCTTTTATTTTTTAAAAAAAGTTATGGACTTCATTTTCACTCATCAAAACAGATAGTATCAACACAAATATAGGAAAAGGATCCTCTTTGGAACCATGATTTTATATACGTTTCTAGTTTCTAGTACTAAGGAATGTTGTCAAATATTTCTGAGAAAGCTCACACTGTCTCTGTAGGTTGATTAGATGAGCTTTCGTACATTGGAAACCTGACTACTTTCCAACAACTTGATTTCACAAATGGAAAAACAGCATCTGTTTTCCTGCAGCTTCACATATGGTGATCATTGTTGCTAAGACAAGCTGAAGCAGGTAGTCTGTGTGGCAGTGCCCCTCTGGAGTGCTGCTGTCTCCTGGGACCAGATAACACTGGTCTGCTGTTAGGGGCTCCAGCTCCCCAGGCAGTGGAAAGTGCGTATTTAATCAACATATGCAAAGCATGGTATGAACAGCAAATAAAATGATCAAATGCAATATTTAGAACTTCTCTGTTTGTATTTGCAGTGGCTAATTTGGATAGGCCTACTTAATTTTCCACTCTTATAGTCTGTGTACTTAAAACATCAGCCAATGACTTTCAGAGGCAAAGGAACTGAAATGTATGTATGTGTAGGAGGGAAGGATAAGTACTTATTATAAGAAAATACATCTGTCATATTAGTCAGCAAGGAAGGAAAAAAGAAAAAGACAATCAATGCTAGGCAGAGTTAGGTGAGATATTTTGCACATAAGAAAACAAAACCCCTCTAGACTTTTACTAAGGGAACCACACACTCAGTATTTTAAAGTTTAAAAAGTAAGTAACTTAATAGATCCTAACCAGTGATCCATAGGGGGAGGAAAGTTGTCCTGAAACTGAACCATAAAACACTTTTCTCCAGGAAAATGTTTGTGTTTTGAAGGTCAGGAGATTGGCAGCAGTATAAATTAAATTCCAGAATACATCCACAAGCCAGGTATATTGCAAGCAGATGCTGTTTCTGAAATTTCCATGCCAGTGGCCTTAACCCTGCTTTGGAAGGACAACTCAACTACTGAAAGGAAAGCCATCAGTGTTTCTGGAGCAATCCTTGACTTCTCATGTCTATCTCTTGTGAGTCAACAGATTGTCTTTTGTTGGAAGATGTTTCTCCTGCAGATTTCTATTGCAGATTCTTAATAGATAATAAATGGAAAATCCATAGTCGTGAACATTTTTTCTCTGATAGAAACAGAAAGGAAGAGATACAGAGAGAGAGAGAGAGAGAGAGAGAGGGAGGGAGGGAGCAAAAGAGACCATTGTACTTAAGCTTCCTTCAATGCAATGATGGTGGTCTGGCTTGAACCTGGGTCATATACATGACAAAGCAGTGCACCATGCAAGTGAGCTATTTTGCTGGCCCAGTACTCAATTTTTAATTATTAAACATTTATATTAGGATTCCTAACTTTCCCATAAATTTTTAAAGATAAAATCCATTCTGAAAGATATCCAATGAGGCATTGTTAAATTTGGAGCACTTAACAAAGTTAAAAAGTTACCTTCTTCTGATATCTGAGATTCAAGAAGATAAAAGAGCAAGGAGAAATTGAAGCAAATTGAAAACAAAATATCAGTTTAAAAGTGAAAAGTACATACTGGTGCGGGGGTGGGAAGTCCGGTAGCACAGTGGGTTAAGCACACATGGCAAAAAGCACAAGGACCGGCATAAGAATCCCAGATTGAGCCCCAGCTCCCCACCTGCAGGGGGGTCACCTTACAAGTGGTGAAGCAGGTCTGCAGGTGGCTGTCTTTCTCTCCCCCTCTCTGTTCTCCTGCCCTCTCCAGATTTTTCTCTGTCTTATCCAACAACAACAACAATAATAACAAAAACAAACTATAAACAACAAAAAGGGAAAAAAATGGAGCAGTGGATTTGTGCCCCAGCAGTAACCCTGGAGGCAAAAAAAAAAAAAAAAAGTACATATGGCTTAAAAGAAGCTAGAAAGAAGACAACTGAGTTCTCTGGTCCATAACAAAGACTGTAAACTTGGATTTTTATATGCAAAATGTTATGAGACATGTCTGTTTGGGGTTAAGTTTTGTAACATATAATGTAGAAATTTATATACCGTAGGACCTGAACCTCTAAAGTGCACAGTCCTAAAAGTATGCAAACACTAAATTAGAAGACATCCAGAAATTTATCCCTTTTACTATAGCAGTAAAAAAAAAACAAAAAACAAAAAACAAATATCCAGGACTAAAGTTAATAACGGATGTGAAGAATTTGCTGAAAACTATGACTCATTTCCCAAGGAAATAGAAAGCAATACAAAGAAATGGAAAGATAGTATATACTCTAGGAAAAGAAACAGAAATGGAGGCATCACACTCCCAGACCTTAAACTATATTATAAAGCCATCATCATCAAAACAGCATGGTACTGGAACAAAAATAGGCACACAGACCAGTGGAACAGAATTGAAAGCCCAGAAGTAAATCCCAACACCTATGGGCATCTAATCTTTGATAAGGGGGCCCAAAGTATTAAATGGAAAAAGGAGGCTCTCTTCAATAAATGGTGCTGGGAAAACTGGGTTGAAACATGCAGAAGAATGAAATTGAACCACTTTATCTCACCAGAAACAAAAATCAACTCCAAATGGATCAA
Organism: Erinaceus europaeus; assembly: GCF_950295315.1. Classification (NCBI taxonomy): domain Eukaryota; kingdom Metazoa; phylum Chordata; class Mammalia; order Eulipotyphla; family Erinaceidae; genus Erinaceus; species Erinaceus europaeus. The sequence continues at coordinate 188,716,417 of NC_080162.1, forward strand.
AGACCTAGATGTCAGACCAGAAACAATCAAATACTTAGAGGAAAACATTGGTAAAACACTTTCCCACCTACACCTCAAGGACATCTTTGATGAATCAAACCCAATTGCAAGGAAGACCAAAGCAGAAACAAACCAATGGGACTACATCAAATTGAAAAGCTTCTGCACATCCAAAGAAACTATTAAACAAACAGAGAGACCCCTCACAGAATGGGAGAAGATCTCCACATGCCAGACATCAGACAAGAAACTAATCACCAAAATATATAAAGAGCTCAGCAAACTTAGCCGCAAAAAAGCAAATGACCCCATCCAAAAATGGGCAGAGGAAATGAACAAAACATTCACCACAGAGGAGATCCAAAAGGATAACAAACATATGAAAAACTGCTCTAGGTCACTGATTGTCAGAGAAATGCAAATTAAGACAACACTAAGATACCACCTCACTCCTGTAAGAATGGCATACATCAAAAAGGACAGCAGCAACAAATGCTGGAGAGGATGTGGGGACAGAGGAACCCTTTTACATTGCTGGTGGGAATGTAAATTGGTACAGCCTCTGTGGAGAGCAGTCTGGAAAACTCTCAGAAGGCTAGACATGGACCTTCCATATGACCCAATAATTCCTCTCCTGGGGTTATACCCCAAGGACTCCATAACACCCAACCAAAAAGAGGTGTGTACTCCTATGTTCATAGCAGCACAATTCATAATAGCTAAAACCTGGAAGCGACCCAGGTGCCCAACACCAGATGAGTGGCTGAGAAAGCTGTGGTATATATACACAATGGAATACTATGCAGCTATGAAGAACAATGAACCCACCTTCTCTGACCCATCTTGGACAGAGCTAGAAGGAATTATGTTAAGTGAACTAAGTGAGAAAGATAAAGATGAGTATGGGATGATCCCACTCATCAACAGAAGCTGACTTAGAAGATCTGAAAGGGAAACTAAAAGCAGGACCTGATCAAATTGTAAGTAGGGCACCAAAGTAAAAACCCAGTGGTGAGGGGTAGACATGTAGCTTCCTGGGCCAGTGGGGGGTGGGAGTGGGTGGGAGAGATGGGTCACAGCCCTTTGGTGGTGGGAATGGTGTTTATGTACACTCCTAGCAAAATGTAGACATATAAATCAGTAGTTAATTAATATGAGAGGGGGAAATCAATTGTATGTCTCAAAGTTTCTCAAAACGCAAACTGAATCTTTTTAATATATAGGCTATGTATTTGATATACGGACTCTCTCAAAAGCCTAGACCAAGTAGATTAGAAGCTCCCAATAGCACAGCTATATACAAGACACTGGGTACTGTACAGCAAACCATAACAAAGGGACTTTTCAAAGTTAACCCAATTAACAAATAATGTGATGATAATATTAACTATTGATTGTCTTTTTGAACCCTAAGACAGCAGGAACCTCACATCTTCACTATAGAGCCCCTACTCCCCCAGTCCTGGAACCCTTGGATAGGGCCCACTTTCCCGTATGCCTCTCCCAATCCAAACCAAATAATATTGCATCCGCCGATCACAACCTAACCAAAGCAACGATTGCCATCTCAACATGCTTCACCTCAGACTGTATCCAGAGACTTCACGTGTGGAATGACAACCCTTCAGCTTCATTACTCGGGTGAGACCTTTCCTTTAATAGTACACTCTAATTTCATCTCAGGTAGTTCACTTTCTAACAAAGTCCCATAACCTAGATATACACCAGTTTCTGTGAGAGAGAGCTTATGTGCACACGTATCCATAAACTACTGCAAAATATATACCTGAAAGCAGGATTACACTAGAGTTTGCAGTGAGTACCTCCCTAACACTTCCTCTCCACTATTCCAAGCTTGGGATCCATGATTGCTCAACAAATTGTTTGGCTTCATATGTTAACTCTCTTTTCAATCACCAGGTTCCAGATGCCACCAGGATGCTGGCTAGGCTTCCCTGGATTGAAGACCCCACCAATGTGTACTGGAGCTCAGCTTCCCCAGAGACACACCCTACTAGGGAAAGAGAGAGGCAGACTGGGGGTATGGACCGACCAGTCAACGCCCATGTTCAGCGGGGAAGCAACTACAGAAGCCAGACCTTCTACCTTCTGCAACCCTCAACGACCCTGGGTCCATGCTCCCAGAGGGATAGAGAATGGGAAAGCTACCATGGGAGGGAGTGGGTTATGGGGTTCGGGTGTTGGGAATTGTGTGGAGTTGTACCCCTCCTACCTTATGTTTTTGTTCACTAATCCTTTCTTAAATAAAAAATTTAAAAAAAAAAAAAGAAGAAAGTTAATAGAATACTCTAACAATGGAAGAAAAAAAAAAGATAGTATATACTCATGGATAGGAAGAATTAACATCATCAAAATGACTATCCTTCCCAGAGCCATATAGAGATTTAACGCTATCCCCATCAAGATATTACCAAATTTCTTCCAAGAGATAGAACAAAAGCTATAAAAATTTATCTGGAACAACAACAAAAAAATTCCTAGGCTTGCCAAATCAATCTTGAGTAAAAAGAACAAGACTAAAGACATCACACTTCCTGACTTCAAGCTATACTACAGAGCCACGATAATCAAAACAGCCTGGTACTGGAACCAAACCAGACACACATGTCAGTGGAACAGAAATGCATATCCAGAATTAAGCTTCCACATCTACGGGCAACTCATTTTTGACAGAGGAGCCTCTAATATTAAATAGAGAAAGGAGAGTCAGTTCAAAAAGTGGTGCTGGGAAGACTTGGCTGAAACATGTAAACCAATGAAATTGGAGGGGTCCAGGCTGTGGCACACCTGACTAAGCACTCACATTATGGTGCACAAGGAGCTGGGTTCAAGCCCCAGATCCCCTCTTGCTGGGGGAAGCTTCACAAGTGGTGAAGCAGGGCTTCAGGTGTCTCTCTATCTCTTTTCTCTCACTATCTCCCTTTTCTCTCTCAACTTCTCTGTCTTTACAAATCAAATTATATATTTTAAAAAAGATTTGTCATTCAAAATGAGTTTACACATTTCTGAAACTAAAGGCATACTAAATTTTATTTTTAGATTCAATATTTTAGCTTACTCAGTTTTTTATTGTCATAATTGGTCTTCATTTGAAAGATGAGGATCTTGAATTCTAAAACATTGCCTGGTGAAAAAGGGCTGGAAATCAAAGTAGATTGTAAGATGTTTGACAATAGATAATATACATTTTGGTGTCTTATATATATTTTTTTATTTAAGAAAGTATTAATTAACAAAACCATAGGGTAGGAGGGGTACAATTCCACACAATTCCCACCACCCAATCTCCATATCCCACCCCCTCCCCTGATAGCTTTCCCATTCTCTATCCCTCTGAGAGCATGGACCCACAGTCATTGTGGGTTGCAGAAGGTAGAAGGTCTGGCTTCTGTAATTGCTTCCCCGCTGAACATGGGCGTTGACTGGTCAGTCCATACTCCCAGTCTGCCTCTCTCTCTCCCCAGTAGGGTCTCTGGGGAAGCAGAGCTCCAGGACACATTGGTGGGGTCTTCAGTCCAGGGAAGCCTGGCTGGCATCCTGACGACATCTGGAACCTGGTGACTGAAAAGAGAGTTAACATACAAAGCCAAACAAATTGTTGAGCAATCATGGACCCAAAGCTTGGAATAGTGGAGAGGAAGTGTTAGGGGGATACTCATTGCAAACTCTAGTGTACTTGCTTTCAGGTATATATTTTGCAGTAGTTTATGGATATGTATGAACATATGCTCTCTCTCACAGAAACTGGTGTATATCTAGGTTTGGGGACTTTGTTAGAAAGTGAATCACCTGAGATGGAATTAGAGTATACTATGAAAGGAAAGGTCTCACCCGAGTAATGAAGCTGAAGGGTTGTCATTCCACACGTGTAGTCTCTGGACACAGTCTGAAGTGAAGCATGTTGAGGTGGCAATCGTTGTGTTGGTTAGGTTGTGATCGGCAGATGCAATATTATTTGATATGGATTGGGAGAGGCATACGGGAAAGTGGGCCCTATCCTAAGTGAGCTAAGTCAGAAAGATAAAGATGAGTATGGGATGATCCCACTCATCAACAGAAGTTGAGGAAGAAGATCTGAAAGGGAAACTAAAAGCAGGACCTGACCAAATTGTAAGTAGGGCACCAAAGTAAAAACCCTGAGGTGAGGGGTAGACATGCAGCTTCCTGGGACAGTGGGGGTGGGAGTGGGTGGGAGGGATGGGTCACAGTCTTTTGGTGGTGGGAATGGTGTTTATGTACACTCCTAGTAAAATGTAGTCATATAAATCACTAGTTAATTAATACTAGAGGGGGAAAATTAATTGTATGTCTCGAAGTTTTTCAAAACACAAACTGAATCTTTTCTCAATATATGCAGTGTAATTGATATGCAGACTCTCTCAAAAGCCTAGACCAAGTAGATCAGAAGCAACCAATAGCACAGCTATATACAAGATACTGGGTACTATACAGCAAACCCTAACAAAAGGACTTTTCAAAGTTAACCCAATTACCAAATAATGTGACGATAACATTAACTATCAATTGTCTTTTTGAACTCTAAGACAGCAGGAACCTCACATCTCCACTATAGGGCCTCTACTTCCCCCAGACCTGGAACCATTGGATAGGGTCTTATATATTTTTTAACCATAAGTTAAATTGTACTGCAGGCACTACAATTCAGTAAATTCTTCCGATTTACACCACAAACATCTTATTATTTTTGTAGATAAAAAGACAAGGCAAGCATTCTTTATTTATTTATTTGCCTTCAGGGTTATCGCTAGGACTCTGCTGGCACTAAGAATCCACTGCTCCTGGAGGCCATTTTTTTCCATTTTTTAAATTATTATTGTTGGATAGAACAGAGAGAAATTGAGAGGAGGGGAAGACAGAGAGAGGGAGAGAAAGATAGACACCTGCAGACCTGCTTCACTGTTTGTGAATCAACCCCCCACCCCTTCAAGTAGAGAACTGGCTGCTGAAAAAGGGATCCTTGCACTTCAAACTAAGTGTACTTAATCCAGTGTGCCACTGCCCAGCCCCCAAGACAAGCATTCTTGAACAGGTTCAGAGTTTGAATATTAGGAGGATAAAGAAATTAATATAACTCAAAGAAGAGGAAAACCCCGGAGCAAGATTTTAGCATTTACAAAATATAGATGGAAAACACACTGAATGATAAAAATTATTTGATTAACTTTCAATGAAAATTTAAATGCTAATAATATTGACTTAAGTACTAATTTTACTTGATAAGCTTTTCCCTATTTGGCTTTTCAAACTCAGTTAAAAAATCATCTATTTGAGTATGGGATGATCCCACTCATCAACAGAAGTTGACTAAGAAGATCTGAAAGGGAAACTAAAAGCAGGACCTGATCAAATTGTAAGTAGGGCACCAAAGTAAAAACCCTGTGGTGAGGGGTAGACATGTAGCTTCCTGGGCCAGTGGGGGGTGGGAGTGGGTGGGAGGGATGGGTCACAGTCTTTTGGTGGTGGGAATGGTGTTTATGTACACTCCTAGCAAAATGTAGACATATAAATCAGTAGTTAATTAATATGAGAGGGGGAAAATCAACTGTATGTCTCAAAGTTTTTCAAAACACAAACTGAATCTTTTTAATATATAGGCTGTGTATTTGATATGTGGACTCTCTCAAAAGCCTAGACCAAGTAGATTAGAAGCATCCAATAGCACAGCTATATACAAGATATTGGATACTGTACAGCAAACCCTAACAAAAGGACTTTTCAAAGTTAACCCAATTACCAAATAATGTGATGATAACATTAACTATCGATTGTCTTTTTGAACTCTACGACAGCAGGAACCTCACATCTCCACTATAGAGCCTCTACTTCCCCAGTCCTGGAACCATTGGATAGGGCCCACTTTCCCGTATGCCTCTCCCAATCCATATCAAATAATACTGCATCTGCCGATCACAACCTAACCAACACAACGATTGCCACCTCAACATGCTTCACTTCAGACTGTGTCCAGAGACTTCACGTGTGGAATGACAACCCTTCAGCTTCATTACTCGGGTGAGACCTTTCCTTTCATAGTATACTCTAATTACATCTCAGGTAGTTCACTTTCTAACAAAGTCCCAAAACCTAGATATACACCAGTTTCTGTGAGAGAGAGCATATGTTCACACATATCCGTAAACTACTGCAAAATATATACCTGAAAGCAGAAGTACACTAGAGTTTGCAGTGACTGCCCCCCTAACACTTCCTCTCCACTATTCCAAGCTTTGGGTCCATGATTGCTCAACAATTTGTTTGGCTTCATATGCTAACTCTCTTCTCAGTCACCAGGTTCCAGATGTCATCAGGAAGCCGGCCAGGCTTCCCTGGACTGAAGACCCCACCAATGTGTCCTGGAGCTCCGTTTCCCCAGAGACCCACCCTACTAGGGAAAGAGAGAGGCAGACCAGGAGTTTGGACTGACCAGTCAATGCCCATGTTCAGCGGGGAAGCAATTACAGAAGCCAGACCTTCTACCTTCTGCAACCCACAATGACCCTGGGTCCATGCTCCCAGAGGGATAGAGAATGGGAAAGCTATCAGGGGAGGAGGTGGGATATGGAGATTGGGTGGTGGGAATTGTGTGGAGTTGTACCCCTCCTACCCTATGGTTTTGTTAATTAATCCTTTCTTAAATAAAAAAAAAATTTTTTTTAAATCATCTATTTTTTACTTCACCCTATCAGAGAATAGTCTCCATGACTGAAACTAAAAAGTTGTACCTGATCTATAATTACTCATCAAGTGTATGAGGAAATTGAAAAGAAGTTTTGATATTCACAGTATTTTACAGATTTCCACATTGTTTCCTCTTCAACTCAGTTTGGAAGCACTCTCTGGGTTAATGTTCATCCAAATGTCTGGTAATCCACTCTGGTAACTATCTCAGCCTCACTAAGCAAACTCCAAAGGAAAGCTTAACAGTTTCACAAAGTTCTGTCCATCTACAGCTTCTCAGTCAGATGATTGTCAGGATCAGCATGATGTACTGACAATAAGATATAGACTCTGACCATCTAACTGTTCTTCCCTTCTTAGTTTTTCCCTACTCTACTAGATTCAACCTGAGAGGATGTTTCAAAGCACTTCGACTGTTTTTACTGCTTAAGAAAGTTCTGTAAAAATGAGTTATTTTTTTAATTTCAGTGATATGAACCCTTTTGGTGATAAATAATCTTTTCAAAATGGGAAATATAACATGGGACAGTTGTCTGTCTGCTTGAGTCTTGTCAGTACTTCTACCATACTAGAGTCATAAGATAGAATAAAGGAGTCAAAAATGTACAGAAAAAGGGATAGTCTCTTCAATAAATAGTATTAGGAAAAATATATTATTATTATTATTTGATACTGTGAATAAAAAATGAGCTCTAATGAATTAAAGCTGTGAACAAAAGACGTAAAACTAGAAAAAAAAACAATTTGACAAGTTCTTCAACATTTATATCTGCTTCCCAATTTAAAAATAACAACAGCAAACATGATCAAGCAAGACTAGAAATTAACTACTAAACCTTTGTGTAACAACAGCAATAACAAAAGCATCAATAAAACAAATGTAGAGGCAAGATACTGAATAGGAGAGTATTTGAAAATCACGTGAAAAAAGTTAATACTCAACATATATAAAGAACTTATGTTACTCCCCACTGACACAGAGAAAGCAGGTCTGATGGGTCTTTTTCTCTCTCTCTCTGTCTCCCCGTCTGCTCTCTGACTCTACTCACATATAAATAAATAAGTATAAAATGAACATATAACTCAATAACAAAAATTTGGTAATATTATCCAATGATGGGCAAAGGGCCTAGATAGAGTTTTTTTCCAAAGAAACACTGGGTATGCAGATGACCAGTAGGTTCTATGACAATATACTCAACATCACTAACCATTGTGGAAATGCGAACCAAGATCACAATGACATGTAACCTCACACTTGTTAGAATGTCTGATATCAATAAAGAAATATGCAATGCGAAGGATGTGGAGAAAACAAAATTCTCATGAACATCTGGTGGGAATATAAATTATTGCATCCTTTATAAGAAAAGTATGGAGGTGGGGGCCAGGTGGTGGCACACTCGCTTGAGCGCATATGTTACAATCTCCAACGAACTAGGTATCAAGCTCTTGTTTCTCACCTGCAAGAGGAAACCTTCCTAGGTGGTGAAGCAGTGCTACTGGTGTCTCTCTTTTTCTCTCCCTCTCTGTCTCTTCCTTTTCTCTCATTTTTTCTCTTTCTTTATCAAATAAATCAATTAAATACTTAATTAAGGAAAGAAAACAGTATGGAAGTTCTACCAAACCTACAAATAGTACTACCAGATGTTGAGATTTTATTTCTGGGGATTTACGTTAGAAGATGAAAGCATTAATTATAAAAAAATGTAAGAGCTCCTATGTTTTTTGCATTGTTTTAAATAACCAGTATATGGGAGTAACCTGTATATTCACTGATGAACGAATGGTAAAGAAGATATTCTATAATATATATAAATGTATTACATAATATATAATGCATATATAACCAATGAAATACTGTTTAGCTGTGAAAAGATTAAACATTTGCCACATGTGTCAATATGTATGGACCTTTAGGTGTGCTAACTGAAATAAGTCAGATGGAAAAAGACAAATACTATATGATTTTACATGTGAAATCTGAAAATAAGAGCAAAATAAAATAAAATCTCACAGGGAGAAAAGGTTGATTATCACAGACTTAGATGGACTATTTTTTTCAAGACATTATCATCCAACTTCTCATGTTCAACTCAATTTCTGCTTCAGTTCTGAGGAAGCTTGATGCCCAATTTTAATGGTCTGTTCACCTCAGGTATCTAGTTCATCCTTTCTCCCTCCTTTCTCTAATGTCTCTTAAATTAATTAAAATTTGGGGGGTGTGCTCTTTCATATTAATTTTGGAAATTTAAGTAACATCGATCTATTTTATACAAGGATGACTGAAATATATAAGCAAGTCATAAATATAAAAATATAGTCATCTTTATTGTTTCGGAAAGTCAAAATGTGAGTAAGAATAATCAAGACTTTGACGGAAATAAAGAGACATAAAGCTTCTGACAATAACCAGGAACAAATAAATACGTTAGCACAAAAGGCTTTATTAATTGAGTAGAAACTGTCAAAGAAGAGGCAGTGACTAATGAGGCAAAACTTTCCTTGTAGATCACTGTATTTAAATATTGCCAAATATATACATGAAAAATTTTTAAAAATCTAGTTAGTGCCTTCTGTTTACTCTTTCCTAAGTGATGCCAAGTGCATATTAACAAATAGCTGAATGATTGACTGAATGTTTTGGTTTTTATCTGTATGTTTGAAGCCCTGTAGATAAATACTCAATCTAGAGCATACAATATTAGTAAATTTAAAATCAAATCATAAGAGAATTGATGGATTTTATAAAATCCCCGTTTATAGATAAATACTATGGAGAAATTTCCAAATCAAAACCACAGTATGCACCTATTAACATCATTTGAAACTCTTGCTTTTTCCCCCCTGAATTGAAGAACATATCTAGACCACTTAACATTCTTATTTTATTTGTATTTTAAATGTTAATATCATAATTTATATTCATTCATCAAACTCTAAATGCAAGTTGAATAACCATCAATTTATAAAGAGACTTGCATATAAAGCCTCTAATATTTTGCCAACACTAACTACAATTTATTGACAAAGATGGCAAGAAAAAAAAGATAGTATGTATGTGTCTACATGACTATTTACTAATGCTGGGGCTGTCATCTTTCATTAAAGTAGTGAAGATTGTTTTGTTTTTGGTAGGGAGGGATAAAAGGAGATCTGGAAGAAATAGTAAAATTTCTCCTTATTCTCTTATGTTCAGCTTTCCTTCTTTCTCATTTTTTTTAAATAGATGCTTTTCTTTTTTATTTTATTAGGGGGTCAGTGGTTTAAAGTACAGTTGTTAACATGTAGGTACACTTTCTCATATCCCGTTAGTAGGTGTCTGCAAAATACTCTCACCCCCAACTCAGGTTTCATTCTCTTCTTGTTATCATGCCCTGCTATTTGCATAGTGCAGAGAAAGCCAAGTGTAGATCAGAGGGTATCAAAGCCAAGTATAAATCACAGGCAACAAAGGGTGAAGGGTCTTATCGCTTCTTAGTACGTGGTGTCAAACACACTTTTTGTTTGGTCACTACCAGAGCTGCATAGCTACAGTACTATATATATAACTCAGAAAGAGAGGTGGAGGAACAGGAGGACAGAGGGGAAAACACCAAGCGTACTCCAGTAGGCTGGAAAACTAGGCCCGGACCTGGTCTGAGCACATGACAATGCAGGCTTCCCCCCAAGTGAGCTATCTTGCCCATCCAAGTCGCACACTTTTATTGGTACAGGGAAATTGAAGATTACACATGCATTTGCATGTGAAATTTTACCCGGATGCAATGAGAGGACTGGGTATTTTGTGTGTGTTCTAACATTGTTTTGAAAAAGAATATCTATACACTTTACTGCCACAACACTTCAAAACTAAAGGGAATTCGTGTGACTTGGGAACTAATATGCAGAAAGTCGCTTCTCAAGCCTCTGTGCCTATGGATCATGCAGACTATGACAAACGCTGAATGATCTAACAGCCATTTGTGCTTGGCATTGATTTGCTTTGTGATATATAATAGTTTTGCCAGACAATTTTTAGCTTAAACAAAAATTAAAATGTTCTTTTTTGGGGGATGGGAGACCCAGGAACGATTTATATGAATAACAGGGTAGAGAAGCATGATTCAAATCATGTACCCTGGTCATTGTTAGAAGTAACTGAACTATCGATAGAGAAGAGTCAGATAGGAAGCCAGCAGGTTTTCTGTCTGTTTAGTACTATGGATTTTACATTTCTTTCTTTTAAATAAAATATTTATTTATCTTAATGAAAGAGAGGTACAAAAAGAAATATTCAGAGAGAGAGAGTGGAGCACTGTTCAGGGCTGGCATATGGTGGTGCTGGGAATAGAACCTTGGACCTCAGAACCTCAGGCATGAAAGACTTTTGCATAAGCCCTATACTATATCCCTAGCCCCACATTTTACATTTGAAATATAAAAGAATCTACAAGATTAGTCTTGATCCCAATAGTCCATTTTGTAGATGAGAAAACTGATTATCCAAAGTCAATAAGCTTTTACAGCTGGGTAGAGTAGGGGCAGTTTCTCATGTCTGTTGACCCCCCTTTGGATCTCTTCTTTGGTGAATCCGCTAGTCACAGCCTCTCCCCACTTTTGGATGGGTTATCTGTGGTTTTGTTTCTGAATATTTCAAAGCAGATGCTAATGTTAAAAATAGTATCATCTTCTTTCCTTTCAACTCATTCTACTATTCCTTTATCTATATCCAATTTCTAGTAGATGTACCTGAGACTTTTCAAATAAAAAAAATTTTTTTAAGCTGTGGGGAATCAAACACAGTCTTCTATATGCAAAACATACATTCAACAACTGAGCTATATCCCTCACCCTAGGTTAAAAAAATCATTTTAAAAGTAATATATTCTATATTTTAAGCTTATGTTTAATTTTTGTGTTAAATATTTAATTTTGCCACAAAAGTTATTACTGGGGCTCTGCACCTGCACACTCTACCACCTTCAGAACACTGAGACAAAAGATCAGAGACAGAGAAACCAAGGGAGAGAGCGCAATATAGAAAGGAGAGAAAGAGGTAAAGAGTGAGCACTACTCCACTGCTGCTGAAGCTTCCCTGTGCATGTGATCCATGTGGTCTCCTGGGGACTTGAACCTGGATCTCTGGGCATAGTAAAGTATGAATTTTTACTGTTATATGCAAGTGCCTGGAATAGAACCTGGGACCTTGAAATTGCAAGTGCTGTGCTCTGATGTACCTACCTGGATGTTGTACTAGATTTTAAATGACATTTACAATTATATAGAATTCAGGGGGCAGGTGGTGACTCATCTGGTTGAGTGAACATGTTACAATGTGCCAGGACCCAGGTACAAGACCCTGGTCCCCACTTGCAGGGGGAAAGCTTCATGAGTGGTGAACCATTGCTGCAGGTGTCTCCTATCTTCCCTTCCTCTTGATTTCTATCTCTAGCAAATAAAGCTAGTAAACAAGAAAAAATATAGAAAATTCAGATGCATCATTATAGATTAGTATTTGCATATATTATATTCATCATTGATGTCCCATTTCTGTAAGTCCCTAAAAGTATCCCTTTTACTAATTTATCTATTTCCCCTTTCTCTTCTGCTATTAATTTGGTCTTAGAATGTAAACATTTATTTTTTCAAAATGTTTTGTTTTCTTAATTTTTATTATATTTATTTATGTATTGGATAGAGACAGCCAGAAATTGAGAGAGAAGGGGGAGTTGGGGAGAGAAACAAAAGCCCTACTTCACCACTTGCAAAGCTTTCCCCCTGCAGGTGGAGACTGGGGGCTCAAACCCTGGACCTTGTGCACTGTAACATGTGCGCTCAACCAAGTGTGCCACCACCCAGCCCCTAAACATTTGTTTTTGTATTATTTAGTTCAGCAATAATTATACAATCTATTTTTTTCACGTTCACTTCTATGGCCATTTTTTTCCTATAACTTCTCCATTTTGATTATTTTATTCATATTTGGTTAAATTGGAAGGCATTTCATGTAAAGGGAGCATGAATATTTATTTTCTGAACTCAAGTGTACTTGATAGTCTTTGATGCTACATATGTTCATTTAATTTTTTTTTTCTTCACCAAAACTCTCTAAGTATCTACTGTTTTCTCGATCACACAGTGAGGTATAAGGCTAAGCTGATTTTGCTGTACTTTAGTTAAAAATGTTTTTACTGCATGGAACCTTATAGAATATTTTCACTTTGCTTCCAATCCAAAAATTTCAGGAGGAAATGTTTTGGTATATGGCACTTCTCCTGTATTTTTTTTTTCCTCCATCCAGGGTTATCGCTGGGGTTTGGTACTGGCACTATGAATCCACTACTCCTGGCAGTCATTTCTTTTTCTTTTTTAATAGGATAGGACAGAGAGAAATTGAGGGAGGAGGGGGAGATACAGAGGAAGAAAGACAGACACCTGCAGACCTGCTTCACCACTCATGAAGCATCTCACCTACAGGTGGTAGGAGGGGGTTTGAGCCTGAACTTGTGCTTTGTACAATTGGTGCTTAACCAGGTGTGTCACTGCCTGGCAGCCCATTTCTCCTGTATTCTATGTGCTAGTCCTGGATACTGTACATTTTTCTTTCTTTAAGGCAAGAGACTTGCAGCATTATGCCACAATTACTGATACTAAGTTTATCTTTCTTCTTCATAAATATTTGTATATTGAGTCTCCAGTCTATATCTTTAAAGCTTGTCCTATCATTTAATTTTTCCTTCTAAATTCAGAGAAGGTTTTTAAAATTTACTATTCACGGGTCAGTGAAATAGTTCACTTGGCTAGAAAGCTGCTTTGCCATGTGTGCAACCCAGGTTCAAATCGGGCCCTTAACACAGTGTTGGTGCTATGATCGCTTTTACTCTCTGCCTCTTTGTCTTTAAGTAAATCAATAAATAAAAAGTAAAATTCATATTGCTTCAGGATCTATTTTCTCTATTGACTATTCTGATATATATATATATATATATATATACACTTTTTTTACCTTAATGAATAAATTGCATTTTTAGAGTCACTTTAAGAAAGGGAAAGTGGGAACAGAGCACACACACGTGAGGTCAGGTATCAAAGTTGAGCCTCCTGCATGCAGTGTTTTACCTACTCAGTCACCTCCGAGGCCACTCGATTTTTACATATCTCAAATTTAATCATTACTTAGTAAATGTACATATCTTGTAATTTAGTAATGCCACAATACCTGTGCAGATAGTTTATACATTTTCATCAAGATTTTTAAAATATTTACAAGCCCTGAATAACCTCAGTGTACAGCTAACTAACTTAACTTACCTTGACGCTCAGTCATCTGATTTTCAGTCCTATTTTTACTTTTTTGTTGGATAATTTATTACAGTACAGAGAGGGGTTAAACAAATAGATATAAATGAACTGTGAAACAAAGTTAAGTTAATGCAAGTGACAGTGCATCTATTTAGAGTTAAGTTACTATGACAGCTCAGTCTCTGCAAGACAATAAAAGAATCCTTTGTATTCTGGCACATGGTAAAGTTCATTGGAGGAGAAGAGAAGAGAAGATGACAGTAGAAATTTTGAAGGACTATGTAAGAACAACAACAACAACAAAACAAGTCAATGAAAACTTAGATCATGACTTGGGGTAGATATTGATATTATGATGTTTAGTAGCCCGTAAATAACTAGATAAACTACAAAAATAGGAGCCTAAAGTTAGTCTTATGGGCCACTATACAGCAGGATTTGTAAATGAATGTGTGTGTGATGCCATTTATACCATAGGTTGGTAGAACCTAGTAGTCTAAGATTTGTGCCAATAATTCCAACAGCACAGTATATTCTATTAAATTATCTATTAAGCTATTAAATTATAACACCCTTTCTGTGATACTTTGGCAAACCTAGCATCAAAATTCCTGATCACTGTTTCTTCCCACGTGATCAGCCAGGACTAGAATGAGCATTTATACATTGAGATTTGAACTTCAGTCTGCATCGTACCTACTAATCCAATAGCTGGGTGATTTCTTCAGATTCAAAAACATCTACAAATAATAGGTTCCCCTTTTCTAAATTTATTGTTCTTCTATAAGTGAGCAAAAATCACAAAGTCTATTACACATAAGTATTTTTATAACCTTTTCCTCCTTTTTCCCTTTTACCTGGTTTGCCTAATTCTAAAGAAAGTTAAATCCAGAAGCCATTCACACAGACCTCCAGAAAATGATGAACCTGTTAAGCAGACCTCAGGGAGTAGACTTTGCTTAATGATTCTATCTCTGAATTTTACAGATCACTAGGCTCCAGTGACTCATTCTTTCTGACAAAACCCTTTCAGCTAGAAAACCTCCTAATAATACCTTCTCCAACTGGATGGATAGCCATGTGACTGGACCTCTTAGTCCCCACTGACTCTGATCTAGCCTGGCAGTACAATTTTTTTTGCTTGTTTGTTTTTGAGACAGGGGACTGCCACCTTTTTCAGTTTTGAATAGCATCTTGTTAAATTTATTTTTCTTGTACTGATCCTTAATTGGCCTTTCAAGCAGTGAGTCCCAAACTCCCTTTTGATACACATCGAGGTGGGAAACTGAACACATTTGTAAAATAACAAAGTTTTTTGCCTTTCTCCCTCTACATATTGTCACCATATTTGTTCCCTCTGGAATAAATATATCGGAATCTGAACTAGGAGTAAAAACAACTGGGGAGCATTCATAGCCTCTGAAAGTTGTTGGCTCTCTCCTTTTTCAACACATTCTTATTCCTGCTTAGAGTCTTCTGGTACTAGTAAGAAAAATGGTTCCCTTTTCCAGAACTTTCACAGCTATAGTTCCCCCTTGTGCAACTAGATAGGGGCCAGAATGGCAAAGGTCCAAAAGTAATATATATATCAAGCTAGATTATTTTAGGGGTTTTGTTTTCAAATATATAGAGGAGCCAAAATGCATTTTCAGACATGGCAAAGTTTGATTTTTTTCCCCCTCTCTTTCATTGCCTGTGTAAAGGAAAACAGTGTGTGTGTGTGTGTGTGTGTGTGTGTGTGTGTGTGTGTGTGTGTGTGTGTGTGTGTGTATGTGTGTGTGTGTTTTAAGGGGAAATCCACCTCTGAAATTATAGAACACTGACACAGCATCATTCATCTTGGCAAAAGCTGACTGAGCAGATGATGTAGATCCACTTAACTTGGACTCAATCAAAGGTTTTGCTATTTTCATTTCACAGGCCAGATGTAGCTCATCATCGGTTGGAATCAATTCCAGAAGAGGTGTTAGAGTCTGTTGGTCCAAGAGAAAGTCTGATCCAGGCACCAAAAAGAGCCACAAGGAAAAATGGATACTATCCCCACTGATGTCCCAACAATTTAGTTAATCTAATGTTCATTTCAGATAAAGCAGTAGGAAGTGGTGCTGTTTTAGTTAAAACTTACAAGTTATGAAATCCCCAGTTATTTTGAAGTCATCCCCATGTGTTATTTTTATGAGTACACTGTCATATCTGAATGGATAAGAAAGCCGTATAATTAATAATAAACGTCACTTGGGTTTTCAATCAATAGCAAAATTCAGAAGCCTATTACATGCTAAGGATGTGTTTAATAGACTACTTGGGTCATTTATATTGACTTGAGAATGACTAACATGACTGAACATTTCAAATAAATATAAACATTAGCTCTGGAGTATAAGTCAATGAGTCAATGTTATATGACAAAGACAAATTTTTAAATGATTTTGAGTTCTCTTCATGTTAATCTTAACATACAATTAGGGATCTTTCATTTTCATAATAGTGAGAATCAAACTTTTTCTATACATCCCTCAATAGTTCAATCACTACTTATACCTTCAGCATAACTAGGAAGCAGCGTAGAATCAGCTTCAATTTCTATATGTGTGGAAGAAAATTTTTTATAAGAAAGTCTAGTGAGGGGCTGGATGGTGGCACACCTGGTTGAACGCATATGTTACAATGTGCAAGTCCTCATCTGTAGGTTTACAAGTGGTGAAGCAGAGCTGCAGGTGTCTCTCTCTCTCTCTCTCTTTTTCTCCCCTTCCCTCTTGATTTCTCTGTCTCTGAGAAATGCATAAATATTTAAAAATGATAATGTCTTCTAAAGAAAGAAAGAAAGAAATTCAGTCAGTCTACTGAGGCCAGGTGGTGGCAAACCAGCTGAGTGTACACATTACAGTGCACAGGAATCTGAGTTCAAGCCCGCAGCCTCCACCTGTATGGGGAAAGCTTCACAAATGGTGAAGCAGAACTGTAGGTGTCTCTCTCTCCATCTCTAACTCCCTCTTCCCTCTAGATTTTTTCCTGTCTCAATCCAATAAATTAAAAAAGTTTAAAAGGAATCTCTAGTGCTTAAATATAGTAATGAATTATAGACAATGTTACTAGAAGTCATCCACATGATAACAGAAAAGAAGCAATTGAGATGTTGCAATGCTATCTTCTGGTGTTATAGATTGAATTTTGCCCCCCATCCCAATTCCCTTCCTACAGGTATTCAAGTCCTGAATGCTAGTTCCTATGATTATTACCTTACTATAAAATATTATTTTTGTTTTATTTAACTGAATTTTTAAATATTTCTTATCTATTTTATTTTTGAGAGAGATGCAGAAAGAGAGAGAGAGAGAGAGAGAAACACCAGAGCACTGCTCTGCTCTGGCTTTATGGTGTGGAGGTTGAAACTGGGACTTTGGAGCCTCAGGCATGAAAGTCTGTTTGTATAACCATTATGCCATCTGCCCTACCCAAAATATTATTTTTTCATATAATTATTTAATATGTCATTGGAAAATTTTCAACAAGGGTTCTAAGAATACACGGGGGAGATAGTCTCTTCAATAAATGCTGTGGGAAAACTGAACATCTACATACAAGAGCATCCTCAAGTAACATACACAACACCCAATTGAAAATGCATTTAAAACAAATAAACATTAGACCTGAAACAATAAAACTTTAAGAAATAGGACATTTTCTTCCCATGACATTGGACTCAATGACAGTTTGGGGATTTGATATCAAAATCACAAGCAACAAAAGCAAATTTAGCTGAATGTCACTACCTAAATTACAAAGCCCTTGGATGGGAAAAATAACATACTTGGATAATGTGTTACTTTGCCACATTCACAACCCTGCTTCAAGTCCAGCCCCCAGCAAATTGAAGGAAGCTTGGGTGCTGTGATGTCTATCTCACTTTTTCTCTCTCCCTTTCTTTACCTTAAATAAATAAATAAATAAATCTTCTCTTCACAGCAAAGAAAACAGCAAGTAGCAGTTAGACAATTGTAGAAAATATTTTCAAAGAAAATATTTGGCAGGGGATTAATATAAAAACCAAAGGACTCCTACCATTTAACAGCAAAAGATACAAACTTATTTTTTTTCTTTTTATTTATTTATTTATTCCCTTTTGTTGCCCTTGTTGTTTTTTTATTGTTGTAGTTATTATTATTGTTGTTGTCGTTGTTGGATAGGACAGAGAGAAATGGAGAGAGGAGGGGAAGACAGAGAGGAGAAGAGAAAGATAGACACCTGCAGACTTGCTTCACCGCCTGTGAAGCGACTCCCCTGCAGGTGGGGAGCCGGGGTTCGAACCGGGATCCTTATGCTGGTCCTTGTGCTTTGCGCCACCTGCGCTTAACCTGCTGCGCTACAGCCCGACTCCCACAAACTTATTTTTAAAATGAGCAGCAGAACTGACAAATTTTCCAAAGTGGAAATACAAATGACCAGTATATATATATATATATATATATATATATATATATATATATATATATATATGACAATATGCTTAATACCAGATATCATCAGGGAAATAAATCTGCTCCTGCGTTTTCATTCAGATTAGTAGGGAGGAGAAATGGAGAAAGGGAAACACCATAATAGTAGGAGCCTCTCTACTCACACACATACTACTTCACACACTTAGTACCACCCATGTGGTGGCAAACTTGGGCTGTGCATGACATAGTATGTTTCCTATTTTGAACTATATTTCCAGCCCAGGAAGAATTCTTACAAATATATATATATATATTAGAAAATGGGGTGTGGGCTAGGGAGACAGCCTAATGGCTTATGCAAATGACTTTCACGCCTGAGGCTCTGAGGCCCCAGGTTCTATCTCTAACACCACTAGATGGGAAGATGAGATGAGCCAGAGATGAGCAGTGCTTTGGTTTCTCTTTCACATTCCCCCCTTTTTCTTCATTAGTAATTTAGTAGTGATTTACAGATTTATAACATAGTAGGAATATAGTTTGACACCGTGGCCACCCTCAGAGTTTTCTTTTCTTTTAAT
Organism: Erinaceus europaeus; assembly: GCF_950295315.1. NCBI lineage: Eukaryota > Metazoa > Chordata > Mammalia > Eulipotyphla > Erinaceidae > Erinaceus > Erinaceus europaeus. The sequence continues at coordinate 188,735,438 of NC_080162.1, forward strand.
TTTAATTTTATATTTATAAAAAGGAAACATTGACTAAACCATAGGATAAGAGGGGTACAACTTCACACATTTCCCACCACCAGAACTCCATATCCCATCCCCTCCCCTGATAGCTTTCCTATTCTTTATCCCTCTGGGAGCATGAACCCAGGGTCATTGTGGGATGCAGAAGGTGGAAGGTCTGGCTTCTGTAATTGCTTTCCCACTCAACATGGGCGTTGACAGGTCGATCCATACTCCCAGCCTGTCTCTCTCTTTCCCTAGTGGGGAACGGCTCTGGGCAAGTGCTGGGATAGCCTGAGGGTGCTTCTTCCCGAGCACGTGCTCTCTGGGTTGGAGAGAACTCGACTGGAGCCAGCCTAGGCTGCTGCGTGGGAGAGGGATCAGGAACTCATGTCAGGCTAGTGTCACAGGAGAGAGACTCTGGGACTTGTGGAGCAGGAAGGCAATCCACTGTGTTTAATCAGAAAAGAAGATTCTTTTATACATCCCAAGAAGGAAGTGGTAGGGTGTGACTAGGAGAGGGGGCAGAGCGAAAAGAGAGTGCGAACCAGTGGGGATTAAACCAATGCCCTGCAGACAGAGTGGATCTCATGTAAAACAGTGATTATGTAAATAGACCACAGCATTAAGCAGTGGAGCAGGGGGGAGCTGGTGTACTTCCCAACAGGGAAGTGGAGCTCCAGGACATATTGGTGGGGTTGTCTGTCCAGGGAAGTCTGGTTGGCATACCATCAGAGTTCTATGTCCCCATCCCACTTTTGCAGAACCTGCAATAGTTCTCCCAAGACTATAGATATGGGTTGAGTATATATCTATGTCTATGTTTATATCTATCATTCTACAGTTTTTGCACATTTTGACTCATTTCTATAGCCTGTCTTCACTTCCTTTCTAAGCTACAACTACACCTGTTTCTACTTTGGAGTGAGCTTCCTTTTTCCTCTTCTGAGACAAGCAAAACAATACCTGATTTCTAGTGTATTCTAGATTCTTTTCCCTTTCAGTGATTTTATAAAAACAAAGAGCCCTGTTGAGAAATGTTTTAGATTCCAGTTAAATCAGGGTTCAAAGCCCTCTGGTCATCTTCCCTAACATTATTCCCCTCTGGGAGTATGGACCAAAATTCTTTTTGAGGTGAAAATGGTGGAAGTTCTGACTTCTGCAGTTGTTTCTCTGCTGAACATGGAAGTTGACTGGTTGATCCATACCCTTAACCAATCACTGTATTTCTATAGTAGGTTAGGATTCTGGAGAGGTGAGGTTCAGAGACACATTGGCAAGGTCTTCTGCACAGGAAGGTCAAAATGGAACCATAGTAGTATCTGCATCTTGGTGGCTGAAAGGCAGTAAGATATAAATGAGGAAAAAATGTTTAATAAACAGGAATCAAAGAGTAGGAATAAAGAAAATGAGAATAGGGACCCCTAGAGTAGCAAGATCTTAGCTAGGACCTCTCTCTCTCTCTCTATCTCTCTATCTCTATCTCTATCTCTCTCCTCTCCTCTCCTCTCCTCTTCTCCAGCCCCCCTTGTATGGATCCCAAGACTTTAGTAATCTTTGCTTGAGCTTGGTAGGCTGACTAGAAATAATATCTGGGAGGATGGTGTCAGAGTAAAGAATAGAACTTGAAAGCAAGATTATGGCAGAAAATGGTTCCCAAACTTTGAAAAAAAAAATGATGAAAGTACACTACTTACCACACTGATCTGATCTGGGGCCCATGTATATTCATATCTAACACGGTAGTTTGTATAACCTGTGAGTCCCTGTCAGTCTGATCTCACAGTTCATGGTCACAGCTGGGAACATTCTAGGCTGCACTCATATTAGGATCATTCTTCCTGGTGTGGCAGAGTAGAATAACCAGCCTCCCTTTGGAGAGTGGGATAGTCCTTACCATTGATGCGCTACAGTGAGGGTAAGGTCCTGGAGAGGCAATGACCAGTGATGGTAAAGAGAGGAATCTATTTGAAGTCTAGGCACAGGGGCTGGTCAGTAGTGCAGCTGGCTAATAGTACTTGGCGCCAAGAGTAGGGACCTGCATAAGGAACCTGGTTCGAGCCCCAACTCCCCACCTGCAAGGGGAACACTTCACAGGCAGTGAAGCAGGTCTGCAGGTGTTTATCTTTCTCTCCCCCTCTCTGTCTCCACCTCATCTCTCAATTTCTCTCTGTCCTATCCAACAACGACAGCAATAACAGCAACAATAACAATAAACAACAAGGTCAACAAAGGGGAAAAAGTAGTCTCCAGGAGCAGTAGATTCATAGTGCAGGCACTGAGCCCCAGCAATAATGCTGGAGGCAAAAAAAAAAAAAAAAAAAAAAAGAAGTCTAGGCACATCATATTTGAAGGGGAATCCAATGATTCCTTGACTAGGACCGCAAGTGATGAGATGACTTGGTATTGGCCAAAAGGTTCATTATTAAGTATTCAGTTTCTTGCCTTTTCCCAGTTTTTGTAGCCCCTTCTTTGTCTGACAAGCTTCGACTTTCTCCCAGTTGTTAAGGCTTTGAATGTCAGTTTTTGTATCCAAGCCAATATTAGGTTGAGTGAGTCTGTCCTCAGTTAGGAAGGAAATGGACCCAGGACTTTAGTGGTATCTATGTTGACCTCAAGTTTTTTGTTTGTTTGTTTTGGTTTTTTAATTTTCTTCATTTACTTGTTTGATGATTCTGATTAAGGTTATAATAAGGACAACAATTGTCCTTTATATATAATTTGCCAGTATATATTTTTTTAATTATATACAGTGTTTCTTCTAAAGATTGGCAAGGGGTGACAATGATGTTGATGTCCTTAAATCTTATTTAGTTTCTTTTGTATAATTAGTTGAATAGCTTCTTCTTCTTCTAGTGTTTGCCCTTCTTCCGTAGCCAGTCAACAGCGTCAGGTTGAGCCTGATGTAAAGTTTCGAGACCTCCTTTGAATCTGGAGAGGTGGCAGTCGTTGACTATGTGGGTCATAGTCTGTCTGTAGCCGCAGGGGCAGTTCGGGTCGTCTCTGGCTCCCCAGCGATGGAACATAGCGCTGCACCGGCCATGGCCTGTTCGATAGCGATTGAGGAGGGCCCAATCATAACGTGCTAGGTCAAAGCCGGGTTGACGCTCGCAGGGGTCTGTGATGAGGTGTTTGTTCTTTACCTCAGCTGACTGCCAACTCTGTTTCCAAGAGACTGGAACAGAGAAGTTCAGTGTAGGTGTAGGAGACCAGATTGGGTGACGAGACGTCAAGCATTGGACAGGGTGGGCGAAGATATCCGCGTATATTGGCAGGTCCGGTAGAGCGTAGACATGGGAAATGAACTTAGAGGATGCCGCATCCCGACGAATATCTGGCGGGGCGATGTTGCTAAGAACTGGCAGCCATGGAACCGGGGCGGAACGGATGGTTCCAGAAATTATCCTCATGGAGGAATATAATTTGGAATTGACCAAGTGGATATGGGGGCTACGGAACCATACTGGGGCACAGTATTCTGCAGTGGAATAGCATAATGCCAGAGAGGATGATCGTAGTGTGGAAGCGCTCGCGCCCCATGAGGAGCTGGCCAGTCTTGCAATGATGTTATTCCTTGCGCCCACCTTTGCTGCAGTTTTTATGAGATGTTTGTGAAATGACAGAGTGCGATCGAGAGTAACGCCAAGATAGACTGGCTGGGCTTCGTGCCGGATTCTCGTATCGCCAAGCTGCACATTAAGCTCACGCGAGGCCGAGGCATGGTGTAGATGGAAAACAGATGATACCGTTTTTGCAGTGCTAGGAATTAGTCACCATTTTTTACAGTAATCAGATATCAGAGACATGTCTTTCGTGAGTGTTTCCTCGAGGATGTCAAACTTGGATGCCTGAGTTGAATAGCCAGAATAAAGAAAGGAAGTTCAGTAGGGTTGGAGAGGAAGATGTCTGGGCCCAAGTAATGAATATTTGATTAGTGAATTTATGGTGCCTTCTTGAGACCATTCTACTATATTGCCAAGCGTATTAGGTCTAAGTCTAATCGCAGAGGACTAGTAAGCACTTTTACTTTTAAGTATATAATTGCCCCCTAACTTATAGAGATATCAGCACATGTACACAGTACTATAGGTCATAGTCTATAACTAGGACCTGAAACTTTGTTGAAAAGGCACCAGCTGAAATATAATTAGGTGATTCTGTGTGTTGAAAAGATCTCATGGGGTTAAAGAAGTTGACAGCTTTTGCTTGGTATCTTTGGATACAGTCAGTAGCAGAAAGGCAGCAGCAACAAGACTTCACATGGTAGCATCTGAAACAATGACTTACTTGAGACCAACAGTCTCTCTTTCTCTCAGTGTTTATCTTTCTCTGCGTAACTCTCTCATTAAAAATAAACATTTTTTTTTAATTGGGGCAAGAACATAGACAGAATATTTACTGAGGAAGAGGTCCAAAGATCCAACAGACACATGTGGAAGTGCTTCACCACTCAGGAGACATTCCCCATGAAGGTTTGAACCTTGGAACCTGGGTCCTTGTGTACTGCAGTGTCTGTGTTCAACTTCTGCATTGCTGCTGGAAGTGTACATTGGTTCAAACTTTGTGGAAAACAGTCTAGAGATTTCTCAGAACACTAGAAATAGTGTTCTGAGAAACCCAATGACCCAGAAATTTCTTTCCTGAGCATTTACCCAAAAGTAACAAAAAACACCTGTCAGAAGAGATCTATGCATACCGATGTCATATCAGCACAATTTTAATAGCCAAAAATTGGAAGCAACCCAGATGTTCAATGACAGATGAGTGGATAAAAAATTGTGGCATATATATGCAGTGGAATACTATTAAGTTGTTAAAAATGAGGAAGTCTTTACTTTGCATTATATTGGATGAAAGTTGAAGACATAATATTAAATGAAATAAGCTCAAGAGAGGACAATTACTGAATGCTCTCACTTATAGATGAAACTTAAGAAATAATAACAGGGTAGAACTTAAGAAATAAGAACAGAGTGGAAAAACACAAAGAAAATCTTGAACTGGGTATGGTGCATCGTACCAAAGGAAATGACTCTGGGAAAGGAGAGGAACGGAGGGGGTGGAAGGAACGTTGAAGCCCAAAGAGATGAGTAATTGTATCCATATGTCTACAGCTGCACCTGCACTGTAAGCCATTAATCTCACAATAAAATAAAATAAAATGATGAGGTCATCTCTTTTAAAATATCATGGTCAGAACTTGAAGATATGTTCAGACAAGCCAGAAAGAGAAAGAACAATATTGATGGTCTCACTTATAGGTGTAACTTAAGAATAAATAACAATAGGGGGTAGATAGCATAATGGTTATGCAAAGAGACTCTCATGCCTGAGACTCCAAAGTCCTAGGTTCAATCCCTTGCATCATGTAAGCCAGAGCTGAGCAGTGCTCTGGTTAAAAAAAAAAAAAAAGAGAACAAAGAATAAATAACAATAAGGGAAAACATAAGGTGAAACTTGGACTGGGTGTGGTGTATTAAGCAAAGAACTCTGTGGAAGGAGGGAAAGAGACAGGATGAAGAGACTTAGTGGGGGGAGTTGTAGGGTGGTGGCACACTCTATTAAGCATATACTGCATGAGGTGCAAGGACCTGAGTTTGAGCCCTCGCTTCCTACCTGCAGCGGGGATGCTTCATAAGCAGTGAAACAGGTCTGAAGGTCCCTATCTTTCTCTCTTCTTCTCCTCTCTCCTATGGATTTCTCTCTGTCCTACCAAAAAAAAAAAAAAAAAAGGGAAAAATGGCTACGAGGAGTAGCAGATTCATAGTGCCAGTACCAAGCCCCAGCAATAACCCTAGATAGATAGGTAGATAGATAGATAGATAGATAGATAGATGGATAGATAGATAGATAGATAGATAGATAGATAGATAGATAGATAGATAGATAGATGATAGATAGATGATGGATGGATAGGTAGATAGGTAGATAGATAGATAGATAGATAGATGGATAGGTATCAGGAGACAGTTGTAGCCCCTAAACACCAATCAAAGGGTGATGAGAGGCTGTGCCTACGTGCTAAAGACTGTACTGGGGGGGGCAGGCAGTGGCACACCCAGTTTAGTACGCGTCGTTCCATGCTCAAGGACCTGCGTTTGAGCCGCTGCTTCCCACCTGCAGTGAGGATCCTTCATAGGTGGTGAAGGTCTGCAGGTGTCTCTTTCTCTCTCCCTCTCTATTTTATTTTTGTTTACTTATTATTGGATAGAGACAGAGAGAAATTGAGGGGGAGGGGAGAATGTGAGGAAGAGTCACAGAGACACCTGCAGCCCTGCTTCACCACTTGTGAAGCTCACCGCCCCTCCACCCCGCCCCGCAGGTGAGGACCAGGGACTTGAACCTGGATCCTTGTGCATTGCAATGTGTGCAATTAACTGGGTGTGTCTCCTCCTGGCCCCTTCTCTCTCCCTCTCTATTTCCTCTTCCCCTATCAATTTCTCTGCTATCTAATAAAATGGAAAAAAAGAAAAAAATGGCCACCAGAGTGGAGGATTTGTAGTGCACTAAGCCCCAATGATTGGAGGGGAAAAAAAAAAGACTATATTGTAAACTATTAATCCCACAATTTGTGGTTAAAGTTCAGGGCTCCAGTAGGCAACAATTAAAAAGTCCAGTAACACATTAAATATTTTGCATAATATATTGTAATGTTGTCTTTATAACAAAATATAGTCAGGGGTCAGGCAGTAGTGCTGCTGCTGTACCTGGTGCAAAGTACAAGAACCACAAGGATCCTGGTTCAAGCCTCTGGCTCCCCACCTGCAGGAGGATTGATTCACAGGTGGTGAAGCAGGTTTGCAGGTGTCTTTCTCTCCCCTCTCTGTCTTCCCCTCTTCTCTCAACTTCTTTCTGTCCTATTCAACAACAAAAGCAATAACAATAACAACAAAAGGGCAACAAAATGGGGGAAAAATGCATTCCAGAAGCAGTGGATTCATAGTGCAGGCACCAAGCCCCATTGATAACCCTGGAGGCTATATATATATATATATATATATATATATATATATATATATAATTTTATTTTCTATATAATAAATATTTTATTTATAATAAAATATAACCTTTTATCTTATGTAAAATAAGAATTTTACATTCTTGTTGTAAAATTGTTTTATAAAACTCAAGTAGGAACCTCAGGATGAAAGGGACAACCATTCTTAATTCAGGCAAAATAGACTTTTCAACTAACAAAAGAAAAAAGGTAGCAAGTGGTGAGAGTGGTCACTATCTAAAGGTCAAAGGATCAATACATCAAGAAAACAGCGCTTTAGCATATATGCATCAAAGGAAGGAGCAACAACATACATAAAGCAACTTTTTTTTAAGGATTACTGTCAAGTAATCCTTTTAAAAATATTTATTTTTTGTTGCCCTTGTTTTTTATCGTTATTATTATTGTTGCTATTGATATAGTTGTTGTGGGATAGAGAAATGGAGAGAGGAGGGGAAGACAGAGAGGGGGAGAGAAAGATAGACACCTGCAGACCTGCTTCACCATTTGTGAAGTGACTCCCCCCGCCCCCATGTGCGCTTAACTCGCTGCACTACCACCCAACCCCATAAAGCAACTTTTAGCTAGCCTGAAGAGAGACTTTGATAGTAATACAGTAAATGCAGGACACTTTGTCAGAGTGTCCTACAAGTGTTACCAGTAGGGTGATTGTCTTGTCACACTCATGGGTCATAAACTCTATAGAAGAAAATAAATATAGCAAAACACTATAATATTGACGTCATATACATATGCAGAAACTCACCCCCAACAACAAGAGAACCAAAAGCTAAGATGAACAAAAATGAGATTTCATCAAATTAAAAAGACACTGTACTGTGAGTCAAACTATCACAAAAGGAAAAGATGCATTACTTACTGAGATAAAATATTCACATAATAAGGGTCTGATAAATGACTTGTGTGCAAGATATATAAAGACTTCACTTAATTAAATAAGAAATAAACAATTCTATCAGAAAATGAGGGAAAGGGCCAGACACTCCACGAAAGAAGATCTTTACAGAAGGCCAACAGCTACATGTAAATCATCACATACAAGCAAAGAAATGTAAATCAAGACAATATTGAGACACCATCTCATACCAGTGAGAATGGCCTACATCAGAAAGGTTAGAAGCAGCTAATGGTGTTGAGGGTGTGTGGAAAAGGGAATTATGATGCAGTGCTGATGGAAAGAAAGTCCACACCCTATGGAAAGCAGTGTGCAGATTTCTTAAAAGATTAAAAATAGACCAGCCATTTCATCAATTCCTCTACTCAGTTCTCTCTCTGAAAAAGACTAATCTGAAAAGATATATGCACACATATATTCATTGTAGCACTATTCACAATCGTCAGGATTTGGAAGCAACCAAGGGTCCAGTGACAGCAAAGCAGATAAGAAAACAATGGCATGGAATACTATGGAATAGGACTCATGGATTTATATGCTTTTCTTGAACATTTCTGGTACCCAAGTTTTTAAGTTTCATATCAGTAGAAAGAGAGAGTACATACTTCAAATATTTATTATAAATTTTATGTGTTCATATTCTAATACTATATCACATACATTTAAATAAGAGACTAAAACAGAAATCAAAGGAATATCATAAAAAGTAATACATGTTTAGCACACTCTCACTTCAGATTATTATTTTTGCTACCTCGATGTTGGCATTTAATTCTAGTTTGTATCTCTAATTCTAGTATAAAATACACTATCTTGCCTATTGCTGATGCTCAATAAATGTTAAGATGAATGAGGATATACTTTATCTTATATACACACTGCTGTAACATAATGACACATTTTAATGCAAATGTGCTCAAAAGCAGTGTCCTTGAACTGATGTTTAATATATCTACTAGCTTTCAGCTGCTAAAGGTCAAGCTTCAGTCATCTTCCTCAGAGCATTAGTTAAAAGAGAGTGTTATATAGCATGAACAGCTGGTATCCCAAAAGGGACATTTGTAAGACCGGGAGAGGTCCTCAAAGGCATACACATTCTATTCAGAATTGCTTGCTTAATTCTTTTATCTGTGATCCTATAGAAAATAAATGCCATTGTCAAGCCTTTAAAACCCCTAGATATGCTGGGAAATTTGTGATTGTGTAATAACCATGGCTCTTTACTTCTTTTTCTTCTTTCTTTCCACTCAGTGATTGAGATAAACTAAAGGTGTAGATCTTCAACCTGGAAGTAGTTGTCGGTGGACTGGATGGAAGTGTGTGTTTTATTTCCTTCCCCACCAGATGAGAGGATATAAAAGCAGTCACCTGTCAACCCACTCTAGCAATGAAATTCAGCAGCCTATTGTCCCAATCACTGCTCTCAATCACACTAAACGGCCTCCAGAGGCCATCATTATTATAGGACATGTTCCTAAGAGTAGATAAATGGGTCTCCACCTGCCAGCCTGCATAGGAAAAGATGGACATTCTTGGCCAAAAATATGAAAGGGCCTGGAGCTTTATTGACATTTACATCAAAAATAGTTAGCAATGAAAGCAGCTGTTGTGGCGTGCTTTCACCACAACGTGTTTGGAATATGCTGTGAATTGAAATACAGACCTCCTGACAAGCAATTTACCTTCTGTCAGTCTCCATGTGCTTGCAGCATTACTGGGTACTTGCTGTGATAGGCCACTTAAAGCTGCACATGTGTACAGTTTGGATGAAAGATTAACTACAATTTGAGGCAGGAAGTAACGAATTGTGGAGTGTCATTCATAATGGCCTACATTGTCATCTGCAGGGTGACACTATAGCAAGAAGGTGCTTCTGTTGTGACTGCCTTATGGAATCAGATGTCACTCATCCTAATGAATATCTGACTAAAATTCTAAAAAGCAGAGTGCAAGACAGCTCAGGACTGGGAGCATTAATCTGCCTTGTTTGTTGACATTACAGTGATGACAAAAATGCCAATATGCAAGAAATTCCCTCAGAAGTGATTCAATAGGGGCAATTGTAACACAATGTATTGCGGCCTAGAACCAAGGCTATGCCAGGAGTTAATTCTATATTTATTCTTCTCAGTTGACTTAGTACATTAAAACAGTTTTTCTACTGGATGAACTATTCTGTAACCACCTAAACAAAATATTGATTGCATTGTCTAAACAATATCTCTGTTTCCAGTCTCCTCAGTGCAAAATTATATGTCAACTTTTGGTGGCACTTTCGGAAAACAAGATGTCACTTAGTTTGAATAAAGAATCGATTAACTACTTATTTGCTCCTTCCTCTAAACTGTTGCCCTGAACCATTGCCCCAGAAACAGTATTTAGTCAAATTTAGAGAGAAATAACTGCTGTCATTTTTCCTCTATTAGCTAAAAGTTTATTATTTTTAATCAGATAAACTATTCTGCAGTGTAGGTGAGGCCAGTTAGAAACTTCTTTCTTTATAGAAACAAAGTATCTTAGAAGTCATTAGCTATTTTGTGTTAGTTCACATTTCTTTTGGGAAAAGGACAGAAGGGTTTGTTGTCCTAAGTATTCAGAATTGGCTCCTTCTCTCTCTTTTCTCTTTACTAACAACTGATAAGCACCCTGGGGCAGAGGTTGATGAAGAATGACTCACAACAGCTTAAGTTTTCATAACTCGCATAAAAACAAGACATTTAATACAACCACACCACAAATATCCAGTATATTTGTTATTATAATCATGTATCCAAGACTCCTGACATGGGTCATCTACTATTGAACTATCCTGGTATCTAATTCTGCAGTTTTCACCTCTGGTGGCACTAGGATCATAGACTGTGTGTATTTACATTTCAGCTTATGGTTTTTAGGCCTTGGTGAGCTTGGGAACCTAAGTTTTTCAGCTGCTTCACACTAGGACTAAGAATTTACTTACTATATTTATTTACTTAGCTTGAGAGAAAGGACAAGAGACCAGAGGGGTGCTCAGCTCTGGCATATGGTGGTTCTGGGGAGTGAACTTATGACTGTTGTAGGCTTCAAAAACTAGAGGCACAAGCAAGATTTTTTTTTACACTTTATAAAAAGGAAGAAAAGAGCTCTGTGTCATCATTAATCTCTAGTGTATTCTGAATCAACTAAACATAATTCAGCAGTGTATTCCTATTAATAGCAATTCCAGGCATGTCCCTGCGAGTGTAAATACACACATATACTTCAGAGACCATAAATTCAGGGAATCATTTGTTGTGATTGGCTCTTGGATGTTTGGCAGTGAGTGCTGGCTCAGCAGGGAAAATTCGTATGAGGTAAAGTTCTAACAGGACTGAGTATCAGAGCAGAGGCAATACTACTGGTAACTTTCACTTTCAGTGAAACTGCCTTTATTGAGTCTTTTGGTAGCTTCCAGCCAAGAAATAGTTGAAAGAAATCACCAGCAGCTATCTAGTTGCTGGCAGACATAGGCCTTAAGGCAGCCACTCAAATTAGCATTTTCCTGAATACTCTTACCCCACCAAAAAAAAAAAAAAAAAAGCTGGAAACACCAAAGTTTCTAGTGAAGTCAAATCTATTAATTCCCTCTGTCTCCCTTTCCCACTTTCCCTTTCTCTCACTCGCTTTCTCTCTCTCTCTCTCTCTCTCTCTCTATATATATATATATATATATATATAGATATATATATATCTATATATATATATATTTATATATTTATCTATCTATATCTCTCTCTCTCTCTATATATATATATATATATATAGAGAGAGAGAGAGAGAGAGAGAGAGAGAGAGAAAGCGAGAGTGGGAAAGGGACACAGACATGTAGCACTGCTCCACTAATTGTATTATATATAATTATATATATATATATATATATATAGAGAGAGAGAGAGAGAGAGATAGATAAATATAATATATATATATATATATAGAGAGAGAGAGAGAGAGAGAGAGAGAGAGAGAGAGAAAGGGACACAGACATGTAGCACTGCTCCACTAATTGTAAAGGGCCCCCCATAAGTAGGGACTGGGAACTAGAACCTGAGTACTTATGTAGTATGTGCATTCTACTAGGTGCACCACTGCCTAGCACTTCTAACTTCTATTTATTTCATAACAAGTAGCCACGAATCTTATGACTCAAAACAACACAAATCCATCAGTTTACAGTTACTCTAGTAAGTGGATAAATTGGGTCTTAGTGACCTGAAATCAAGGTGCCAACAGAATATCCTTTGTAGGGTCTGGAGTCAACTCTGCTCATTAACTTGCCCAGTTGCAGTAGTAGATCAGTATACTTTGCATTGTGGCCCCTGCCTTCCTGTTTAAATCCAGTAATCGATCATCCCACCTAGACTCTGACCCACCAGCTTCTCTTTTCCTTATAAGGATAACTGAAGCTTTATCAGGTTCACCTGGAAAGTTTCCCATCGAAAATTCTTAATCACATTTCTGGTCTTTGCAGAAGTTGAAAAATAAGAACACAAATGAAAACACAAAGCAGAACTTGGACTGGAGTTGGTATATTGCACCAAAGTAAAAGACTCTGGGCTGGAGGGAAGGGTTCACAGAAGACAGGCTAGGACCTGTGGGATTTCAGTTGTTATTGTGGAAAACTGAGAAATGTTATACATGTACAAACTATTGTATTTTATTTTACTGTTGACTGTAAACCATTAATTCCCCAATAAAGAAATTAAAAAAAAAGTTTTCTTTGTAGGTTCCGAAATCCCAGGTTCAACCCCCTATACCACCATAAGCTAGAGATACAGTGCTCTGGTAAAAATAACTAATACTAATGAACAAAGCCTTTTTTTGTTATATAACACAACCACAGGCTCTGGGAATTACAGCCTATATATATCTTTGAGAAACTATTATTTTGCCTTCCACATCTACTTTGTAGAAATTCTTTTTTGTATGTGTTTATTACTTTATCTAACTTTTACTGTCTTTAGAGGCTGTATATACATGAGAATATAGGCTCAGAAACATTGGTCACTTGCCCAGTTCCACATTAAGCAGAATGGCATACCTGGCCTAGGTACAGTATTTTCCTATGCCACTTTGTTTATTTGTTTATTTATTTATAGAGCCAGGATTCAGTGTCTGCACAACTCTACCATTCCTGTTCTTTCCTCTAGAGGGTAAGGAGAGAGAAAGAGAGAGGGAAAGAGAGAGAGAGAGAGAGAGAAAGACTTTTCAGTATCACTCCACCAAATGCGAAGTCCCCTCCAGTCCCTCACAGGGAGAGCCACCTCTCAAGCCCATTATGCTATTCTCTTGCAAACACAGTCTGCATTCTTCGGCCTATGAAACTTTGTTTTACAGAGACCACCTTTCTTAAATTGTTTATCAGCTCTTCTTGTCAAACCCATCTTCTCCAAAGTACCTATACTCTTAGAGTTTTGTTTACTTTTACATAGGCAAGATAGTTCACCTAGTTTGGAGGGTGCACCTATTTTGCCACGTGGGTGACTCAGGTTTGAACTCAGTCTCCATCACAACTTGAAGAAGCTTTGGTGCTATAGGATCTTTCCCTCTGCCCTTCTACGTTTCTGTCTCTGCCTCTCTGTTTCTATGTGGAAAAAAACTGGCCTGGACCAGCAAAGCCCCAAGGATGACAAAATAAAATTTCTTACCTTTATTTCAGAACAACAAATACCTTAAAATAAATAGTATCTATAACTCACTACATTTGATTGAGGTTTTTTATGGTACACTAGAGATAAGTAGTCATAGTCACCCTATAATTCTTTTTTTTTTCCTATAATTCTAATAGTACAACAGTGAGATTGGAATTTGAACCTCAATAAATTATTTTCTATGCAGATGATTTTTTTTACTTTTTTTTTACATTTCTTTTAATATTTATTTATTCACTATTGTTGCCCTTGTTGATTTTTTTATTGTCGTTGTAGTTATTACTGTTGTTGCTATTGATGTTGTTGTTGGATAAGACAGAGAAATTGAGAGAGGAGGGGAAGACAGAGAGGGAGAACAAAAGATAGACACCTGTGGACCTGCTTCACCGCCTGCGAAGCGAACCCCCTGCAAGTGGCTCGAAGCAGGATCCTTATGCACTTTGCGTGATGTGTGTGATTAACCCACTGTGCTACCACCCAGTCCCCCTCCTCACTTATTACCTATTGTTTATAATCAGCTTATGGGACAACTAAATTTACTGGTCATTGCATTTCTAGGTCCATGTAAGCAGTACATAGCACATGATCAAAATAGCTAAAAAGTTAGTGCAAGGGCAAATCACAAATGAGCATGTCTTGGAAACAAATATGTAAATATTCCACTTACTAGCACGACATTACCACATGAAATTATTTTAAGTTATGAATAGCTGTGATACGTCATCAGCCTTTTGAAAATAAAGGACCAAGAGGTTTAGAGAAACATACAGGCTTTAAGGCTAAACAAAAAATAACTAAATATGTATTGACAGTTCAGTACATGGCTACTTAAAATTAACCAAATAGTACTCCAATTTTCTATCTAACTTTGTCCCCCAAGCCTGGGGATGGAAAATGTTGCCCAGTCAGGTGAGAAAGTTTACACATAGCTGCTGGGTAGTTACCACTTTGAGAGTCAGCCTGAAGATGTTCCCTTTCCTCATTACTAGCAGCATTTCTGCCCTGTGATAAAAGTGTATTGCCAATACAAAGCAATTAGGTAAGAAGCAAGACTTGGGTCTGGGTGGTGGTGCACCTGTTTGAGCGCATGTGTTAACAATGCCCAAGGACCTGGGTTCAAACCCCCGGTGCCACCTACAGGGGGAAGCCTCACGAGTGGTGAAGCAGTAACTGCAGGTGTCTCTCTGTCCCCTTGCCACTTCTCCCTTCCCCTCCATTTCTGGCTGTATCTATCCAATAAGTAAATAAAGATAATAAAAAAATTTTAAAAAGAAGGAAGACTTAGACATTACAGATAATCTATTTTTAACTGAAGAGAATTTATTCAAATGCAACATCATCAAGAAGTAATTAATATCACTTATCAATGATGCAACATTGACCCATGCCATATCAAAAATTTAATATTTAAAATTTGAACATTTAATATTTATTTTGTTTTTTCTGCGAAAATGTGTGCATGTAAGAGAGCGGTGGGGGATAACATTATTTAGCTTTAGCATATTGATGAGAGATTGAATTTGAGGTCTTGGGGCTTTAGGCATGTGAGTCTCACACTGTAATGCTGAGCTGTCTCTCTAACCCTACACCAGAACTTTATAAAATTGCACATACAAAGAAGAAATCCAAACTCGCTTAATGCAGACACAGAATCATCCATCTTTAAACAAATGAAGAAGTTATATTGATTGTTCAGTCTCTAATTAAATGATCATGAAATCAGGCAAGGAAATGCCCTGAGTGACATCAGAAAGGTGGCAGAGTAGTTAAGCAGGAAGCTCTAGATGCTCCTCTCCCAACTTCAAAATAAATCATCATTTAATCAAGAAAGGAAGAGAAAGGGAAAAAAACATACTCAGGTGACAAAATTCAGAGCCACAAGAACTCGTAGTGAGTCTGGAGGCATCAGGTCCTCACAGAACCTAATCAAACCTCAGGCCTAACAGTCAATTTACAGGAAAATTAGAGGTGGCCGGGTGGTGGCACACTCTGCCAAGCACACACATCACACACATCATCAAGGACCCAGGTTGGAGGGCCCCCTCTCCATCTGCAAGGGGAATGCTTCTTTCTCTCCTTTTCTCTGTCCCCCCTCTCCTCTCAATTTCTCTCTGTCTCGTCTAAAGGGAAAAGTGGCCACCAGAAGGAGTGGATTCCTAGTGCAGTCACCAAGCTCCAGTGATAAGCCTGGAAGAAAAAGAAAAAAAATGAGACTCCCCCCCCAAAAAATATTATCTATTACAGCAGGACACTACTAAGGAACACAGACTGAGAAACTGTGGGATATCCACTCTTTTAATTTTAAGCAATAACGTACAAAAATAAAAGTCCGGGGTGGGGGCGGTGAGCAGGATTGAGTTGAAAACAATAATGTTACTTAAAAGAATATCAAATAATTGTAAGCTATGTTCTTATTTGGATTCTAATTCAACTTAACAAGTAAACTGTTAAATAAAATGGAGTAGGGGACTGAATGAGGTTTTAATGCCCACAAGGAAGCGGTAGGTCTTTAGTGCATAGAAAGCAATGAGGTGAAATTGAGCTTCTTGAACAATAAGGAGTCTTCCTAACTTTTTCCAAAATGGATTACCCAAATCTCAGCTGCTATATTCTTACCTTTAGGTTCCTGATTATTAAACAATTTGTTCTTCATTATATCTTAGTGCTTTTTCAGCCACCAAGTTTCAGATGCTACCGTGATGCCAACCTGACTTCCCTGGACAGATGATCTCACCAACGTGACCTGGAACCCCACCTGCCCAGGGCCCTACCCTACTAGGGAAAGATAGAAACAGATTGGGGGTATAGATCAACCTGCTATGGCCCATTTCCAGCAGAGAAGCAATTACAGAAGCCAGACCTTCCACCTTCAGCACCCTGTAATGATCCTGGGTCCATAGCCTCAGAGGGATAAAAAAAAAAAAAAAGGAAATCTTCCAATAGAGGGGGTGGGATACTGAACTCTGGTGGTGGGAATTGTGTGGAATTGTACTGCTGTTACCCTACGGTCTTGTCGATCATTATTAAATAAATTTTAAAAATGAAGTCACAGAGGACCCTCTGGTCTGCCAATCAGGGCCAGGAAATGGGACTAAAAAATTGGGAAATGGTAAGAAAGATGGTTAATTTGGAGGTTAGGGTGGATAAAAAGTAGATAAAACTATTCTGAAACATTTATCAAAGGATGAATGTGAAATAATTAAAAGGAAATCTAATTTTGACTAACTGTAGAATGTCAGTATACATATGAAATATAATCACTGAGACAATGAAAAGATATCTTTCATTTTCCCAAAAGAACACTGAGTACTTTTTTCAAGTAAAATGGAACTAGTGACAAAATTGATCTTGTACTAGACTCCAAAAGAACAAAATTAAAAAAAAAAATCTAAAAATCAAGGAATACCAAAGGAGATCATCTGGGACCACAACAAGGCAGGATTAGAATGACTTCAGGAACCTACCAAATCACTGGTGATTGCAAATATGTGTGATCAGAGAGGAGACTAGGGAGAGATTAAGTGGCTGGTAACAGTCTGGCAGTTTACTGGTTGAGACACCACCTCCAATCTGTTTCACCAACAAAAATATGACTGAAGGGAGGTGAGGACTCTTTAGACTCACCAAATGCAACTGTGAGTCTCCATTGCTACTGCCCTCAGAGTCTGGAGGAGAAGTGGGGAGGCCCTGTGCTGACACCAGGGGACAGAGACCTAACCAGGAAACTCAAGAGAAGGTCTACACCTCGGTGGCCTAGTGGTGGGGCTGTGTGGTGGGAGCCTTTCCATGTTGTTCTCCTAATGAGAACATAGTAAATGGTTGCCTCAGAATCTACAGACTATAAAGAGGACTTGCTTAGAAACTCACAGGGCCCAGCAGTGCTGCCCAGCTTGGCAGAGAAGCTGAATTGAGCCTGGAGCTTTGGTTCCTTTGGGTGTAAGATTCCTTTTGCATCACCACTGTGCTATCTCTCCCCCACCCTGCTTTAACACTTGGTCAGAAGTGAGAGATTAAGCTAAGAAGCCTACTACATAACATGAACAGGCCAATCACAGCTAATGAAACTGAGATAGTTATCAAAAAACTTTTCAAGAATAAAAGTCCTGGACCAGATGGTTTTACAGATGAATTCTACAAAACCTTCCAAGAAGAACTAGTACCTCTACTTTTGAAAGTCTTCCAGAAGATTGAAGACACAGGAATATTCCCTTCCAGCTTCTATGAAGACAACATCACTTTGATACCAAAGGCAGACAGGAACAAAACCAAAAAAGAAAACTACAGACCAATATCTCTGATGAACATAGATGCTAAAATATTGAACAAAAGTCTAGCCAACCGGATATAGCACTATATTAAAAAGATTGTTCACCATGACCAGGTGGGGTTTATCCCAGGGATGCAAGGTTGGTTTAATGTATGTAAATCATTAAACATGATCCACCACATGAACAAAAGCAAGACCAAAACCACATGGTCATATCAGTAGATGCAGAGGAAGTCTTTGACAAAATGTAACATCCCTTTATGATCAAAACACTACAAAAATGGGAATAAATGTAAAATTCCCCAAGATAGTAGAGTCTATATATAGCAAAACCACAGCTGACATCATACTCAATGGTGAAAAACTGGAAGCATTTCCCCTCAGATCAGATACTAGACAGGGCTGCCCACTATCACCATTACTATTCAACATGGTATTGGAAGTTCTTTCCATAGGAATCAGGCAGGAGCAAGGAATTAAAGGGATACAGATTGGAAGAGAAGAAGTCAAACTCTATTTGTAGATGACATGATAGTAAACATAGAAAAACCTAAGGAATCCAGCCGGAAGCTCTTGGAAATCATCAGGAAATACAACAAAGTGTCAGGCTACAAAATTAACATATCATATCAGTGGCATTCCTCTATACAAACACTAAATTAGAAGAAGATGAAATCCAGAAATCAATTCCTTTTACTATAGCAACAAAAACAATAAAATACCTAGGAATAAACCTAACCAAAGAAGTGAAAGGCTTATATACTGAAAACTATGAGTCACTACTCAAGGAAATTGAAAAAGACACAAAGAAGTGGAAAGACATTCCATATTCATGGGTTGGAAGAATTAACATCAAAATGAATATACTACCCAGAGCCATCTACAAATTTAATGCTATCCCAAGCACATTTTTTAGGAGAATAGAACAAATGCTACAAATGTTTATCTGGAACCAGAAAAGACCTAGAATTACCAAAACAATCTTGAGAAGAAGGAACACAACTGGAGGTATCACACTCCCAGATCTCAAATTGTATTATAGGTCTCTTGTCATCAAAACTGCTTGGTACTGGAACATGAATAGACATACTGACCAGTGGAATAGAATTGAGAGCCCAGAAGTAAGCCCCATATCTATGGACATTTAATCTTTGACAAAGGTGTCCAGACTATTAAATGGGGAAAGCAGAGTCTCTTCAACAAATGGTGTTGGAAAAAATGGGTTGAAACATGCAGAGGAATGAAACTGAACCACTATATTTCACCAAATACAAAAGTAAATTCCAAGTGGACCAAGGACTTGAATGTTAGACCAGAAACTCTCAGATACTTAGAGGAAAATATTGACAGAACTCTTTTCTGCAAAAATTTTAAAGACATCCTCAATGAAATGAATCTAATTAATTACAAAGAAGACTAAGGCAAGCATAAACCTATGGGACTACATCAAATTAAAAAGCTTCTGCACAGCAAAAGAAACCACTACCCAAATGAAGAGACCTACTCATGGAATGGGAGATCTTTATATGCCATACATCAGACAAGAGTTTAATAACCAAATATATAAAGAGCTTACCAAACTAAACAAGTAAACAAACAACCCCACCCCAAAATGGGGAGAGGACATGGACAGAATATTCACCACAGAAGACATCCAAAAGGCCGAGAAACACATGAAAAAATGCTCCAAGTTTTGATTGTCAGAGAAATGCAAATAAAGACAACAATAGGATACCACTTCACTCCTGTGAGAATGTCATATTTCAGAAAAGGTAACAGCAGCAAATGCTGGAGTGGTTGTGGTGTCAAAGGAACCCTCCTGCACTGCTGGTGGGAATGTAAATTGGTCCAACCTCCATGGAGAGCAGTCTGGAGAACTCTCAGAAGGCTAGAAATGGACCTACCCTATGATCTTGCAATTCCTCTCCTGGGGATATATCCTAAGGAACCCAACACACCCATACAAAAAGATTTCTGTATACCTATGTTCTTACAGCACAATTTGTAATAGCCAAAACCTGAAAGCAATGCAGGTGTCCAACAACAGATGAGAGGCTGAGCAAGTTGTGGTCTATATACACAGTAGATTACTACTCAGCTATTAAAAATGGTGACTTCGGGGTTGGGTGGTGGTGCACCTGGTTGAGTGCATATGCTACAGTATGCAAACACCCAGGTTCAAGCCCCCAGTCCCCATCTGCAGGGGAAAGCTTCACAAGTGATGAATCAGAACTGCAGGTGTCTCTCTGTCTCTCTCTCCTTCTGTCAACCCCTTCCCTCTCCATTTCTGGTTGTCTCTATCTAATAAAGAAACATTTTTTTTAATTAAAAAAAATAATAAAAACAGTGACTTCACTGTTTCCAGCCAATCTTGTATGGAGCTTGAAGAAATCATGTTAAGTGAAATAAGTCAGAAACAGAAGGATGAATATGGGATGATCTCACTCTCAGGCCAAAGTTGAAAAACAAGATCAGAAGAGAAAACACAAGTAGAACCTGAACTGGAATTGGCGTATTGCACCAAAGTAAAAGACTCTGGGGTGGGTGGGTGGGGGGGGTTTGATGAGAATACAGATCCAAAAAGGATGACAGAAGACCCAGTGAGGGTTATATTGTTATATGGAAAATTGGGAAATGTTATGTATGTACAAACTATTGTATTTACTGTTGAATGTAAAACACTAACTCCCCAATAAAATTTTTTTTAAATCAATAATGAAAATACATTATTCTAAACCTGTATATTTAGAGACTAAAGAAAGTCCAAATAATTCAGAATTAAAAAGAAAATGTCATAGTGGAAGTGTCAAAATATTTAGACTCTATTAATTCACCATAAAGGAAGATTGAAGTATTTCATTTCACATCACTGTTTTTTCTTATTCTGTAACTCAATGCTTTTCCCCCCCAAGGCCTGAGGCTCTCCCCAAGGCTTGAGGTTCCACCCAGGCTGTTCTGTCCTGCAGCTTCTCCAAGTTCTCTGTGAGCTCTGAAAAGTGTTCCCTTTGCAGTTGCTGTCATCACGTGAACAAATCAATTTACCCAGAGTGTCCTCAGGTCAATGTTCAAACCCAGGAGCTCATATATCTTAGGAGCTCTCTCTCCGCGGTGTGCAAACACAGGAGCTTGTGAATCTCATGTGTTCTAGCCCCATGGCATGCCTCTTTTCCCTCCTTTCTGTAGCACGGATTCCAACTGCCTGAGCCTCCTGAACTCTAACCTCTGCCACTCTGACCCAGCCTACACTGTGTGGGCCCAAGGCTTAGGAAGCTCAGGAAAGTGTTTCCAAATAGAAAGCTAGGGGAGTATTCTCAGGGATCACAGCTGTGAAGGGTATTGTATAATCTCTGACTATAGTCTATTTTAGTTTTTTCTAGTTTTTAGTTATTGCCAGCAATAAGGCAAGTCCAGTCCCACTTACTACTTCAAAGTTGCAAGCATGAGTGCTAGCCTTGTGATTTTAGCGATAGTTTTCCAATTATTTAAGTGCAATAAGACTCCTTGTTTCTCCCTGATAGTTCCAACACAATTTGACATTAAAATTCTATTATAATTAAACTCTAGTTTAACTGCAACTTCATGGTGACAGAAATATCATAACCTAAACACTAAACAAAGAAAAGAGAATGATAAAGCCTCTTAATTCATTTATGATAAAGAATGTTAGTGCTCATATGTCTTTTCTCCCCAAACCTTACTTCCACAAAAAACAAATAGAAAATTGATGAAGTTGGTCAACCAGTGGTAGAATGACTCCACAAATCCTTTTCTTTCCTCTCCCATTACTTGAGCCTCTCGCCAAGTCATGAGATGGGTACTTGTTGGTGTCATCACATTTTCTTTACTTTCAATATATTTTGATTTTTTTCCTTTTCTCCCCTATACTTCCAGTGGGGCCTTATACCTGTACAATTCCACTTCTTCCAACAGATTTATTATTTTCCTTTAAATCAGATAGAGAATGAGAGGGAGCGAGAGAGGAGGGAGAGAGGGACAGACCCCACAGCACCACTGAATAATTCATTAAACTGACCCTGGTGCCATGTAGGATGTTCCCATGCAGTGCCAAGGATTTGAGCTTGGAATGTACAATGTGTGCATTCTAACAGATAAGGTCTCTTCCAGGGGTCAGTTGGTGGTACAACTGGTTGAGTGTAATCATTACAATGTGCAAGGACCCAGGTTCAAGCACTCAGTCCCCATGTGCTTTGGGGAAGCTTCATTAGCAATGAATTAGTGCTACAAGTATCTCTCTCCCTCTCTATATCTTCCTTCCATCTCCATTTTTCTCTATCTGTATTCAAAATAAATAAATAAAAATATTTTTAAAAGATATCTCCCAGCCCTAGTTTTCATCTATAAAATAATAAAGCAGACACAGAAGAGAACTGACTTAACTAAGTTACTATAATTTGTATAGCTGAGTTCCTATAGTAACATGGCTTATTGTTATTATTTTATTGTTCAGCTCTCGTTTGGGACAGGTATAATTTGGCTTCCTATGATGCTAGGACAGCATGGGGGTACACCATTACATGAGCTTGAGACCCTTGGTACAGTTCCTTTTGTGCTAGATTTTGTTTCAGAGCACTCACGCCTTCTTCTCACTTGCTCCTAAACTCCTGAAGGATCAACTAATTCCTTGTTAGGAAGCTCCTTTCTTTCATTTTTTATTTGTACTGAATTAATGATACTATTTTGGTGGATTCTTTGCTTCTGCCTAACACATTACATAGAAGACTGGCAAACAGATATGATGTCTAGTGTTCCTGGTAGATCAGATTTCCTTTTTGTAAATTTAGCAAAATAGCAATTTTTATATATAACTTTTATTTATAAAAATGAAACACTGACAAAAACCATAGGATAAGAGGGGCACAACTCCACACAATTCCCACTACCAGAACTCTGTATTCCATCCCCTCCGCTGAAAGATTTCCTATTCTTTATCCCTCTGGAAGCACAGACCAAGGGACATTATGGGATGCAGAAGATGGAAGGTCTGGCTTCTGTAATTGCTTCCCTGTTGAACATGGGCATTGACAGGTCGATCTATACACCCAGACTGTCTCTCTTTTCCTAGTGGGGTGGGTCTCTGGGGAGGCAGGGCTCCAGGACACATTGGTGGGGTGGCATCATGCTGGCATCTGGTACCTGGTGGCTGAAAAAAGAGTTAACATATAAATCCATACAAATTGTTGACTAATCATGAGCCTAAAGGCTGGAATATTGCAGATGAAGAGTTGGAGTTCTCCATTTTGGAGATAGTTAGTAGGCCTGAATGCTGATAAAGGAGTGAATGTAGTTCTCAGACCAAATTCTAAATAATTCATTTTCATCTCTTAGCTTTGTGAAAACTACTTAAAGTAGATAAAAAGCATAGACATGACTGCTCCAGTGAATGAATAAACAGGAAAAAGAGAAGCTAAATATTTGAGATGTTTTTGGATTAGTTTATGATAGTTTATTCTGCAAATTAAATCCCAAACTAGTAACAGCAAAATCTTTCTGTTCTCCTTGTATATATCATCTTTTATTTTAGTTGAATAGGTAGTAATTTGAACTTTTTAGCTTGGAGATGATGACATAAGCATAAACAATTGCTATTTGATGAATTTCTTTAAACCAAAATCATTTTCTTGCATTTGACTAAAACAGTTAAAATAAAACATACCACCCTTTATGCTTTGTTATTTCACATTTCATAGAATTTTTTTTGTAGCCTGTATCTATACACTTTTGACAGAATGTGGAAGAAAATGTATATAGAGAATATTTTAAAGCACAATAACCATCAAGCTATGAAACAGTAATTTCCTCATGAAAATAACGAGTAGAACCACCCAAAGTGTCATGTTTTTTTTTCTTAGAATTCTAAGGAAAGTCTGTAACAATATTTGCAAATGTTTCCATAAGAAGGGAAGTTTATTAAGCATGTTTAAATATTTATGGAATGTTAAAAATGAAGCATTAATTGGCAAACAACTTAATTAAAATGCTTTCTCAAGTAATTAGCAACAAATACTTCCCTATCTGTTTTGCATGCCATTTGTCTTCTTGTGTTTGTTAAGCCTGCCTGTCAGTCAAAACTTTGCTTCAGGTAATTTTTTTTGCTCTATTGGGAAAATCTTCAAAAATTACATCTGAATTTAAAATATTTTGATTATCATTTTTATCTAACAATTCTTTTTTTTTTCCCCACTTCATCTTCTATATGTCCCAGTAAACCACCATCCTGGGAATTTAAGGCCTGAAGATGAAATTCTGCATCAAGGAATTACTGAGTTTCCAAAAACACTCTCCAGAGAGCAAACTGAATCAATCTAGAATCAACAAACAGTGCGGTTAATTAATGAGAACACCATAAGGGAGCGTTTTTTAAACAATGTTGACGGCTGCTGCCTCAGGACCAATAGCACCAGAAGTTATTGCTGGTTTGAAAGAAGTGACTCTTAGGGTTCCCCCAAGGCACCTTTTGCTTACATTAGCTATTTACTACAACTTTTCCTTTTATTTGCACCCTAGGGGACATATACTTATTTCCTAAATTACTTTTTAAGTGATGCTTATTTCTGCCAGTAGCCTGAGGTAGAGAAGTACCACAGAGTAAACAACACCAGAAAGCAAGACTGGAGGAACACTGAACCCTTCTGTAGAGCAATCTTTATACTATCGGGTTGTTTTCTAAACCACAGGTTTCGAGACATCAGAAAAGTATGCAGTCTTCTTCCTTGTGCTTAGTCTAATGAGAGGCATAAAGAAGGCAGGTGAGACTGAAACAGGCAGGGGTTAGGAGGTGGTGGGGAAGAAAGGATGAAGATGAGGAGCCTCTGTGTCAGAAAATGGGGTTGGATGTGAACAGCCTTGAAGATGCAGATACATATCTTTGGGCAACAGAATATATTAAAACTAAAAAGAGAGAGGATACATAGACATATTTACTTTTGCTACATTTTGATGTAAAGGCTTCAATCCATAAAACTTACTGCCCACAACATATAAATGTTTTGAAGGTGGGCACACTAACTAGCTCTAGCTCCAAAAGCAATGTCTGGCACATAATAAGCACTCAAAGTCATTATGTAATGAATGACTACTGCTTAGTGACTGAAGCGATGCGAGCTGATAAAAGAAAATATTAATTCTGTCAGTAATTTTTTTTAGTAACTCAGAAGTACCTAAAGGAAAGCTTAACTTGCAGAATGTGTCATCGGCCATTAACCTCTAATGCATTCTGTAAGAAAGAAGACCTCCAAATTGTCACTCAATGAGAACTAGCATAAAACCCTGCCAGACGGCATGTATCAGGCTAGCCTAGATTAATAATGACTAGAAGCTGTTTTTGTAGCTTAATTAGGAAATCAGGTAGTAATTTAATATTTTTTTCTTTAAAAGTGAAGTAGAAGGGGCCAGGTAGTGGCGCACCTGGTTGAGCGCGCACATTATAGTGCGCAAGGACCCAGGTTTGAACCCCTGGCCTCCACCTGCAGGAGGAAAGCTTCAGAAATGGTGAAGTGGGAGTCAGGCTGTAGTGCAGCGGGTTAAGCGCAGGTGGCGCAAAGCACAAGGACTGGCATAAGGATCCCGGTTCAAACCCGGGCTCCCCACCTGCAGGGGAGTCGCTTCACAGGTGGTGAAGCAGGTCTGCAGGTGTCTTTCTCTCCTCCTCTCTGTCTTCCCCTCCTCTCTCCATTTCTCTCTGTCCTATCCAACAACGACAACAACAATAATAATAACTACAACAATAAAAAAAAAACAAGGGCAACAAAAGGGAATAAATAAATAAAATAAATATTTTTTTAAAATGGTGAAGCAGTGCTACAGTGTCTCTCTGTCTCTCTCCCTCTCTATCACCCCCTTCCCTCTCAATTTCTGACTGTCTCTATCCAGCAAATAAATAAAGATTTTTTTTTTAAATATGGGTTCAAGCTCCTAGTCCCCACCTCCAGGGGGAATGCTTTGTAAGTGGTGAAGCAGTGTTGTAGATGTCTCTCTGTGTCTCCCTCACTGTCACCCCCTACCCTCTCAATTTCTGGTTGTCTCTATCCAGTGAATAAAATAAAGATAATTAGAAAAAAATTTAAATCACTGGAAAAAATTTTTTAAAAAGTGAAGTAAAATGAGAGAGAGCAGAAAGCACTACAACAATTTAGTCATGAAAATGGCAAGTAGAGCCTCCTAAAGCATATTTTTAATATTTCTATATTTATTTATTTATATATTCCCTTTTGTTGCCCTTGTTTTATTGTTGTAGTTATTATTGTTGTTATTGATGTCGCTGTTGTTGGATAGGACAGAGAAAAATAGAGAGAGGAGGGGAAGACAGAGAGGGGGAGAGAAAGGCAGACACTGCAGACCTGCTTCACTGCTTGAGAAGTGACTCCCCTGCATGTGGGGAGCTGGGGGCTCGAACCAGGCTCCTTACTCCAGTCCTTGCACTTCAGGCCACCTGCGCTTAACCTGCTGCTCTACTGCCCAACTACCCGTATTTTTTTTTTCTTGTAGTTCCAAGGAAATTCCAATTATTTCAGATGTTTCCAGGGTAGTTAGGGAAACAGAAGAACAGTCACAATACTCATCAAAATATAGAACCATCATGAGAAAAGAATAAAGGGAAAAGGTGACTCTCTTGAGAGATACTATTGATTGCTTCACTTAGGTTGCACCGTTTACAAAGCTATTTTTCAGTACCAGTCTTTACCCACTGTTTGTGTGTTTATCCCATAAAGCCCAAGATGGTGGAACTGTAGTTCAGCATGAAAAGACAAGATCATTGATGTAAGGGCAAGACCACTTCTCTATAACTTGTGACCAGGTGGAGTACCTGTCTAGCTTTATCTGTGTGAATCACAAAGACTGATCTAGCTCACACACAAACATTAACTGGCCAATTGTGAACGGGCGGGGGTGGGGGGAGAGATTGGAGGAAGAATCTTTAGAAACCAGGAGACTGCTCTACTCCTTGCAGAGTTGTTTACTCTTCTATTCTCTAAAGTGTTCTCTCATTTTAACTAAATTTACTAACTAAATCCTCTCTTTCCTTTCTATCTCTATCTTTTTTTTTTTTTTTCTGGTCATCTCTAAGACTTCGTTGCACCATGCCATTTTTTTTTTCCAGATAGAATGACAGAGATAGAAAGACAGAAAGAAATACACTAGAGGACTTCCAGGAGGCATGGCCATAGAGTAACAAGGAACAGAACAGACTTTTCCCCCAAAACAACAAATATCTACAACTGTTGAACTTAACAAAACTCCCCCGCTACAACTGACACATCTCTGAAGCAATACAGCCCCAGGGGAGAAATAGATTTAATACTTCAAGTCCTCTAACTCCTAGACAATATCTCTGAATAACTTGGTTATAATAATAATTGACTATTACTATTTTAAACTCTAAGACTACAAGAAAACATTCCCACACTCTTTAGATCTGAATTTCCTCTAGTCCTGGCACCTCTGGGACTTTGTCTTTCTTTCTCTCTTTCTTTCTTTCTTCCTTCTTTTCTTTCTTTCTTTCTTTCTTTCTTCCTTTCTTTCTTTCTTTCTTTCTTCCTTTCTTTCTTTTTTACTAATGATTTACAAAATTACAAAATAGCAGGCATAAAATTCCACACCATTCCCACCACCAGAGTTCTGTATCCCCCATTCCCTTCACTGGAAACTGCAGTGTCTCTCCCAAGGTCACAGATATAGATTTGACTATTATTTCTATAACTATCATCTATCTATTTTTCCCATGGTCTTGCCTTCTCTTTCTTTTTAAGCCACAGCTACTTCCAAATGTCTTTCCTTTTCTCCTCTTCTCTCTCTAGGTTTTGATGGAGTTGCGTTTCACAGCTTTTAGTCATCTTCCCCAAGTTGGTCTTTTAGGTCTCAACTCAAGTTGAGGAGGAAATAGTCCTAGGGTTTTAATGGGGTCTAACTTAGCCTTGAGTTTTAGTGCATTTAATTGTTTGATGATTCTAATGAAGGTTGTCATAAAAAATAATTGTCCTTAGTTGATACATATATTTACCAATATATCTCTTGGGCCATTTCTTCTAAATATTATCAAGGGGTATCAATAATGCTGACACTGTTGAACAGATTAAGAAATATATCTGGATTTCTTTTGTGTAGTTAGTTGAGTAGAAAGAGTGATTGAGTCATGTGAGGTAGGGGGTAGGAGAGGAGGATATCTAGGCCTTAGTAATTATTTGATTAGAAAGTCTACAGTGCCTTCTTTAAGCTATTCTACTAGGTTGCTGAGTTTATTATGTCTAAGCCTAAATATAGAGTAGTATTAAACACTTTTACTTAAAATATAGTGTTGCCCCTAACTTATAGATACATGTATATAGATACTCAGTTCCACGGGCCCTAACCTGTATCTAGGATCTGTAACTTAGTTGGAGAGTGTGTCATCTGAAATGGAACGGGGTAGTCCCATGTGTTAGGAAAGGTCTCAAAAGATTATTAGAGGTAGAAGATTGATCTCTCAGGCTTTGCATCTCTGGATACAATCTGAAGCAAAAAGCAGTGGCAGTATAGCATGGCATAGTGGCTCTGGTTGTGTTGATTAGTTGAGGTCAGCCAAGGCAGTACAACAGTAAGAGATTGAGAGGAGGAGCATCAAGAAATACAAGCAAAGTCCCAAGACTGGCAGAAATGCGGAGTGTAAAGATAACGAGGAAGGCTCCTTATGGACTTAGAGTTTAAAAAGTCAATAAATAATAATTATTACTATAAACAAGTTAATTAGGAGTGTGTTTTTCTTTAAAATGCAATAGTTATTTACTATACTATACTTGAACTCACCGTGCTTTATGTCATTTAATGATGTCAACTAATAACAATATCTTAGATATTGACAGGAAAAACATGATTCTGGTCTATCTGGTCTATCTAAAGTTGTAGTTAAAGGACTTGAAATGTTTGATCTATTTTCTCCTGACATGTTGAATTAATAGTAAATTATAAGCTTATGAGATAATAGTGTAGTTTCACATACTCTCACCAAAAAAGGTCTGTGTCCCCACCCCACCCCTACCATGGACCTGAAAACTCACCCTCACCAGAGTCTTACACCTTCATTCAATACACCAAAGTTCTGTTTTATGTTTCCCTTCTGTTCTTGTTTTTCAACTTCTGTCTATGAGTCAGATCATCCCATATTCAGCCTTCTCTTTCTGGTTTGCCAGTATTTCTTGATGTTTCTTCTCTATGATCCCTTACCCTGTTTTATATCCTCTGTTGACCTCAACTAAATCAGTACTACTAGTGCTGCCATGCCATGATATGCTGCTCCTGACTTCTTACTGCAGATTGTTGCCAGAGACACCAAGCCTGAGATGTCAACCCCCCAACTCCTCTAATCTGATGAGATCTTCCCTAACATATAGGACAACCTAGTTCCATTTTAGATGGCATGTTATCTAACAAAGTTACAGTTACTAGATAATCTTCATCTGCACTATTCCAGCCTTTAGGTTCATGATTAGTCAACAATTTGGCTTTATATGTTAACTCTTTTTTTCAGCCACCAGGTTCCAGATGCTACCATGATGCCAGCTAGACATCCCTGGACAGACAGATCCCACCAATGTGTCCAGGAGCCCCACTTCCCCAGATGTCATTTAAATTCACGGCACCAGTATGCCAGGCTAGCTTCACGGTGGTAGACAGACGACCAGGGACACAAGGCCGAGCGGAGAAGCTATATTTCTTTATTCACAAGCCAACGATTCAAAAAACTATTCTGATCTAATCACCACACAAATCTGTCCTGCATCTTTCTCCTCCGGCGGCAGCATCAGAACTCAGGAAGTATCTTGGATGGGGGCGGGAGAAGCAAGAAGCTCGAAAAGGCCAGGGCTAAAACAAATCTCCCAGAGGCAGGGGGAGTGAGACCAAACCAATGTAACAGAATGACGTCAAGCAATGTAACAGAAGGGATCCCAGAAGCAGAACTAGAAGCATACCAACACCCAGAGCCCTACCCCACTAGTGAAAGAGAAAGGCCAGGAGTATGGATTGACCTGCCAATGCCCATGTTCAGTGAGGAAGCAATTACAGAAGCCAGACCTTCCACCTTCTGCACCCCACAATGACCCTGGGTCCATACTCCCAGAGGAATAAAAAATAGGAAAGCTATCAGGGGAGGGGATACAGAGTTCTGGTGGAGGGAATTGTGTGGAGTTGTACTCCTCTTATCCTATGATTTTTGTCAGTGTTTCCTTTTTATAGATAAAAATTTTTAAAAGCATAGGGCCTAGGATACTGAGTATAGCTGTACATGTATCCAAAAGCAAAGGGCCATCATATACCTCAAAGTAGAAGTGCTTAATAGACCGCCAAGATTATACTGAAATCTAATAAGCTTGAGATTCTAGTAGAATGGCCTAAAGAAGGTGCCATATATTCTCTGATTGGTCATGGACCTAATAAGCTTGGCAATCTAGTAGAAAGGCCCAAAAAGGCAGACCCTATAAACCTAAGATAAATAAAAGACTACAAAAGCTGGGTAAGGGTTGGGTAAGGGCAAGAGACTGGACACCATTACTTAATGATGGCCTTTTTGGTTGATATCAGATCACCCCATCATCTGGAACCCTAGTCAGGGAATACTTGGGTTCCCCCACAGACAATATGGACCAAGACCTCAAATAGATTCCTCTTTCCAGCATCACTGGTAATTTCCATCAGGAACATCAATGTAATCCCTCTGTTGACATAGGAGTTCATAAAGCCAGAATATTTATCTCTGACCTTTCTCTTGCAAATTAATATCCTATCCAGCTCTCTGAAGTGTAGCTATTCAAGATGTCAGCTACTTCAAACTACATTATCTAGCTTCAAAACTTTTCAAAAGTTTACATCCTCACAAACTATTTTAGTAAAGTAGGCAATAAATCCAGTGAGACTTAATTTTCACCTATAATTACAATTTATTTATTTATTTAAAAAGGGAGACATCAGGAGTCGGGCTGTAGCACAGCGGGTTAAGCGCAGGTGGCGCAAAGCACAAGGACCTGCATAAGGATCCCGGTTCGAATCCCGGCTCCCCACCTGCAGGAGAGTTGCTTCACAGGTGGTGAAGCAGGTCTGCAGGTGTCTATCTTTCTCTCCTCCTCTCTGTCTTCCCCTCCTCTCTCCATTTCTCTCTATCCTATCCAACAACGACAACAACAATAATAACTACAACAATAAAACAACAAGGGCAACAAAAGGGAATAAATAAATTAAATAAATATTTTTAAAAAAGGGAGACATTAACAAAACCATAGGATAGGAGGGGTACAACTCACACAATTCCCTTCACCAGATCTCTATATCCCATCCCCTCTCCTGATAGCTTTCCCATTCTCTATCCCTCTGGGAGTATGAACCCAAGGTCATTGTGGGTTGCAGAAGGTGGAAGGTCTGGCTTCTGTAACTGCTTCTCCACTGAACATGGGCGTTAACTGGTCAATCCATACTCCCAGTCTGCCTCTCTGTTTCCTTAGTACGGTGGGTCACTGGGGAAGCAGAGCTCTAGGACACATTGGTGGGGTCTTCTGTCCAAGGAAGTCTGGTCAGCATTATGGTAGCATCTGGAACCTGGTGGTTGAAAAGAGAGTGAACATACAAAGCCAAAAAAATTGTTAAACAACTATGGACCTAAAGGCTGGAATAGTGCAGATGAGGTGTTGGGGGGGGTACTCACTGCAGACTATTGTGTACTTTTGCTTTCAGGTATATATTTTGCCCTAGTTTATGGATACATATGAACATATGCTCTATCTTAGGGGACCTGGTCTATATCTAGGTTTTGGGACTTGGTTAGGAAGTGAATCATCTGGAATGGAATTAGAGAATACTATGAAAGGTCTCACCCGAGTAATGAAGCTGAAGGGTTGTCATTTCACACCTGAAGTCATTTCACACCTGAAGTCTCTGGACACAGTCTGAAGTGAAGCATGCTGAGGTGGCACTCATTGCATTGATTAGGTTGGGATCAGTGGATGCAATATTATTTGATGTGAACTGAGAGAAGCATGCAGGAAAGTGGGCCCCACCCTAAGGTTCCAGGACTGGGGGAAATATAGGCTCTATAATGGAAATGTGAGATTCCTGCTGTCTTAGGGTTCAAGAAGACAATGGGTAGTTATTGTTATCATCACATTATTTGGTAATTGGGTTAACTTTGAAAAGTCCCTTTGTTAAGATTTGCTGTAAAATACGCAACATCTTGTATATTACCCAACATCTTGTAAACAACCTGTGCTACCGGTTGTTTCTGTTCTCCCTGGTCTAGGCTTTTGAGAGAGTCAACATATCAAAGACTCAGCCTACGTATTAAAAAGATTCATTCTGTGCTTTAAAAAGTTTGAGATGGGATTCGGGCAGTAGCGCAGCAGGTTAAGGACCGGCATAAGGATCCCGGTTCGAGACCCCGGCTCCCCACCTGTATGGGAGTCAGTTCTTAAATAGGTTATTTGCTCCCCAATATAATTGAATTTCATCACTGACAAACTAGAGCAGAGCTGATTAGAACCTACGGGCTCTGCCTTGAAAATTGGACAACCCCTCCAAAAATAAAAATAAAAAATTCAACAATAAAAGCAACTTGAGTCTTTAGACATGATCTGATAGAGAATCAAATGTTATGAAAATCTAGTAGTGGAGCCGGGTGGTGACTTACCTTGTTGGCATATGTAATAATGTGCAAGGACCAGAGTTCAACCCCCAGTCTCCACCTTCAGGAGGAAAGCTTTGCAAGTGGTGAAGCAGAGCTGCAGGTGTTTCTCTCCTCTTTATCTCCCCTTCTAGATTTCTGGCTGTCTCTATCCAATAAATAAATAAAGATAATTTTAAAAATAAAAGAAAATCTAGTAATAAAGTAGTAGGGGGCTGAGCAGTCATACAGAAATAGCTCTATTTCATTCCACAAGGCTTTCACAGAACTACTCAAGTGTTTATGTCTTGGTATATATGATACTGCATTTCACCTTTGTAATCACAGATTGTCACAACCTTTTCCACAGGTTTGGAAATTCCAAATGGTGAAGAGAAGTTACTAAACCAATGTGACACTCAGGTCACACTTGAACCATTTAAAGAAACTACTGTAGGAAATAAAAAGTCATGTATTTTAATAATATTAATTAACATCTTATTTCCTACAGTGTTGGGGGCCAGGCCATAGTGCAGAGTATTAAGCATACTTGGCTTGAAGTGCTCAGTCCCAGCCTAAGGATCTCCGTTGGAGCCCCGGGCGCCCCACCTGCAGGGGTTGGGTCACAAGTGGTGAAGCAGGTCTGCAGTTTTCTATCTTTCTCTCCGTCTTTCTGTCCCTCTCTCTGTCTTCCCCTCCTCTGTCAACTTCTATCTGTCCTATACAACAACAACAATAACAATAATAACAACCACAAGGGCAACAAAAGTGGGGAAAAATAGCCTCCAGGAGCAGTGGATTTGTGGTGCAGGCACCACCAAGCCTTAGCTATAACCCTGGAGGCAAAAAAAGAAAAGAAAAGAAAAGAAAAGAAAGAAAAGAAAAGAAAAGAAAAAGGTGTTTTAGCAAATAAGTCAAATATCTGACCTGCAGGGTGTACCATACAAGCTGAATACTGAGTAATAATAAATATGTCACAGAAAAGAAGACCTAAAAGAAAAAAGTAAAAATTGAGCATTTTGAAAATAATGTTTAACGTAACAATATTGAGTAAAAGGACTCAATGAAGTGTTGACTAAAATAGGCATCAGTGCACCAAATATGACAGGATAGCATTAACTGGAGATTGTAGAAGAATAAAAAGAATATGAAAATGTTATAAATTTAAAATACCATTTCTTTCTTCTTTCCTTCCTTTCCTTCCTTTTTATCTCATTTTATTTTATTTATAAAAAGAAAACATTGACAAAACCATAGGATAAGAGGGGTTAGTTTTTTAAGGTAAACATGAGAGGAAAGAATTGGGACACTATTTTTGGATCTTTTCTTTCCATTTATACAAATCAGCTACTCTGCAGAGAAGGAGAAATTACTGTAATTATAAAGAGAAAAAAAGTTGGGCAAGGATGCTTGGACAGCAGTAAAAAAAAAAAATAAAATAAATATATATCAGATTTCTGCAAAACAGTAATGACTAAATATTGTCCTCTCCTCTTTGTAGTCACAAATTATAACCAAAGAGCTGTGTTTAATAATAGCAGCCTGGGAGCTAGCTGGTGGCAGACCTGGTTGAGCGCACATTACTATGCCCAAGGACCCAAGTTCAAGCCCCACCCCATCCCCACAACACACCTGCAGAAGAAAAGCTTTTTGGGTGGTGAAGCAACTGTCTTTCTTTCTATCTCCCTCTCTATTAACCTCTTCCCTCTTGATTTCTGGCTATCTCAAAAAAGATAATTTTAAGGAGTCGGGCGGTAGCGCAGGGGGTTAAGCTAACGCCTGGCGCAAAGTGCAAGGACCGTAAGGATCCCGGTTGAAGCCTCAGGCTCCCCACCTAGAGGGGAGTCGCTTCACAGGCGGTGAAGCAGGTCTGCAGGTGTCTATCTTTCTCTCCCCCTCTCTGTCTTCCCCTCCTCTCTCCATTTCTCTCTGTCCTGTCCAACAACGATGACATCAATAACAACAACAATAATAACTACAACAATAAAAAGACAACAAGGGCAACAAAAGGGAAAATAAATAATTTTTTTAAAAAATTTAAAAAGATAATTTAAAAAGATAATTTAAAATAAATATATGTAACACTAATAACAGCCTTTGAAAGGAACCAACTGAGTACCACTTGGTAACATATCTTAGCAAATAATAGTCAGTTTAAACATAGCTAAGTAATGTCAGATAACAGAAGTGATTGAGTTACTTATTTGTTTAATTTGATTTTTAATGTTTTTGCCACCAGGGTTATCACTGGGGCTCAGTGCCAGTACTATGAATCTACTGTTCCTGGTGGCATACTCTTTCTTTCTTTCTTTCTTTCTTTCTTTCTTTCTTTCTTTCTTTCTCTCTTTCTCTCTTTCCTTCCTTCCTTCCTTCCTTCCTTTTTCAGTTATTTGATAGGACAGAGACAAGTTGAGAGGTGAGGGGAGGCAGAGAGAGAGAGAAAGAAAGTGAGACAACTGCAGACCTGCTTGACCGCTTGTGAAGTGTCCCTATTGTAGGTGGGGAGCAGAGGGGTCCTTGTGCAGGTCCTTGCACTTAGTTAAGCGCACTATATGTGCTTAACAGGGTACACCACAACCTACCTGGTCCCCAGAGATAATTTATTAAAAGAAAAATATAGACGTATTAAATGCAACTGTCATAATTTCTATAAAAATTATATAATTTATAGTAGACTTTGTAAGTATTAGTTAATAAGTTAATACTTAATCTTAAAGTAAATGTTACCTAGGGAAATTTAAGTAGCAAGAAAAATATGCAATGTAACTGAAATTCTGAAAAATCAACCCAGTTTCACACCAATCTGTAGGTTCATTCTTAATTTTCAATGCTACATTAAAAAGATAGAACAAGTCAGTGTTATTGGTGATATTCACATATACATATACACTACATATCTGGGACAAGTCAGCATTATCACATATAAGGTGGGTTGTGTTTGATCTAATCTGTTAAAATTCTCTTTTGCTCCACAGTGTGAGCTCTTAAGTGATGTTTTGAATTTGGATCAAATTAGATTCCCATGTAGATTCTTTCTTTGTGGGTGACGTGTTTTTTTCTAGAATTCTACTGTCGAGTCTTAGCCAGAATTTAGCCAGACTCCGTGGTGGCAAGGACATCTGGGCATTTATCTCAATGTGTTCAACACATTGTCAGATCGAGAGATATATATGCAGCACAGAGTGGAAAGTTTTGGTTTCACAGAGTATTGGAAATACCTCCTAAGAAGAGAAGTGTCTGTTTGGATTAGATAGTTTCCAGTTAAACAGATGGGGTACCATCCTCCTGGGTTTAAAACTGGCAGAACCTTTTAGGGCATTCAATAAAAGAATCAACAGTGTTTAAAGAGGAAGCAAAAAGAACTAGGGTCAAAAAGATGACATATTTTTGCATGCCAAATAATAAAGTTAACATATCTGCATGTAGAATTTGTCAGTAAACTTGATTATTTGACAAAGTAAGAGAATATAAATTAATGGCCTATAACCTACATTTAATATTTCAATTTTTTTTGTTCTGTAATTACACAATTCAGCAAGAAAATCTAAATTTCATGGTAAACTTTTAGTGATAAAGTTATGATTGTCCAACGCCAATATGTGTTTTCTTTCTATCATTCAGTCAAGTCTCAAACTATAAGTAATTTTCAACCAATAATGGATTCAAATTAATTTTAATCATCATATATTGGAAGTTTAGTATATTCTGGTTGAGCACACATGTGCAAGGATCCAGGTCTGAATCCTTCTGTCCATCTGCAGGCGGGCACTTTATAAGCAGTAAAGCAGGTCTGCAAATGTTTGCCCTTTCCCCTCTCTATCTCCCTTTCTCAATTTCTCTCTGTCCTATCTAATAAAAGACAAAAGAAAAAAGAAAAATTATTTAAATAACTCATATACCTTGATTAAGAGATGTCACTTTTAATAATTCCTTTAGGAAATAATCACTTAAAGGATATGTGTGTAAGGATGTTCCTGCAGTGATAGTAATGAACCATAAATTGAAATCAGTGAGAGAGCTGAAAAGTTAAATGGAAGTTTTGTAAACATTAAAGGCAAAAAATCAACTATTTATGTACCAGTAGGGGAAATCTTAATGATGAATTATTAAGTAAAGAAGCAGGTGAAGACAGAATAGTAAGTAAATTATAGTTCCAGTTATGTAAATTAAACACATAATATGCAGATAATAGATTGTCTGAATTGAAGTTATCTTTTTTATTTGAAGAGTTGTCTGAATCTCTCTCAGTCAAGTCTGAAGCATTTGTCTTTTGTAATTCAGTGAAGTTTATTGTCACTAGTAAAAAAAATTTATCTTAGCTTATTTGCATAAGATTCTGATCTGCTCCCTGAGGTCTAAAGTTACCTAGAACTAATCAGATGAATCAAATATGATTCAATAAATTCTTATTTTATGACAGCTAACTGAAATAAAATTACCTCAAGGAAATAATCACTCTTATGGACTAAACACAAGTGCCACAGTCTTTGTGGGAAAGTATTGTTTCAGCAGATCTTCTAGCTGATCATGGAAACAATTTCAGGCCTTATGACACAATTGT
Source organism: Erinaceus europaeus (assembly GCF_950295315.1). Classification (NCBI taxonomy): domain Eukaryota; kingdom Metazoa; phylum Chordata; class Mammalia; order Eulipotyphla; family Erinaceidae; genus Erinaceus; species Erinaceus europaeus. The sequence goes on from NC_080162.1 coordinate 188,772,486, forward strand.
TTGTACTCAGGGAAACATAAGTTGTTGACTAAAAAACAGATTTAAAAAATCATTTATTTGTCAAATAACTATTTAGAAATACCTCTATGATAATTACTGTTCATGGTGCCTTTGATATAATAATGAATAAAAAATTTAGACACCTTTCAATTCACAGAGCTTTTCTCTAATTGACAGATGTTGTCGTTTACAACATAAAATATTCCAGGGGATGTAGAGACAGTAGAACCTGGATTTAATGCCTGAGAAAACAGTCAACCAGCTAGTTAACCCTTTTACGTAACTCTAATCTTTTGCAATAATATTATTACCTGTGAAAATAACAAAGGTAAAAAAAAAGGAAATATTGTAAGAGGAAAATTCAGTATAAAAAAGAAGCAATCTTTTGCATTGAAGAAGTAAAGAATCTATCTTGGTAAAAAGATGGGAAGAAAAAAATCCAAATAAATCAGAAGCAAGCAAACATTAAGACTTGTGAGAACTATGGTGGATATATTTGGGAGGTGGGAAGATAAGGGTACACAGCTTTGGTGGTGGGCATAGCATGACTATACATTGTAATCTTATCATCTTATAACAAACTATTATAACAAATAAAGATATTTTTTTAAAGATAGGAAGAAAAATTAGTAGAATATATGTGTTTTAAGACCTACTAACCAAGATGTGAAGAATTCCCACTATGATATCTTTAATCTCTTCTATAACATATAAAAGAGGTTAATTTGCTTAGAGAAAGATTCTAGATGTTGGAATTAGGGACCTGAAGAGGTTGGCAAGCTTTTGAAATAGCTGTAATGGGAAATGGTGCTGAGAAGGCAGCTGAAATTGAGAAGCATAAAAATATAATGTCACCATTGCTCACATTTATGTGATTTCCTCTAGCAGCCCCCAGCATCTCAAAAATAGAAGTACAGAATGCAGATGTTTAGATTAAAACAAAGTTTTGAATTGCAGTATAACATTGAATAGGCTCTGGGAGACTTTCACTTCCAGCCAGATTGTACTAAGAGGGACAGGATTAGCTCCCATCCTTTAAACAATCACAGAAGTGGATGAAGCCCATGAAAAAAGAATTGCTATCAGAAAATCCAAAAATGATCCCCTAGAATAGGACATAAATGAGGTGAGACTTAATGCTACTCAAGTTAATTTCTCATAGAAAATCTCGAGATTTTATTGCTAAGGGTAACCCATCAAAACTTGGTCTGGATGTGTAGAGGAAATAGTTAAAAGTTCAGATGACCAAGATGGTTAAAATGTGTTGGGCAGGGTGGGGAGGGGTAAGTGAAGGGGATTGAGGGAAGAATTCAGAGAATTGCTCCAAAGATCTGTAGAGGAGTTTTTTTTCCGTTGTTTTACTGAGTTCATTTGCATATACAAAATTGCATGAAAGACTGAGAAAATAAATATAAAGAACAAAAAGAATAGTGCTACAACATGTATTAATAGAATTAGCACGGTAACGTAGTTTGAAAAGAATCTATATTCTATTTAGCCAGAGTGGAAAGGCTTCCAAATAAAAGGGAAATGTATCCTGAAGGATATTGCCTTTATAGTGGTGCTCTGGACATGCATAATTAAAAAAATATATCTGCTTTAGCATATATAATCTTCTATGAATGATCTGTGTCCTATAACAAAGCCCATAGAATGTAAAGTATAAAATCCACAATGCTTTCTTTTTAAAAAATATTTATTTATTTTATTTTTGAGAAAGCTGCAGAGAGACAGAGAGAAACACAGAGAGAAACACCAGACACTGCTCAGCTCTGGCTTATGGTGGTGCAGGGGATTGAACCTGGGACTTAGGAACCTCAGGCATTAGAGTCTGTTTGCATAACCATCATGCTGTCTCCCCCGCCCCACAATTCCTTCTATCTGATTAAATAAATACTAATTTAAATGAACAAGAAAACTAGTAAGTTAATCAATATGAACAGACACAGAACTAGAAGGATGGGAATTATCAGATACTACCTAACACTACCAGTAGCATTTAATTTATCACACACATAATACACATGAGTAGAGACTTCTAGGAGAAGAATAATGTGAGATACATTCACTGGCTGAAATCAAGAGTAGACTAGGTAGTGAAGAGTTGTTAGAGAGTTAGAAGACATTGTCATAAAACATACAAAATAAGATTCAGAATAGTATGACTGAGAAATGAACAGAAAATATTATATATCAGACAAATGAAAAGTTCCAGGTAACTAACATACATGTAATGCGAATTTCAAAAGAAGGAGAGAAGGAAATTAGAAGAAAAAGAAATGATGCTAACTTTTACATTTTAATGGTAGCTCTAAATTTACAGATCAAAGAGATTCAAAAACCTTTAAGTAAAATCAAGATAAAGAACATATACCAAATCATAATAAATTTCAGAGAATCTAAAGTAAAAAATCTCAAAAGAACCCAGAGAAAAAAGACACCTTTTCACAAAGGAACAACAGACTGACAGCACATTTATATCAGAAACAATGAAGTTCTAGACTGTGGACTAATATCAGTATCTGTATGAATGAAGGGCCAAAAAAACAAAAACAACAACCACCAAAATCTTGTTATTCTAGATACTATATCTGTGAAAAATCTTTTTCAAACTGGGAGATGTTATGCATGTATAAACTATTGTATTTACTGTTGAATGTAAAGCATTAATTCCCCAATAAAGAAATTTTTAAAAAATCCTTTTCAAAATAGGCAAGATTTTCAGCTCCCATTTTGAATGTAGAAGGCTTAAGAGTGTCATTTTAGTTTTTTGAAGAAGAAGACCAATAATACAAAAAAGAATTTTTTTTCCTTTGGACATGGCAATCAGTGAGGCCTCCTAATGCAATGAATTTATCAGTGGAAATGTTCTTCCATAACCAGAGCAACTTTGGTTGGAGGGTGGAGGAAAAAATAAACTACCATATTCCTGTGGATGACATAACTTGTCGTAAATAAGAGGTAAAATAGTGACTCAACATCATATTTGAATGGGCTCAATGTAAAAAAAAAATCTAGATAAGGCTAGAGAGAATAAAATGTCAAGGAGAGTAATTTATAGGCTCAACCCAACATGACAATTCAAAGGGAAGATAATTACAAATGCTATATTGAGTCCTTTTGTTATAGTCTTGATATAATCACAAGTGTTGGTTTTTGTTTAAAAATATTTCAGCAATATCTCCATTATCCAATAGTATTTAGACCTCTAGGTTAATACCTACATATTTAATTGAGATATTGTGATGATTATTATTTTTTCAAATTTTTATTTATAAAAAGGAAATTGACAAAACCATAGGATAAGAGGGTTACAACTCCATACGACTCCCACCACCAGAACTCCATATCCCATTCCCTCCCCTGATAGCTTTCCTATTCTTTATCCCTCTGGGAGTATGGGCCAAGGGACATTATGGGATGCAGAAGGTGGAAGGTCTGGCTTCTATAATTGCTTCCCCGCTGAACATAGGTGTTGGCAAGTCAATCCATACTCCCAGCCTGCCTCTCTCTTCCCCTGGTTGGGCAGGGCTCTGGGGAAGTGGGGCTCCAATTATTTTTTTAAATTATCTTTATTTATTGGATAGAGACAGGCAGAAACTGAGAGGCAAGAGGGAGATATAGAGAGGGAGTGAGACAGAGAGACACCTGCAGCCCAGTTTCACCACTTGAGAAGCTTTCCTCCTGCACGTGGGGACCAGGGGCTCAAACCTGGATCTTTGCGCACTGTAATAAGCAGTAGAATATTACACATTAAACAGAGATTCAAAATATAAAGCAAAGGTTAGAAAAATTCTACATTGAACTTTCTGAGACTCTTTGTATCTATTTGCTTTATTTACTTTTTATTGGCGGATTAATGGTTTACAGTAAACAGTAAATACAGTTATTGGTACATATGTAAAATTTTTCAGTTTTCTGCAAAAGACTTTAAACTCCACCTACATCCTCCTCCACCATCAAGCACCAGAACTTGAAACCACCACTCTTTCCCCAGAGTACTTTGCTTTGGTGCAGTACACCAACTTGTCCAAGTTCTGCTTTGTGTTTCTCTTTCTGTTCTTATTTCTCAACTTCTGTCTATGAGTGAGATCGTCCCATATTCATCCTTCTCTTTCTGGCTTATCTCACTTAACATGATTCCTTTAAGCTCCATGCAAAATGAGGTACAGAAGATAAAAGCATAGTTCTTGATAGATGAATAGTATTCCACTGTGCACATATACCACAACCTATTCAGCCACTCATCTGTTGTTGGTTACTTGGGTTGCTTCCAGGTTTTGGTTATTACAAATTGTGCTGCTATGAACATAGGTGTACAAAGATCTCTTTGAATGTTTGTATTTAATTTCTTGGGACATATCACCAGGTTAGGAATTGCAGGGTCCTAGGGTAGGTCCATTTCTAGCCTTGTGAATGTTCTGTAGACTGTTCTCCAAAGGGATTGGTCCATTTTACACTCAAACCATCAGTGCAGGGGAGTTCTTTTGCTGCTGCAACCTCTCCACGTTTGTCATTACTATCCTTTCTGAGGCGTGACATTATCACAGGGCTGAAGTAGTATCTTATTGTTGTCTTTATTTGCATTTTTCTGACCATCAATGACTTGGAGCATTTTTTTTTCAAATGTCTGTTGGCCTTTTGGATCTCTTTGGTGAATAAATACACTGGCTGGTGGAAAAAGAATAGAGAGCCCAGAAATAAGCCTCCACACCTATGAACATCTACTTTTTGGCAAAAGAGCCCCAACTATTAAATAGAGAAAAGAGAGTCTTCAAAAATGGTATTGGAAAAATGGGTTTGAAACATGCACAAGAATGAAACTGAACCGCTACATTTCACCACACACAAACACAAACTCTAAATTATCCAAGACTTGGATATTAGACCAAAAACTACCAAATACTTAGAGGAAAATATTGATATAACTCTTTTCTTCTCTATCTCTCTCTCTCTCTCTCTCTCTCTCTTACTTTTGCCTCCAGGGTTATTGCTGGGGTTTGGTGCCTGCACTATGAATCCTGCTCCTGGTTACCATTTTTTGTTTACCTTATCATCATTATTGTTATTGTTATTGCTATTGTTGTTGCTGGATAGGACAGAGAGAAATTGAGAGAGAAGGGGAAGACAGAGAGGAGTAGAGAAAGATAGACACCTGCAGACTTGCTCCACCACTTGTGAAGTGATTCCCCCCAACAGGTGGGGAGCCATGGCAAACTAGAATCCACACTCCCATCCTTGCACTTTGCACCATATACACTTAACCTGCTGCACTATGGCCTGGCCTCCAACAGAACTCTTTTCCATCTAAATTTTATAGGCATCTTAAGAGATGCAAAACCAGTTGCAAGGAAGATTAAGATAAAAATAAACCAATGGGAATACATCAAATTGAAAAGCTTCTGCACAACAAAATAAAATACCACCTAAACAAAGACACCCCTTACAGAATGGGAGATCTTTATATACATTGATAAAAGGCTAATAAAAAATAAATATAATGAGATCACTGAACTCAGCAACAAAATACTAAATGATCCCATCCAAAAATGGGGAGAGAATATGAATATAATATTCTTTCTGAGGATTTTAAAGAGTTTCTTTTAAGGATTTGGGGATTATAAGATTTCACAATGAAATTCTTATGTATGGAAAGCAAAAAATGGAGCAGATCAGTGGTTTGGTTCTGAGTCCCTAAGCACTACCAGACAAATGGCCTGTAGCCATGAAGATCAAATTTAGTGTGTATATATGCATTATACCTTTTAGTAAGTAGGATGTTTCATTAAATCCCAGAATAATAAGAAAACCATCAATGTTTTCTCATTTAGATATAAAATATATAATCTTCGTCTAACGATTATTATCATGAGCACAAATTGGGAGAAAAATCCCATTACTTCAAAATTGGGGGAAATCCTATTACCTCAAAGTTAGGAAACATACTACTAATGAATATTTAAAACTTGTGTAATTCAAAAAGATGCCTAAGAGGCATTTACAACCATTCTGATAGTCATAAGTGACCAGTCTACTTTGTATATAGAATTTACACTGCACAGTTAAGAGGGCTTTTTTCCCTTTTTCTGTCTGTCTACAGACTTATATGTCTATAGACTATATAAGGAATATAAAATATCCTGTATATATATATATATATATATATATATATATATTCATTACTATCCAATAAAAGCCACTCCTAACTGAAGAAAATATATTTGTGTCTGTAAGATTGAAAAAAAAAAAAGGAAGAATAGAGAAAAAGGTCTTTCTTTGAGAAAAATAGCAAGAGGAGTATTGAATAATTTCTAAAGATCCTCTGAAATTCAACCAGGAAAACTATTTGACAAGAAACAAAATAAGTTTTTTTTTCTGTTTCTCATGCTTTTGTTTTAATTCTTAAATTTTTTTTCACTATTTGGAAACAACAAACAACATGTTACTCACTATGGAGAATGTGGAAAACTCCAGATGTGCTCTTGGTCCTCAGAGGGTCTAGAGCTTTGTTATACATAGATTTTCAAAGTTTGGAGGTTTAAGCTAGTTATCTGCCCTTATCCTCAATTTACCCATCAACAAAAGAAGCATATTTAAATATATATTCATGTTAGATAGCATGATAGAACAAAAGAAAGATTGGATTCAGGTGGTGGCACACCTGGTTAAGCGCACACATCATAGTGTGCAAGGACAAGGACATAGGTTCAAGGACCTGGACCCTACCTGCAGGGGAAAAGCTTCATGAGTGGTGAAGTGGATCTGCAACACTCTCTCTCTCTCTCTCTCTCTCTCTCTATATATATATATATATATATATATATATATATATATATATATATTTCCCTCTGTCTTTATCTAATAATAAATAAAAATATTTTTTAAAAAAGGGATCAGAAAACTGCTCTAGTCTGGCATATGGAGAAGATGTTGGGGTTTGAACTTGGGACCTCTGAGATCTCAGACATGCAGGTCTGTTGAGATACTGCTGCATTATCTCTCCAACACCATGAATTAGATAATTTTATTGTTTTTTCTGTTTCTAACGTACAACATTTGTTCATTCTAGATTATTCCCATTTTATCTGGTTTCATTAACTCAGTGCTTAAAGCACATTCTCATGTATTTTATGGGATAAAATCATATTCCAGTATAATGAGTAATAAGTAGGTTATTATCTAATCATTTCCACTATGTAATGATTAGGGGATGAATTTATTCTGTCCCATTTCTTCATTTAACTATATATACTAATCACCAGATATACTACTTTTCTATTATCTATATTTATTTATTGGATAGACAGCCAGAAATGGAGAGAGAAGAGGGAGAAAGAGAGAGAGATCTACAGAGACACCCATAGCACTGCTTCACCACTCATGAAGCTTTCCCCCTGCAGGTGGGGACTGGGGCTCAAACCTGGGTCCCTGTGCCCTGTAACGTGTGCGCTCATACAATTGCACCACCACCTGGACCCACCAGACATACTACTTAATCTAGTTATACCTCATGCTTTACAACATATACTAAATCCTTAAAAACTATAGTAAAAGTTTTAAAAGTATTATTTGTTGATTTAATTTTGGGTTTGGGATTTGAGTATCATGTTTATAATAAAATTTATAATTATATCTTCTAACTAAATCTTCAAGTGGCCTCCCCCAGGGCTCTGTTCTGGCTCCTACGCTATTTAATATTTACATCAATGACCTTCCAGAAACTTCTTCAAGGAAGTTCATCTACGCCGATTACATCTGCTGTGCAACTCAGGCATCCAAATTTGACATCCTCGAGGAAACACTCACGAAAGACATGTCTCTGATATCTGATTACTGTAAAAAATGGCAACTAATCCCTAGCACTGCAAAAATGGTATCATCTGTTTTCCATCTACACCATGCCTCGGCCTCGCGTGAGCTTAATGTGCAGCTTGGCGGTACGAGAATCCAGCATGAAGCCCAGCCAGTCTATCTTGGTGTTACTCTCGATCGTACCCTGTCATTTCACGAACATCTCATAAAAACTGCAGCAAAGGTGGGCGCGAGGAATAACATCATTTCAAGACTGGCCAGCTCCTCATGGGGTGCGAGCGCTTCCACACTACGATCATCCTCTCTGGCATTATGCTATTCCACTGCAGAATACTGTGCCCCAGGATGGTTCCGTAGCCCCCATGTCCACTTGGTCGATTCCAAATTATATTCCTCCATGAGGATAATTTCTGCAACCATCCGTTCCACCCCGGTTCCATGGCTGCCAGTTCTTAGCAACATAGCCCCGCCAGATATTCGTCGGGATGTGGCATCATCTAAGTTCATTTCCCACGTCTACGCTCGACCGGACCTGCCAATATACGCGGATATCTTCGCCCACCCTGTCCAACGCTTGACGTCTCGTCACCCAATCTGGTCCCCTACGCCTACACTGAACTTCTCTGTTCCAGTCTCTTGGAAACAGAGTTGGCAGTCAGCTGAGGTAAAGAACAAACACCTCATCACAGACCCCTGCAAGCGTCAACCCGGCTTTGACCTAGCACGTTATGATTGGGCCCTCCTCAATCGCTATTGAACAGGCCATGGCCGGTGTGCCTCTATGCTCCATCGCTGGGGAGCCAGAGACGACCCAAACTGCCCCTGCGGCTACAGACAGACTATGACCCACATAGTCAACGACTGCCACCTCTCCAGATTCAAAGGAGGTCTCGAAACTTTACATCAGGCTCAACCTGACGCTGTTGACTGGCTACGGAAGAAGGGCAAACGCTAGAAGAACTAAATCTTATCATATTTTCTACCAAAGTCCCTTCTATCTACATGGAAATACTGAGTGAGGCATACCAAACAGATTCTCAGATCAAGGCTGATATAATCTTGCAAAAGGCAGTAGAAGAACTTAAAGCAAAGAGAATGTGTAAGAAAATCTTAATAGTACTCATAAAGACTACAGTCACTGAACTAAAAACACAGTAGGGGGGCTCACCTATAGAAATGTGAAAGTCAAAGTTCAATTATGTGAGCCTTATGATAAAGTAGACAAGGAAAAATAATAATTAATGAACAAAAGTAAATAAAAATAATATAAAAGAATTATGGGACATCAGTATAATACACAGCATTCATATTATGGGAGTTATAGAAGGAAAAGAGAGAGAAGAAGGCACAAAAGTTTTATTAAAAGAAATAGTAATAAGGAAATTAAACTAGTGCATTTATTTCTACCATCTTAATAGAAATTATTGAAATATTTAAAATGATCTTTATTTTCACTGTCACTATTCTTTTTTTATTTTTATTTAAGAAAGGATTAATTAACAAAACCATAGGGTAGGAGGGGTACAACTCCACACAATTCCCACCACCCAATCTCCATAACCCACCCCCTCCCCTGATAGCTTTCCCACTCTCTATCCCTCTGGGAGCATGAACCCAGGGTCATTGAGGGTTGCAGAAGGTAGAAGGTCTGGCTTCTGTAATTGCTTCCCTGGTGAACATGGGCATTGACTGGTGGGTCTATACTCCCAGTCTGCCTCTCTCTTTCCCTAGTAGGGTGGGTCTCTGGGGGAAGCTGAGCTCCAGGACACATTGGTGGGGTCTTCAATCCAGGGAAGCCTGGCCAGCATCCTGGTGGCATCTGGAACCTGGTGATTGAAAAGAGAGTTAACATATGAAGCCAAACAATTTGTTGAGCAATCATGGATCCCAAGCTTGGAATAGTGGAGAGGAAGTGTTAGGGAGGTACTCACTGCAAACTCTAGTGTACTTCTGCTTTCAGGTATATATTTTGCAGTAGTTTATGGATACGTGTGAACATAAGCTCTCTCTCACAGAAACTGGTGTACATCTAGGTTATGGGACTTTGTTAGAAAGTGAACCACCTTAGATGAAATTAGAGTGTACTATAAAAGGAAAGGTTTCACCTGAGTAATGAAGCTGAAGGGTTGTCATTCCACACGTGATCACTGTCACTATTCTTATATGAACTTGTAATTATTACCCAGTCTATCATTACTGTAATAGTCACCTGTTATTAAAAAAAATTCTAGATATCCAGGAACTTAAAATTTTGATAGTAAAATGTACCACTGCTTTGAATTTGCTTAATGATATATTTTCTGTATTATTTTTACTTCTGTTTATTCTATGTTCTCATTCTATGAAAAGTTATTCTTATCAGGACATAGCCAGTTTTCAAAAAAAATAAATATTTCTTAGTCCTTTTTTCACTAGGTAGCAATTTTTAAAAGAAACCTCTGTCAAACCAATTGTCCCTTAATGTTAGGTTCCTGAGTCAATGAAAAACTTGAAATGAAAGCATTAAGAACTGTGTTTATGGGAGTCGGGCAGCAGCGCAGTGGGTTAAGCGCATGTGGCACAAAGCGCAAGGACCTGCATAAGGATCCCAATTTGAGCCCCTGGCTCCCCACCACCTGCAGGAGAGTCGTTTCACAGGCAGTGAAACAGGTCTGCAGGTGTCTGTCTTTCTCTCCCTTCTCTGTCTTCCCCTCCTCTCTCCATTTCTCTCTGTCCTATCCAATAACAATGACATCAATAATAACTACAACAATAAAACAACAAAGGCAACAAAAGGGAATAAATAAATAAATATTTTTTTAACTGTGTTTATTTTTTCCTTTGTGTTTGACTACTAAATACATAAATATTTTAAGGGAATTGCTCAGAATTTTCTTTCAAAGTCTCATTCTAAAAGATACGATTGTTTACAATTAATATTTTATTATTTAAATATTAGAATTTTATTATGTATTGCTAATAAGTAATGACAATGGCAGTAAGAAAATGACTGATACATAATTATTGAAGGAACTGGTATATATTTTGCACAGAGGTTGACTTTAATATTGATCATGTAATTTTATATTTAATTACTAGAGAAAAGTTGCCTTTAGAGGTGGTCACTGACTTAGTACTTCATAATATTAATAAATAGCTACATGGATAGAGGTTAAAATATTTTTGTTAATTTAATGTAATCTTAAATAAACTTGTGATCTTTGTTTTCAACTTTCTTTAGATTAATAAAGACTGATTACCAAGAATATCATATATTGGCTAATAATCAATGTAGATTTCACAGTGGAGATGCTCACACTATGCTTCTAGTAAAATGCTGATCAGTATTAATGGAAAAAGAAAGAAATAGTAGTCTAAAAATTTCTCCCCAAAAGAGAAAATAAATAGATTCTCAGATGCAGCGTGTTCAAAAAATTTCAAACAAAATAATAGAAATATATGTCAAGATACATTATAATTACATTGAAAAAGGTCATAGATGAAGAGAACCACCCTAAAAAATGCATGAGAAATGCAAAAAAACAAAAATCACCTATACATTAGCCCCTTATAGGTAGTCAAAAGGAAGTAGCATTAAGTATAAAGACCTCCAACCAAGAATAATCTACCCAGCTAGTTTGTCACTTGGGTTTATAGGAGTGACAAAAAACTTTTCAGACAACAATTAAAGGAAATCATTATCACTAAACTGGTCCTACAATAGAACTAATGGTACCAATATGAAAGGAAAATGCCAACTGTCACATTCATATAAAGCAAAGTAAGAAAATAAATTCAGATACAATCAGTAGGTTGATAGGGGAAGGAGGTATAATAAACTTAGGTATAAAGATACTTTAATGATGGTTGTATTGTGATAACATTGATAACATGATTTGAAATGTGCAATTATATTATAGAACATTCATAGTCTTATAATTTTACATTACCTCAAAAAAAAAATACAACTCAATCCTAGAGATAAGATTGTCTCAATACAGTTGATATGAAAATATCTCAACAACAAAAACGTCTTAACACAAAGGTCATTAATTCACTCCTATATAAAAAGAGTTTACATTATAACCAATTGGAATTTATCTTAGGAGTACAAATTGGGTATATAATCTTAATTGGGGAAATAAGCTGGTGCATCATAAAAACCAATCAATTCATTATGTCATAGCTTTTTCAGCTCAGAATTACATAAAAATATACCTTGCTAACATAAAAAATTAATTCCAGATTAACATAAAATTTAGATGTGATATGAAATGTATATACAGTAAATATGAAACTAGAAAAACTTTAGGAAAACAAAATAAAAATATGATTTAGGCAGATCTTTGTAAATTGACTTGACATTGATTTACAATATGATTTTACTGTATAGTTTCATATCTGTTTGTGACTCAAAAAACACACACCAGCAAAATACCCATACCATTATAACAAAATACACCCATTTTTCTATCTTCCCGACTACTTCCTCCCCTCATTCCCTCTCACCATCACCATAGTTTTCACAGTCTAAAATCCTGTTTAGTTATTATTTTTTGTAAGTTCACTTGTCGTTGTTATTTATTTTTCATATATGAGACTCTCTGATAGTATTTCACTTCTTTACTTACTATACGTAGCATAATCACCTTGAGTTCCACCCAATCTGTCCCAAGATAAAAAGAGATAATCTTTTTAACGACAGGGTATTGTTCCATTCGGCGCATATTGCCGTTTCCGTACTCAGTTGTCTGCTGATGAGCATTTAGGTATTTTCATGTTTTTGCCTATTGTAAATACTGCTAGACAGATGGTTCTTATGTACATCACAAAAAAATCATTCTTTTAAAATTGTTACATTTTCTCAAAACTAACAACTTCAGTGTCTTTAGAATAATAAGACATCACAGATAAGAGGAATAGATTTACAACTCACATTATCTGAATAAGTACTGGTATTTGGAATACATAAAAGTGTTCAAACACCAAAATAAAAAAGCAAATTATTCAATTAAAAAAATATTAGAATGGATACATTGCTAAAGAAGAGAAAAATTGTAAAATCATACATGAAGAAATGATCAGCATTATTAGTCATTACTTTAAAATCACATTAAAATACAAGATATCATTACACACAAACATATAAAATATCATCTTTAACAAAAATTGAAACTAAATAAGATAGACTCTGTATTGCTGTTGGGAATTCAAATGATAGAGTCACACTGGCTCTGTCAAATACAGTTTGTCACTTCCTCATAAGGTTAAATCCTTCCTTACCATATGGTCCAAATTTTTTCATTTCTATGTTTTCTTAAGACAAATGACTACTTATGCTCCTGAAAAAAATCTTTAGACAAATTAACGACTTAATTCATGAATACTTAATTGAAAGATAATCCAAATGCCTTTTAACTAGTGATTAAACAAATCATAGTCCAACCATAACACTTCATTTTCACTCCATAATAAAAAATAAAATAAAAAAAGAATAAACTACTGATCTGAACAAGATTGGATGGAGGAATTTCAAATGCATTATACTAAATCCAAAAACAACATATTCTGACTCCACTTATGTGTTATTTTGCAAATGGCAAAATTGTAGGCTTAGATACTGGTGGAGAACAAGCAGGGCTGACGGTAGATGGGGATATGGAAGTTTTGAGGGTGGAACATAAGGGTAGAGCAGTTCTATATCTTGATTGTGTGGGTGGCTGCATAACTATCTGCATACAGCAAAACTCACAGAACTGTGCACTTTAACAAGTGAATTTTACTGTAAGTAAATTTTATCTCAATAAAGCTGACCAAAAAAAAAAAAAAAGTAACTGTTGGAAGCATTATAAATAAGTATGTACATGTACCTGTAAGTAGATGTTTTTATTCACTAATTTTTTTAATTCAACTAGGAAGTACACAAATAACAATTATCATCCCAGCTTCTTAGAACTCTTATACATATGAAGACTACCAACATATGGAGGTGTTATGTATAAGCCTGTTTATCATATCTTTGCTCGTATTAGGGAAAATCATTCAAGTTAATTTATTAAAACTAAAGAGCTAAATGGCAGTTATTGGGAGAATGGTTAAATTGTCATATTTATATTTTATGATATAAATATTACATTAAATATATAATGGAATATTGTGCTTTTCAATTTTAGAATACTATTTACCACATGATCCTTTTTAGGCGGTGTATAAATTACCTTAGAGAAAAATATAAAATACAGTTGATACAAATTAACTTCAGAATAGTTTATTTAGAAAGGCTGCCATAGGGGGCCAGGGGGTAGCTCAACGGGTTAAGGGCACATGTCACAAAACAATTGGGACCCACATAAGAATGCCAGTTCGAGCCCCTGGCTCTCCCCCTGCAGGCAGGTGGGTCACTTCACAAGCCACAAAGCAGGTCTGCTGCTATCTTTCTCTCCCCTTCTCTGTCTTCCCTTCCTCTCTCGATTTAGAAAAATGTCATCTGTGCCTCAATTTTCGTTTCTGTAAAATAGCATTGACAATGATATTCCTCAACTTGTAGGGTATTTTCATTAGCATTAATGTATTATATGCATAAAAACTAAGTACAGTACTTGTTTCTGTAAACATTCAACAACTGCTTTGTTATTAATATAAAGTCTGCAATTTCAGTTTATCCTAGAACTTGAAGTGAAAAGGTTAAGATTACAAATGATTCAATTGGATTATCAGAACTGAAGAAAATGCCTTTTTCTTTTTAAATTTTTTTTATTATCTTTATTTGTTGGATAGAGACAGACAGAAATCTAGAAGGAAGGGGATATAGAGAAGGAAAGACACAGAGAGACCTGCAACTTTACTTACCACTTGCAAAGCTTTCCCCCTGCAGGTGGAGGCCAGGGTCTTGAACTTGGGTCCTTGCACACTATGACATGTACTCAATCAGGTGCACCACAAAATACCTCTTTTTCTTTAATATCCTATGGAAATAAATAATAATAAAGTAAAATGTAGATTTCTTCACCAGGCCACTTTACAGAATAATACTGAGGTAGGAAATATCTCACCAGATGGAATTTGTGCCTTACCATTTGAGAGATTCTAGGTTACAGTCATGGCAATAAATGGTACCACCATAGAGGGCACTGGAGTTGTCCCTGGGTGATGTAACAGTGCTATGGTGTCTCTTCTCTCACTATCTGTCTATCTTCTTCTCCCTAAAATAAAGAATGAAAACACTGAACCAGATAGGTCATTCAACAATATTCTAGCACATGTTAAAAACCTTTGATTCATTCCCCAGTGCCTGACTTAAAATCATAATGATAATTATAATAAAATCAAAATAAATCTATAACAATATCATAGTGTTGAAGTTATCTTTTCACAACAAGAGTAAGAAGTACTCTTTACTCAGAAAAATAAATCTTGCATATTAAAATAAAGCTTCTTTCCTTTGCTTCACCACTTGATCCAAAATTGTGCCCAGGTGCAGAAAAGGAATTGGGCTAGTAGAAGGGAATTCATTGTGATCTAAACTCCATATGGTCACGAGGAATAGCAGAAAATGAATGTAGGTTCAGTCAAAAAGACACTCGCAGTAAAACTGAATTTTTAAAGTTGCATCTGTCATATTATTTGTGCCACATGAATCATTTGATTGCAAGAGGACAAAAGGAACCCTGTTCTAGGACTGCAGCCCTCTCTCCTTCTCCCTCCCTCTCCCTCTCCCTCTCCCTCTCCCTCTCCATCTCCCTCTCTCTCCCTCTCTCTCTCTCTCTGTCTCTCTGTCTCTCTGTCTCTCTGTCTCTCTCTTTCTCCCTCTCTCTCTGTGTGTGTATGTATGTACCTTTCTCATGGGGCATATGTTGTGCCACTTGGATGTTGCCAAAGGTAGAGTTGAACCATGTAATTAAATAGAACTCTGAGTGACTCAATTATGGAGTTTAGACCTCACCCAAACAAAGATATTTGATTTGAATTTGGACTAAGTGTTTTTGTTGATATTTTCCTATGGTTATATAAAAAATAGATGGGTTTTCTTCTTTTTTATCGTTTATCACTAGTTTTTCTTCCCACCCCGCTCCACTGTGATAGCCACAAGAAGAGAAACTTTGCAGATAACAGATACAGCTGAAGCGTGAAAAAACTAAAACCACATCTCTCTGTAACTCACATCGTGTGGCTACAGCAAAGCAGATCCTAGAGAGTTGGAATCATATCATCCTGAGCATCTGCATCCCTCCTCCTTGGAGAGTGCATACTAATCATCTCTCTTCATGGTCAGTAACCACATAAGGACAACACCAGACGATGCCAGTGGTTTTAGTCCTGTAGCATTTATATGCTTCCCTGAAAAGATAGTCATGCCAGACAATATTCGTCAACCTTGTCCTTGGTCTTCTCTCCTGATTGAGGCAGATGTTTATTTTCCATCTGTACTATATGTCAGTGCAACTGCAGCCTTCATCTGGCAAAGGGTGCCTGTCATATTATGAGGCCATCACATAAGCTGCTGGAAAGATTACTCTGGTGAATAAAATCAGTTTATGGCTAAAAACATTTATTCTTCATTTTGATAAGCTCTTAACAAATGGAAATTTGCTTTCTTACACTTTTGCCAAGCATAGGACCATGTTTATTTCTCGCTATATGGGTCACGAAGGATTCCCAGCTGTTAGCTAGAGTCAGTTGTGCATTGTTGCACTCAACAACATCTGTTTCACAAAAACAGTATCCAGCTTTTAGCACTCAAATGGAGGTTATACCATATGCCAGCAGGCCACTTAGTTTTTACCTTGGGAACCAACTTTCCTCTAGTCAAGGTAACAGAGGAAAAACTGAATATTTAAATGTTACCAGGCTTCAGTCACATCTTCATGTGTGTTTGTCATTTCCAACTATATATAGTAAAATAAGTTCCAAGCATATACTGCAAGCTGTTCCTCTGTTTAATTATTAACTGGAAAAAAGTTTGTTTGCAAAACAGTTGGAATGTATCTCGTGATAGATGGTGGTGTTGAAAGTATTGCCATAATTTGATCGCACAAAGACAGCATTCTATTAAAATGTTGATTAATATTAGCTACGGACAAAAGGAAATCAAGCTTTGATCCCATAAGAATTGTGACATTGGGCCAGGCTGTGGCATACCCAGTTGAGTGCACATATTACTGTGTGCAAGGACCAGGACTCAAGTCTGCATTCCTTACCTGTAGGGTGGGAAACTTTACAAGCAGTGAAGCAGGGCTACAGATCTCTCTCTGTCTCTCCCCCTCTCTATCTCTCCTTCCCTTTCTTTCTTCCATTTTATTTTGTTTTATTTTATTTATATTTGCCGCCAGGGTTATTTCTGGGACTTGGTGCCTATGCTATGAATCCACCATTCCTGGAGGCCATTTTTCTCCCTTTTTAATTTTTATTAAGACAGAGAGAAATTGAAAGAAGACAGGCAGGGAGCAGGAGCTCGAATCTGGTGGTCCTTTTGTTTGGAAATATGTGCTTAACCAGTTGCACCACTACCTGGCCCCCTTCTCTTTTGGTGTTTCTCTGTTTTAGCAAGGAAAAGGGGGAAAAAATGGCCACAGGAAGTACTGGATTCATTCTGCAGGCAACAAGCCATAGCAATAAACCTCGTGGCAAAATAAAATAAGTTGACATGGAAATCATAGGATATCAGATATGTTCTTATATTACAAAATTGCCTTCATGCTTGACATTTTGACATTTGTCTTGGTGATCCTGAGCTATTACTTTTAAAAGAAAATCAAAATAAATTTTGTCTTCAGTTTACTGTATGAGAAACTTCAAGTTGAAAGAAACATATATCCAAATGCATATTGTTTTCAAACTTATGTCCCTATTATTATATTGCTTATAATTACAAAAGATACTAGACTTCTTTCTTAGAGACCTAAAAATAGTTTAAGACTCTGATAATCTGATGCATTGTCTTGGCTTTCTTTTTCCATAGGTAGTAAGTATTTTTAAATAATAATAAAGACCATCAAAGTTTCATATAGAGGTTTTACAAATTTCTCAGTTGCATATTTTCTCATTTCCCAAAATGAAGATAGAGTTGTTTGTTTTTAAAGGCATTTTTAAGTGCATTGCTTCTATAAATTTTACCAAAAAAATACATTGTTTGTACTTTAAAAAGTCTATGCTGTTCTCTAGTGGCAGAAGCATTCATTTTTGAAGGTTCCTCTAATTCTGTGATGAATAATAGAAGATGCCTTTCTGATTCAGAGCTAACAATAAGGCAGCTTCTCAAGGGTCTTGTTAGGACCTTCAATGGGGGAACATCGTAAATCTCATTTCACACTCAAAGAAGGTATGTCCATGTGGAGAATAATATAATGATATTTCTTTTTTAAAAAGTTTTTTTTTCTTGCCATGCAGGTTTTTTTAAAAATCTTTATTTGTTTATTGGATAGAAAAAGCTGGAAATTGAGAGGGAAGGGGTACATAGAGAGGGAAAGAGTCAGAGAGACACCTGCAACCCAGCTTCACCACTTCTGAAGCTTTCCCCTTGCAGGTGGGGACCAGGGGCTTGAACCTAGGTCCTTGTGTACTGTAACATATGCACTCAACCAGGTACACCACCATCTGGTCCCAATGATATTTCTTATAGACTCAAAAGAACCAGACAGGGAACAACTCAGCAATGACCAGAACTCATTTTAGATTCATATTTTTCCATCTGTTAACTTCCATACAGATCATAAGTCCATCTCAAGTCAATAATTTGTTGTCCATAGGTGTAGGGGCTTATTTCTGGGCTTTCAACTCTATTGCCCTTTTTCATGTGTCTAATTTGGTTCCAGTACCAGATGATTTTGATCCCAGTAGTTCTATAGTATAATTTGAGATCAGGACGTGGTGCTGCCAACCTTGTTCATTTATCTGAAGATTGTCTTGGTAATCCTAGGGAATTCTTTGTTCCAGATAAATTTTTGTACCTTTTGTTCTATTCCTTTAGAGAATGTTGATGGTACCTTTATGGGGATAACATTAAATTTGTATGTGGTTTTCGGCAGGATGGTCATTTTGATGATGATAATTCTTCCAATACATGAGCATGGAATATCTTTTCATTTCTCCGTATCTCTTTCTCTTTCATTGAAGAATGACTCACAATTTTCAAAATGTAATTCTTTCGCTTTACTTTTTGCCAAAGTATTTTATTGTTTTTGCTGCTGTGTCAAAGGGGATTATTCCTGGAGGGCTTCTAGTTTTATATTTGCATAGAGGCATGTCACTTGTTTTGTTTGCTGGTTTTGCCTGTCACTTTTCTTTATTGATCAATAATTTCTAGGTGCTTTCTACTGGATCCATTTGGATTTTCTATTTATGCTCTCATATCATCTTTGACATCAATATTGACAGTTCAACTTCTCTCCCAGTCTGTATCTCTTTGATTCCATTCTCTTGCCTAATTGCTCTGGGTAACACTTCCAAGACTTTACTGAATACCCTGCCTTGTACCTGATTGGAGAGGGAAAGCTTTCAGTTTCTCACCACTGAGTATGCAATTGGCTGTAGATTTTATGTATATAGATAGATTCAACTAGTTTGAAGAATTTCTCATCTATCCACATTTGCTTTAGTGTTTTGACCATGAAAGGATTCTGGATCTTGTCAAAGACTTTCTCTGCAACTACTGAAGTAATCATATGATTACTTTTTGTTTTGTTTTTCTTTGTGTTGATGTAGTGAATCACATTTATTGATTGGACCAGATTTGCATCCCTGGGATAAATCCTACTTCGTCATGTTACAAGATCAGTCTTTTTAATGTACTGCTATAAATGGTTAGATAGAATTTAGTTGAAAATCTTAGCAAGTATGTTCATCAGGAATAATGGTCTCAAGTTTTTTGTTGTTGCTGCTGCTTGTTTTTTGTTTTTTTATCAGAGTTACATTGGTTTCATAAAAGGTGTTAGGGAGTGTTGTGTCTTTGATATTTTGGAAGAGCTTAATGAATATAGGTACTAGTTCCTTCTTAAAGGTCTTACAGAATTCATTTGTAAAACCATCTGGGCCTGGGATTTTGTTTTCGGGGAGATTTTTAAAAATTGCATGCTTTAAAAGCTAAAACAAGCCTAGCCCTGAGTAAAAAAATGTAAATTTATTTAAGTTTATTTTTTTCATTCTCTAGTTGAGCTTTCCACCTTGTCTTATAAACTCCTGAATTTACTCATCTGTTGAGTACCAATGGAAATCACTTTATTTATTAACAAAAACTTTTCTGAAAAAAAAATATGTATTAACAAAACTTTTCTGAAACATTGGCCAACATTGAAGGCTCCCTTCTCTTATTTTATTATTTTTTAATTTTTTATTTATAAAAAAGGAAACATTGACAAAACCATAAGATAAGAGGGGTACAGCTTCGCACAATTCCCACCACCAGAACTCTGTACCCCATCCCCTTCCCTGATAGCTTTCCTATTCTTTATCCCTCTGGGAATACGGACCCAAGGTCACTGTGGGATGCAGAAGGTGGACGGTCTGGCTTCTGTAATTGCTTCCCCGCTGAACAGGTCAATCCACACTCCCAGCCTGTCTCTCTCTTTCCCTAGTGGGGTAGGGATCTGGGGAAGCAGAGGTCCAGGACACATTGTTGGGGTTGTCTGTCCAGGGAATTCTGGTCGACATCATGCTAGCATCTAGAACCTGGTGGTTGACAAGAGAGTTAACATACAAAGCCAAACAAATTGTTGACCAGTCATGGACCTAAGGGCTGGAATAGTGCAGATGAAGAGTTGGGGGTCCTCCATTTTAAGATAGCTAGTAGGTCTATTTTAGTTATATTCCAAAGGGCCTGTGGCCATACTAGTTTGGGTATTTTCCCCCTTTTTCTCTTTGCTCCTGAGCCTGATATCTGATATGCCAGTGGATCCAAGTTATTGTCTGGGGAGATGATGTCATGGCTGGAAAAGGAACAGAAAGCTGGATCAGGTAAGAGAGTAGCTCCCTAATATGGGAAAGGGGTATAAATATTGTTGACTGTAAACCCCATCAATTTGATGTGATCTGGGGCCCATAATTAGCTTAGGAGCCTGTGTGACCTTTGCATCCCTGTAGATCTGAGCTCACATTCTATGGTCATGAGTAGGAACATTCCATGCTTCCCCAGTATCGACCCATCTTCCTCAGGTATAGCATAGAGTATGTTGTCCATCCTGCCTTCGGAGGATGGAACATTCTCTACCACTGTTGATCCAAGTTGAGGGCTAGGTCCTGTGGAGGCCCACAAAAGGGTCTATTGTGCTGTTCCTGATAGAAATGACTGGTAACAATGGAGAGAGGGATTTATTCTCTTTCTCTTATTTTTATAGGTATACTTGAAAAGGAGGAATGGTGAAGATGATAGTGAGAATGTTAATAAAAGGTAGATAACTGTGTTCATGAAAAATTGCACAGCCTGTTCAATGCCATGTTTGCATGCCTGAACAAAGCCCTGTCTTGTCCTGATTTGATCCCTAGAATCACATGGGCCAGAGTGTTCTGGTTTGTTTCTCTCTCTTCCTCTCTCTCTCTCTCTCTCTCTCTCTTGCTCATATGAAATATTCTATCTCATGTGAAAAATTTAAGTATTTTTAAAAAGTAACAGATAACCATGTCTGTCAACTTGGCTCTAATTGTAAGTACCAAAGTGACCAATGTGACCATTGTGACTTTTATTGCCTGAAACTCAACAATGTTGATTAGAATAAATAGAAGTCCTAGCACAGCCAATACCCCATGGAGCCAAGGCTATAAGAGAAGCTAGATTTTACAATGAATTCAAACCAGGAACTGGAAACAGAAATAAAAATCTCTTTGCTGTTCTGAGACTATTATGTCTTTGCTCTTCTCTATCACACAGTCAGTGTAGTGGGCCAAAGAAAACATTAGCAAGCATGACTATATACAGCAGGAAATGGCTGTGCAAGCCTTGGACTCCATGCAACTTCAGACTCTGGTGCACACAGTTTTCTGATTCTAAGTTCCAGGAAGAACTTTGTTAACCCAGGTCAGTTATGTATGTAACACTGGTGGACTTAACGGTGCTCAGTTACAAAGAAATAACTGAAGCTATTTCAGAGTCAGTTTGTTCATTAGGAGCTGCTAGCAGTAGACATTTCTGCAAAATGAAGCTGTGGGTCAGGAGTACATCACAGTAAGTATCTATTATATCACCCTTTCCTGTGAGTCCTAAGCAGCACAACTAGTATCTCTAAAGCCACCTTGATGTCATGATTGAAAAGGTGAATTCAAGTACCTCTACCTGAGGTTGTCACTAGACTCTAGTACTCTCCATTTGACTTAACGTCTGTACATTCCCACCCCTGTTTAGTAACTGGGGATTGAGCCTTTCCAATAGTTCCTTTAAGGATTTAATGCTATGCAAATATCTTCAAATAGTGCCTGAAATGTAGTAAGAGTTTTGTAGTAGTGTTTCCTTAAAAAGGTAAAAATAAAAATATTAGATAAACCAGGAGAAGAAAAAAATACTAGTGGGTGGCACTCAAAACACCAATTCAAAGAGATGCACACCCTGTGCTCATAGCTGCGTTGCTCACAATAGCCAGAGTGGAGTGGAAGCAGCCTAAATGCCCATAAACAGATAGCAAACTAGCTATATAAGTAAAGAAGTTATGAGATATATATAGATATATATTCCACTGAATATTATTCTCTGACCCAAAAAGATGACATTGTGTCCTTTGGGACAAAATGGATGGAACTGGAAATGATTATGCTTAGTAAAATAGCTAAAGAGATGAAAGACAACTACCAGATGGTTTCACTCATATGTGGAATCTAGAGATCTGATTTACACAAACTTGCCAAAAAAAAAAAAAAAACTCAAACAAAACAGAAGCAAGAAAACTGTAAGACTTGTGAAAACCATGGTGGTTGTCTCTGGGAAGTGGGAAGGTGAGGGATACAGAACTTTGGTGGTGCGTAACTACACATTGTAGTCTTATAATCTTATAACAAACCATTAAATAACAAACACAACTATTAAAAAAAAAGAAGAAGAAGGAGTAGAATAAGCAGAAAGAAAAGGAAAAGAAGAGGAAGGGAAGACGCAGAAGAAGAGGAGGAGGAGAAGGAGGAGGAGGTGGTGGAGGAATAGGAAATACCACTGGATGATCTCACTCAGATCATCTCCAAGAAACAAAGCAATGACAATACAGGGTGACTCCTTGAAAGGACCATATTTATCACAGCAAATCAGGGACTCAGAAGGGAGAAGGAAGAAGGGAGAACTACTAAGTAGAGGCTGGATGCTTAAGCCCCTGTGGAAAAAAAAAAGGATGGTGGCCTGATTGAGGATGAAATGCACTGATACTTATATTGGGGAAATGTACTCTCATGACTGAAAATTCTGTAAATAAATATTTCCACAATAAAGTGACATTGGTGTTTTTAAAAAAGTATTATAAGAGGCAGATGGTGGCATACCTGGTTAAGCACACATGTTCAAGGACGTGGGTTTAAGACCCTGCTCCCCACCTACAAGGGAGACACTTTACAAGCAGTGAAGCAGGTCTCTTACTAAAATAAAATAAATAAATAAATAAATAAATAAAGCTATGTGGGAAAAATAATCAGAAAAGAGAATTTACTAGTGGAGGATATTTTGAATGATGATTAGAGAGGGAACAAGAGAGTACCATTTAATAGACATTGCTCCCATGTTTATATTGCACTACAAGTTAATAGGGAAATCTCTTTTTTATTTGCAATGCATTTAAAATTACCTCTTTTGATGTCTGTTTCTTGAGGCTGCACGGCTTTGAAGGACTGAGATTGTGTCACTTCATGATCCTTACTCTCTTCCCAATAGTCAAGCCTAGGGAGTAGTGAGTAAGTGTGTAGTGAGATGTCTGCTGGGAGTGGTGGATCTGTAGTGCAGGCATTGAGCTTCAGTGATAACCCTGGTGGCAAGGAAGGAAGGGAGGAAGGAAAGGAAGGAGGAAGGAAGGATGGATGGAAGGAAGGAAGGAAGGAAGGAAGGAAGGAAGGAAGGAAGGAAGGAAGGAAAGGAAGGAAGGAAGGAAATGATTCGGGCAACAGCGCAGTGGGTTAAACACACATGACTTGAAGCTCAAGGACCAGCTTAAGAATCCCGGTTCGGACAGCAGCAACAAATGCTGGAGAGGATGTGGGGACAGAGGAACCCTTTTACATTGCTGGTGGGAATGTAAATTGGTACAGCCTCTGTGGAGAGCAGTCTGGAAAACTCTCAGAAGGCTAGACATGGACCTTCCATATGACCCAATAATTCCTCTCCTGGGGTTATACCCAAAGGACTCCATAACACCCAACCAAAAAGAGGTGTGTACTCCTATGTTCATAGCAGCACAATTCATAATAGCTAAAACCTGGAAGCAACCCAGGTGCCCAACAACAGATGAGTGGCTGAGAAAGCTGTGGTATATATATATACAATGGAATACTATGCAGCTATCAAGAATAACCTTCTCTGACCCATCTTGGACAGAGCTAGAAGGAATTATGTTAAGTGAACTAAGGCAGAAAGATAAAGATGAGTATGGGATGATCCCACTCATCAACAGAAGTTGAGTAAGAAGATCTGAAAAGGAAACTAAAAGCAGGACCTGATCAAATTGTAAGTAGGGCACCAAAGTAAAAACCCAGTGGTGAGGGGTAGACATGCAGCTTCCTGGGCCAGTGTGGGGTGGGAGTGGGTGGGAGGGATGAGTCACAGTCTTTTGGTGGTGGAAATGGTGTTTATGTACACTCCTAGCAAAATGTAGACATATAAATCAGTAGTTAATTAATATGAGAGGGGGAAAATCAGTTGTATGTCTCAAAGTTTCTCAAAACACAAACTGAATCTTTTTAATATATAGGCTGTGTATTTGATATGCGGACTCTCTCAAAAGCCTAGACCAAGTAGATTAGAAGCATTCAGTAGCACAGCTATATACAAGATACTGGATACTGTACAGCAAACCCTAACAAAAGGACTTTTCAAAGTTAACCCAATTAACAAATAATGTGATGATAACATTAACTATCGGTTGTCTTTTTGAACCCTAAGACAGCAGGAACCTCACATCTCCACTATAGAGCCCCTACTTCCCCCAGTCCTGGAACCCTTGGATAGGGCCCACTTTCCCGTATGCGTCTCCCAATCCATACCAAATAATATTGCATCCGCCGATCACAACCTAACCAACGCAACAATTGCCACCTCAACATGCTTCACCTCAGACTGTGTCCAGAGACTTCACGTGTGGAATGACAACCCTTCAGCTTCATTACTCAGGTGAGACCTTTCCTTTTATAGTACACTCTAATTTCGTCTCAGGTGGTTCACTTTCTAACAAAGTCCCATAACCTAGATATACACCAGTTTCTGTGAGAGAGAGCTTATGTTCACACGTATCCATAAACTACTGCAAAATATATACCTGAAAGCAGAAGTACACTAGAGTTTGCAGTGAGTACCTCCCTAACACTTCCTCTCCACTTTTCCAAGCTTGGGATCCATGATTGCTCAACAAATTGTTTGGCTTCGTATGTTAACTCTCTTTTCAATCACCAGGTTCCAGATGCCACCAGGATGCTGGCCAGGCTTCCCTGAATTGAAGACCCCACCAATGTGTCCTGGAGCTCCGTTTCCCCAGAGACCCACCCTACTAGGGAAAGAGAGAGGCAGACTGGGAGCATGGACTGACCAGTCAACGCCCATGTTCACCAGGGAAGCAATTACAGAAGCCAGACCTTCTACCTTCTGCAACCCTCAATGACCCTGGGTCCATGCTCCCAGAGGGATAGAGAATGGGAAAGCTATCAGGGGAGGGGGTGGGATATGGAGATTGGGTGGTGGGAATTGTGTGGAGTTGTACCCCTCCTACCTTATGTTTTTTTTCATTAATCCTTTCTTAAATAAAAAAATTTTAAAAAATAATAAATGCTAACTCTCATATTTTTCTGAAAAAAAAAAAAAAAAAGAATCCCGGTTAGAGCCCCCGGCTCCCCACCTGCAGGGGAGTCGCTTCACAGGCGGTGAAGCAGGTCTGCAGGTGTCTATCTTTCTCTCCCCCTCTTTGTCTTCCCCTCCTCTCTCCATTTCTCTCTGTCCTATCTAACAATGACGACATCAATAACAACAACAATAATGACTACAAGAGCAACAAAAGGGAAAATAAATAAATAAATATAAAAAAATTAATTAAAAGAAAGAAAGAAAGAAAGAAAGAAAGAAAGAAAGAAAGAGAAAGGGAAAGGAAGGGGAGGAGGTAATAGTTGGTATAAGAAGGAGAGCTAGGATTTGTATTATTCAAACTGAGCCCGGTACAGAACTGCATTTTAGGAAGAACATAGAAAAATCAAATTCTAATTAAATCAATCTAAGATATTATGTGAAAGTCTGTCAGTGGTGAGTGGCACACTGTAACAGGAATTCCCAAGTAATGTCACTGTTTAATATCAGATTTTGGCGACTACTACCTGTCATGTGAGGTAGGATGCCAATCAAGGGTTAAGATGTTAAGGATTTCTGAAGTGAAAGGGCAAGAGCTAGACAAAATACTAGAGAGTTAATTCAGAAAACTTGTATTTCAGTATAAGCTCCAGCCAAAGAAATAGCACGCTAGCCCAGCAAAAAGGGAGAATGCTGGTTTGGACAAAACACACCAGATTTGAAGATGATCAAGGCTGGGGAATTCATCCTAGTTTGACAGATATCAGATTGACAGTGGTACAATAACTTCATATAATAAACTTAATAATATAGTACAATATATCATGATATATTGCTTTTGACCCTGATTCCAAGCTACTCAAGAGCTGGATAATCCAGATTTCACTTATAAGGGAAGAGCTAGACTAAAGACCACAATGGCTTCTACTTTGGACATCATAGAAGTGAAAGGAAAAAAAAAGTAGCTTTGAACTCAGAAAAGATGATTTTAAAAAAAAGTAATATTTTTCCTCTTCCAATTCAGAGCACTCTGGGGAGGCAGGAAGGCAGCACTGTGAATAATAGGACTTAACTGCTGGTTAAGAAAGAGACATCCAAGATGAGGAAGGTGGGTCAATGGGTAAATGACACTCTTGCAGACATGAGGCTTGAGTTTGATTCCCAGCACTCTGTCTCATAAAAAAAATAAATGAAGGGGGCCAGGTGGTAGTGCACCTGGTTAAGCATACATAGTACTAAGAGAAAGGACCTGATCAAGAATCCTAATTGGAGCCTACCTGTGGGGGCGGGCTGTGGGG
Source organism: Erinaceus europaeus (assembly GCF_950295315.1). Classification (NCBI taxonomy): domain Eukaryota; kingdom Metazoa; phylum Chordata; class Mammalia; order Eulipotyphla; family Erinaceidae; genus Erinaceus; species Erinaceus europaeus. The sequence continues at coordinate 188,799,513 of NC_080162.1, forward strand.
AGCCTCACATGGCAAAGCAGGTCTCCAGGTGTCTCGCCCTCTCTATCGCCCCTCCTTTCTCAGTTTCTCTGTCCTGTCCAATAAAATGGAAAAAATAGCTGCTAGGAGCGGTGGATTCATAGTGCAGACACTGAGCCCCCAGCAATAACCCTAGTGGCAAAAATAATAAAATAAAATATGACGCCAGCCAGGCTTCCCTGGAGAGATGACCCCACCAATGTGTCCTGGAGCTCTGATTCCCCAGAACCCCTCCCCACTAGGGAAAGAGAAAGACGCGCTGGGAGTATGGATCGACCTGTCAACGCCATATTCAGTGGGGGAGCAATTCCAGAAGCCAGACCTTCCACCTTCTGCACCCCACAAAGACCTTGGCTCCATACTCCCAGAGGGTTAAAGAATAGGAAAGCTATCAGGGGAGGGGATGGGATGCAGAGTTCTGGTGGTGGGAATTATGTGGAGTTGTACCCCTCTTATCCTATGGTTTTGTCAATGTTTCCTTTTTATAAAAATAAATAAATATAAATAAGATAAAATGAATAAGTAATCTTTGAAAAAATGAAAAGACTGTAATAGAGGTAGAAATTAGCTACAGTATTAGTCTTAGGGTGAAGTGACCTCCTGGCATTCATAGCCCCATATATAATGATCTAAGTAAATTTTATGACTAAGGTGTGATTCAAGAAAGATAAAACAGAATCTCTAATTTCCCTTGAGGTCATCTTATTCAATTTGTGATATTCATTGTATCCTTGATTCCTCTATGAAATTTAATTCACAGTACTTGTTAGCCATGTTACAAAAGCATAGTATTTCTTCAAATGGAATAAACCATAGTTAACTTTATTAAAAAAAAAAAAAACACACATTGCAAAGGGTTAATAAATACTATAGAAATAAAACTCAATATTTCCAAATAGCTGATAATTTAAGTTACCCTGTATTTCTGCTACTTATTAAATTCAATTTGGTGATTTTATATTTTCAGAATTGTATTTTAATATGTGGAGCAGGAAGGGAATTCTCAAAGAAGCCGCTTACTATATATTCATTGTGTTGTTACCAACTTTTAAAATAACAATCATTTGGAATCAAAAGAAAGGATGAGAAACAATACGCAACCTAAACTGACAAGATAAATTTTTAGGCTTGAGAAACAAACTCTAAGAAAGTTTTTGGCCATTAATTGAAAATAATCTTACTTCCCTAGTAAAAAGAATTCATAAATGTTTATCTTTGAGTAGCTGATACAAAGTAGCTTCTTAAGAAGCTCTAGCAAAATCATTTCCTTCTCTTTGATCATCAATCATGATTGTGTAAATCTCTGAATAAAGTAAATTCATGGTAGCATGGACCATATCATTGGCTTTCTTTGTATGTTCTATTTTCAAAAACAGAAAAACTCCAACAAATGTTTTTTCCCCTCTCTGTCTCTCTCTTTCTGTCTCTCTCTGTGTCTCTCTATCTCTTTCTCTCTGTGTGTGTGTGTGTGTGTGTGTGTGTGTGTGTGTGTGTGTGTGTATGTATGCACAATGCACATGCATGGGTAGATTTTTCTTTCTCCTTTAGTTCAAAACTATATAGATAATTACTTTTTAAATAAAGGTAAATGTATCTAAGATTTATGTTATTGTAAGTAGTATAATATGTGGTTCCTTATTTACAGATCACTTGAAGTTAATCTTTTATTCTTTAACTTTAATTATTTCATTTGATAGGACAGAGAAAAATTTAGAGGGAAGAAGGAAATCAGGAGGGAGAGAGACAGAGAGACACCTGCAGACTGCTTCACATACTGAAGGAAATAGTCAGGGAGAATAATAATAAGAGAGAATTTTTCCCAAATGAACAACTGGAATGGTATAAAGACATAAGAAGCTCAGAGGATACCAAACAGAATTGATCCAGAATTTCAGACACTATGGGATATCATAATTAAAAGGACAGACCAATTTTGATATTTATTATGTCTATTAAAGATTTACTAACAACATTTTTGGTAAGCAAAGTACAGAAAACACAGCTAATTTAACCCTCAAGGAAACCTTAGAGGTCAATTTTTATTAAAATCTTCCCCCTCCCCTACACCTCAGGTGGGGAGTGAGGTTCAAACCAGATCTATGGGCCTAGTAACGTGCATTCACTCATGCACCACTGCCAGCTCCCTATTTTTAAAGGTAGATTAGAGATTCTCCCCACTGGCTTGACATTTCCCAACAGATAAATGCACACTGCTATACAATTGTTTTACTCTCTTTCCTTCTCTGTTGGTAGTCTTATTATAACCTACTGCTGTCCTATATTCCCATTTCCAGTTTTCTATTACTTTCATTTAAATTCCTCCTAATCTATAAGCTTGATGAGTTTTCAGTAAAGAAATGAGAATTCATATGAAAAAGGACTATTTTCCAGGTGGGTTCTCCCAAACTCTCACATCTCTCATTAGAATAAAGATTTTACAGTTGCATCTGCATGGTTCTTTCTAAAAAATATATAAATGTATATATAAGGGACATGGTAGAGAAGTGTCCTAGATATGTCATTGCTCTCCACCCACCATGATCCAGAGGTGCAGTGATTTTAGTGAATGCTACAAAAGTCACATGGTGAGATTGAGTACATGTGCACCTGAACAGAAAGTTTTAACTCTCTCACAATAACACCTGTTCACCAAACCTGAGGATACCCTTACTTACAGAAGACAGGCTAAACGTATTCACCTCATATTTGTATATAATAATGTACATATTACATAAATATGGAATGTACATGTCAAATATGTATATTATCTATTATAATTTGTTTTGTATTTATTTATTTTGCTGAGATTCAAACAGTTAACAAGAATTAATCAAAGCACACAACTCAACCTTGGTATCTAAACAACCTGTCTCTCTCTAACTGAAATAAGAAAAAAGACAAAACCACCCAATTAACTGTTGCTGCAATTTTTTTCCATGAATCATAATTTAATTTTTCTGTTTGCATGTACTTAAACCAGAGTACTACTCAGATGTAGCTTATAGTGGTGCTGGGGATTAAAGCCCCATTTTGCATAACAATGATGTTATCTCCCTAGCCTGAGTTATATTTTAATTAAAAATATTCAATATTCCCCTGGCTCTCTACCTGCAAGGGAGTTGCTTCACAGGCAGTGAAGCAGGTCTGCAGGTGTTTATCTTTCTCTCCCCCTCTCTGTCTTCTCCCCTCTCCATTTCTCTCTGTCCTATTCAACAATGATGACATCAATAACAACTAGATATACACCAGTTTCTGTGAGAGAGAGCTTATGTTCACACGTATCCATAAACTACTGCAAAATATATACCTGAAAGCAGAAGTACATTAGAGTTTGCAGTGAGTACCTCCCTAACACTTCCTCTCCACTAGTCCAAGCTTGGGATCCATGATTGCTCAACAAATTGTTTGGCTTCGTATGTTAACTCTCTTTTCAATCACCAGGTTCCAGATGCCACCAGGATGCTGGCCAGGCTTCCCTGGATTGAAGACCCCACCAATGTGTCCTGGAACTCAGCTTCCCCAGAGACACACCTTACTAGGGAAAGAGAGAGGCAGACTGGGAGTATGGACCGACCAGTCAACGCCCATGTTCAGCGGGGAAGCAATTACAGAAGCCAGACCTTCTACCTTCTGCAACCCACAATGACCCTGGGTCCATGCTCCCAGAGGGCTAGAGAATGGGAAAGCTATCATGGGAGGGGGTGGGTTATGGAGATAGGGTGGTGGGAATTGTGTGGAGTTGTACCCCTCCTACCTTATGTTTTTGTTCATTAATCCTTTCTTAAACAAAAAATTTTTAAAAAGAAAAAGAAAAAAAAGGGCAACAAAAGGGAATAAATAAATATTAAAAAATATTCAGTATTTATATTTTATAATTAATTTAATGTTATTCAACATTAGTTTATCTTTACATATGAATGGTTATGTATAAATATTAAACAGGCAAATGACTCGGTATAACATATCGTAATGATACCTGCTTTTAGAATGATATGTCACACTTATTTTGGACACAGAAAAAAATTGGCCTTTTAAAATAAGCTTACAGTTCTAAATATCATATTTATTTTAGCCATTTGGTCCACTAACGATAGATATTGTTCCGCAAAAACCAGGAAATTGACATATATTATACCAATATTGGACAGTCTAAGTTATAGCACACAGAGTGTAGACACAAGCAAATACTGTATCGGAAAGACATTATTCTGGTTCCTTAATTTGTGTCATTACTTTATACATTGATAATAAATCAATAATCTGACAAAAAGACAGCACTTTTATTTTAAGATTCCAATGTAAATTAACTGAATTATTCAAAACTTTGTGTTGTGCTTTCACCATTAAAATGTATTGTTACCTAAATAAAAAAAAATCCTTCCCAAAAGAATTACATATTACTAAGAGAGCAAATAAACTATTTTGCTAAGCAAGTATTTCAACAGCAAAATGAACTCTACTTTCTTCCTCCCTTCCTCCCTTCCTTTCTTCCTTACTTCCTTCTATTGGAGAGGTTTACTGAGCACCAACACACCAGATGCCCTTTCACATATGCAAAGTAGAGAAAGGAGAAGACAGGCAGGTGCCAAGGGGACTAGACACAGACTCGGGGAGATTTCTGGTAAACATATCACCAAATCAGCAAGGTAATTTCAGTTGATGACCAGTTCTACTCTGGAAGTGATACAAAGAACAGGAATTGAGTATTTAGGGGGAAGCTAATTATACTGGATCATAGGAAAAGACCTAGGACATAGGGTGTGAGCTAGACTTACAGGATGAGAAGTCAGTGATGAAAACATATAAAGGAGGAACATCCCAGGCAGAAGGCAGAGCAGGTGGGAGAAAGTGGGAGAAAGCAGTAGGTTAGAGGACAGAATGAGAGAGGGAAAGTGGAAAATGATGTGATGAAGTCAGAAAGGGAGGCAAGAAATGCAAGTGAATCCGGCCAGGTTGTCATATTTGATTTGAGATGACACTTGGATGGGTAGAATGCAGCAACAGGCCTCCTCTCTCTCCAGGGATTTGTAAGTTCAATTCAACTCACCTCATAGACAGCCTGGCAGTATGACTTGATATAATGTCTTGCATACTTGCCAAGACAATAATACTTATTCTGTTATCTTCTTTCTATAATTTCTCCAGCTGACTCCCTAAACCCTTCATGACTATAATTTACTCTATAATCCCCAGTACCTCTTGCTTCAACCAACACTCCTTTTTCAAGCTGTTGCTCCCTCCCCACTACCACCACCCTGTAAACTATGTGCTAGAAAGAGCCCTATTGTGGAGAAGTTAGCTGGCCCTTCTACTTGGAAGATAGCCTCCCAAGTACCATCATTGTAGCCTAGGGACTGACTGTGGGGTGAAATAGAGCAGTTGCGGATAGGAAAAAAATGGAACAGAATCCAGAGTATCCCTGGGGGCAAAGCACACTAGTGGAGACAAAGGCCATGGTTGTGTCCTAGAGTTACAACCCTATTCCATCTCTCAAACACACAACAGAAGGAAGTTTTGTTTAGTTGATGTCCATATTTTCTCTGCTCAGGATTGCATTAGAATTACTCTCCACCATGGAACTATATAGCCTGCACAACTATGTTGTACTCATGTTCTGTCTTTATTGGGTAGCACATAGTAGTTATTCAAGTAATCTTCATGATCAGAGATATACACAGTGGTGTATATTTCATGCTCACAGCCTTATAATGGAAACAAAAGTTATCTCAACAGTCAGATGAGGGGATGTTTTTTCAATTATGGTCCAACCATAAAATATAATATTATACCATTAAGGTTGTGTTTTAGAAAATCAGGTGTGATATGGGAAATTATTCAAAACAGAAACAAAATCTAAGAGGATACAGATTTCATCTATTGAGATTGAAATATAGAGGGATGTGTGTATGTACATATGTGTTAGAGACACAGATCAGCTCCATAAGGTGATAATGCAGTTGTTTAGGGCAGTCCCTGTTTATGAGTAGTATCCTGAGTTAATTAACATTTCTCAGTAACTTTTCTCAATCTCAACAGTGTCCATATTCTCTCAGGAAGTTTTAAAGCTTCCCTTTAGCTCTGCCTGTTTGGGAGACTGTCTTGTACAAAAGTGGTAACCTGACCTCTTGCTTTTCCCACTGTCTGACTTGGTTCAGGAGATTCACTAGCATGTGAGTTGATGGAGAAATCCAGATAATCACAAGGGCTATTTCAGTAGCACACTCCCTGCAATGTTATCCAGGACTTGTATTGTTCCATAGGGACCAGGTAGTCATCTGTTTTTCCATTCTAGTGCTTAGTATCCTCTCACTCCCATCATCCACTCAGACTTTGGGGTATCAACAAGTGTCCTGCAGCTTGCTTGCACTGTCCCTTCTAGTTTCTCTACAACTAATTTTCACTTTGTAAATATTTTTGTGAAACTATCCTCAAATTTTCCTAATATGAATGTGTTTCTGTTTTCTGTTGGCAAGTTATCTGATAAATAATAACAAAAGATGGAGAGAGAGAGAGAGAGAGAGAGGGAGGGAAAGAAAGAGAGAGAGACCAAATTATTCCCAATGATAATTTCTATGGGACAAAAATATAAGTGATATTTATAAGGATGCATTGAAAGAAACTTGAAGCTATAGTGCCATGGTTTCTTTTCTTCTCTCTCTACCTCTTTGTCTCACTTTATCTGAAAAAACAAATCTGGAGTAGTGAAATCCCAGAGATGACAGGAAATTTTCTAACATTCTTTAATTTGTGTGTATTTAGTATCTAAAGAAATGGTACAAAATAAGGTGAAATATGTTGAGTAAACTGATACATTTTGAAGTTGTCTATGACTAGTATCGGCATTTCTGTTCTTGCTTGATTCATGTTCAAACTCAACTCGGCTGCTTATGAGCAAAGATTCAGTTTAAAGAGCCACTGTTATTTTGCTTGGGACTATCATGATACTATTTTAATGTACATACTTTATTTAATATTTATAACAAGCAAAAAGTAGCTGTTATTAAGCTCATACTATAGAAAATAAAATGAAAGTTTAGAGAAATTACGTTCAGCACAAGACCGTTTACGTAAAAGAAACAAAATTAGGGGGTGTGCAGCGACACACCAGGTTTTGTCTACACATTATGCTGTGGAAGGACCCAGGTTCAGGCCTTTGTCCCCACCCTCAGGGGAGTCTTATGAACAGTGAAGCAGTGCTACAGGTCTCTCTATCTATTTATCTACCATCTATTTATCTATGTATATGTCTGTCTGCCTGTCCATCCATCCATCATCCATCCATCCATCCATCCATCCATCCATCCATCCATCCATCCATCCTTCTATCTATCTATCTGTCTAATCTCCCTCTCCCCTCTCAATTTCTCTCTATCCTGTCAAATAAAAAAGGAAAGAATAGGGGATTGGGTGGTAGCACAGTGGGTTAAGTGCAATGACCGGCGTAAGGATCCCGGTTCGAGCCCACGGCTCCCCACCTACATGGGGGGAATGGAGGGTGGGGGTGTCGGGTGTCACTTCACAGGTGGTGAAGCAGGTCTGCAGGTGTCTATCTTTCTCTCCCCTTCTCTTTCTTCCCCTCCTCTCTCAATTTCTCTCTGTCCTATCCAACAACAATGACAGCAACAACAACAATAATAACAAATAGGACGATGGTAAACAACAAGGGCAACAAAGGGGAAAAAATAGCCTCCAGGAGCAGTGGATTCATAGTGCAGGCACTGAGCAATAACTCTGGAGGAAAAAAAGAAAAAAAGAAAAAGAAAGAATAAAAAATGGCTACAGGGATTGGTGAATTTGTGGCAATGAACCCCAGAAATAATCCTGGTGGCAATTAAAAATAAGTAAATGAATACATGTATCGCAGAGTCAAGATTCAAACTTGTATCCTCTTTCACCACTTCCTACACTTCTGCTGTATACTTTCTTCCATGATTAATATAGACATGAACAAGGAAAAGCTCAATGAAACATAGTATGCAATGTTTTTGAAATCAAACTGTTTGGTTCCAAAAAAAAAAAATTATAGATCTTCTGATTGTGTAAATGTAACTTAAGAAAATATTCTGTTTGCACTGTCTTTAAGGAATGGGTCAATATAGAACTGTGATCAAGGATTCTACTACTATCATGAAACCTAGAAACTGAAGACATGGTGGCAGCCAAGATGAAGGAGCAAAGTTGACAGGAGGCTACCCTTGGCAGAGAAATCAGGTCTCTAAATTTGGGGAGCCCCATCTACTATACAACACCTGCATGTTTTATGTGTTGTCTTATCCATTTGTTCCTCCCCAGTTGCCATCATCTCTATTTGTTGTACAGTTTGTTCCTATTTTAGTTTAGGAGAATTAACTTTAATCTGTTTTCTCAGTTAAGACAAAGTATCTCCGGGTGACCAAGAGAAGACAGAATGTGAAAGACAGGGTAGTTCAGAGTAGGAAAAGTGATGAGGGGCAGGTCACCTCCAGAACCAAGTTTTGAGCATGCACACAGTATCTAGACAGCCGCAAAGATAACGGAGTATCCTGAGACAACAGGCTTACAAATGCTGTGTCCTGCAGCTCAGCAGGAAAGGCAAGCTTGTAACATTAATTTGAGAATAAAAAGGGACATAAGACTTCAGTTTGTGGTCAGCATTTGTAACTCTCTGAATATACGAGATCTGCGTTTAGTCCTGGTCAATCTCCTAGATGAAAAAAATTGTATTTTTTTTTATAGGAGGAGGAAAAGAAAATATATACTGATGTAGTTTCTTTGAAAATTGAAGATCATAATGAGGCAGGACCTTCACTCTGATGTTTCTTGAAAGTACATGTTTATTCTAGTGTCTGCTACTATTTTTATAGCTTGTTTGTAAATTTAAAATATATCTGAAGTTATTTTTTAAAATTCTCAACTTGTCTAAATTCTATTTATTGAATATACTTTTCTCAGATAATTTAAGGTGGCCCCATTTGAGGAATTTTATAAATTATTTCTACATATGTGTGCATATTTTGTTTCTAATTTTCCTCAAATTTATATTTAAAAAAGGATTTATCTTATAAATTGCCTATTGAATTTGAAGATAAACCCAAACACTGCTGCATATAAATTAATACATAATACGTGTTGTTAAACTAAACATCCTGAGAGCTGCTGCATAATGCCTTTATATATATTGTGCTTTCTTTCTTTCTTTCTTTCTTTCTTTCTTTCTTTCTTTTGAATGAAGACAGAGAGAAAGTGAGAGAGAAGGGGGAGGCAGAGAAGAAGAGAGAGACACCCTCTCTCTCAAGTGGTGAAGGCCTGCTTCACCACTTGTAAAGCTTTCCCCCTTCAAATAGGGACCAGGGACTTCAGCCAGGGTCCTTGGCATTGTAATGTGTGCACTAACTCAGGTGAGCCACCACTAGGAGTCTGTGCTACTGATTTTCAGTACACACACATACATAAACATTGTTCTACCTGTTATAGCAATTCACCTCACTATTGCAATACAAAGAAGAAGAAGAAAAATGAAATTATCATTGCACTACTGTAAATGTTACTATCTTCTATAGACAATAATTATATTTCTTATTTCCAAAATTATTTTAGCAATTTGGCATATGATTTCTTGAACAAAAGTAATTAGAATAACTGTGCTATATTCTAAAATTTCAGATATATCCAAAGAATCAGATATAAGGGACAGAAAGGCAACAATAAACAAGTGGTACTATATCAGACTGAAAAGATTCTACACATTAACAGAAAGTATCATCAAAAGAAGAAAATATCTGTGGTCCAAGAGGTGGTGCAGTATATAAAACATTGAACTCTCAAGCATGAGGTCCTGAGTTCAGTCCCCAACAGCACATGTACCAGAGTAGTGCCTGGTTCTTTCTCTCTCTCCTCTTATCCTTTTCATTAGTAAATAAATAAAGTCTTTAAAAAACTTTAAAAAAAATAAAAAGTATCCTACTGACTGGGAGAAAACATTCTCACAACATTCATATAACAAAAGACTAATAATTAAAAATAAGAATTCACAAGCTAAGCAACAAATGGCCCAATCAAAAAATGGTGAACACACATATCACCAAATAAGTTATACAGATGACCAACAGGTACATGAAAGAGAAAGTTAATTTCCACATATTATTGGGGGAATACAAGTCAAGACAACACTGAGGCATCACTTCATACCTGCAGGAGTGATTTACATCAAAAAGTCCAGAGTCAACATATGCTGGCAAGTGTTGGCAGAAAAGGAACACTTACATAGCGGGAATGTAAATTGGCCCGGCCTCTGGAGATTTCTCAAAAAGATAAAAAATGTACTTGCAATATGATCCAGCAACTGTACTCCTATATATCTATCTGAATATATCCTAGATATCTATCTGAAGAATGCAAAAGTACTCATCTGAAAAATAAATATGTATATGCATGTTCATTCCAACACTTTTGAGAGGAACCGAGATCTGGAATCAATCCCAGTATCTAGTAACGGATGAATAAAAAAGTGGTTTATAGACACAGTGGGATATTGCTCAGCTATTAGAAAAGATAAAATTTTGCCCTTTGTTACAACACGGATGGAACAAGAGAGGATTGTCTAAGTGAATTAAACCAGAAGAAAAACAAGCACCACTTAAAAATGGAATATAAAGAAACAAGGAAAGGGAACTGACATAGTTATTCATAAATGACTGCAGGTCTGAGGTTACCAAGAGCAGAGGGATAGGACCCTGAGGTGATCAGAGTTTGGCAAGACAGAAAGAAATGGAGGGGCCAGGGGTTACCTGGTTAAGTGCACACATTACAGTGCACAAGGACCTGGATTCAAGCCCCTGGTCCTCACCTGCAGGGGGAAAGTTTCATGTGGTGAATCCAGGCTGCAGGTATCTCTCTATCTCTTACCCTCTTTATCTCCTGCTTCTCTCTTAATTTCTCTCTACCTCTATCCAATAGTACATAAAGATTTAAAGAAGTAGTAAGCTCAATAAAAATATTAAATATTTTTAAAAAAATAGAAACCAAGTTGTTTCAAAGATTTATTGCCTCTTTCAAGGTTCACTTAAGGAAGTATTATTCAACTTTTGAGGAGTTTGGAGTTATCAGAATAGATGAGCTAGTTCATGAATATCTTCTGCTTCCTTATTTTCTTTTAATCTGTCAGGTTATTCACCCTAAGAAATTCTATCTTTTGTTTTCACCAGGAATCTTATAAATGAATCAGAAGGAACTATATTATTCTACCAACTATTAAGAAATCAGACAGGAAATTACAGTTGTAGTAACAGTCTCCTATACATATGCTTTCATGAAATGACTGACTAACCACTATGTTCTAGAACATTTAGTAGCAATCCCTGACACAACCAGTCTCAAGTAATGTACTCCCTGGACCTTTCCTTCAACTCATGAATGGTCTTTTTTTTTTTTAATTAGAAATACAACCCTCCCCCTATTCAGAGCTCAAATACTAGCAGAATTTATTCACTTGTAGTATAACTAATATGATTCATATATTTGATCATTTCTTTTCTATGGTCCTGCCTTCCTTTCCTTTCTAAGTTGCCCTATATCTATTGCTACTTCTGCATGCCCTTCCTTTATTCCTCTTCTCTTTCCGGATCCTGGGGTGCAGATGGTGGGAGTTCTGGTTTCTGTAATTGCTTTTCTACTGGACATGAGCACTGGCAGTTCAATCCATACCCCCAACCTGTTTCTATCCTTCCTCAGGGCCAGAGCTCTGGAGAGGTGAGTTTCCAGGACACACTAGTAAGGTCATCTGCTTAGGGAAGTCGGAATGGAATGATGATAGCATCTGCAACTTAGTAGTTTTGTTTTCTCCCATGTGTTTTGTAATTCTTCTAAGGTTCCATGATGCCCTATCAATGTCCCAAAATATGTAAACACTGTTGGGAAGGTGATACCAATTTGGGGGAGATGTACTGAGACCAAATTCCTTAAGATTCCCTCCGTCACATCTTCTTTGAGGAATGTGGTAACCCCAGTCCTCTAGAGGAGGACTTTAAGGTCACAAGGAGACCTTAAAGGTTACATAGTAGGTGTCTGCATCTCACAGGCCCACCATGACATCTACTAGTTAAGTGGTCAGCATGGCAGAAACCAAGAAGCCATCAGCAGATCAAGTATTGGAAGCTGGAATAAATCCTACAGCAGTCTCTTTTGTTTGTTTTGTCGCTGGTGTTTAATGATTTGCCCTGACTTTTTCAGGTACACACAGAGAGAGAGAGAGAGAGAGAGAGAGACAACACAGTACCAGAACTTCCTGAAATGTCCATGGGGCAGGACTCAAATGTGGGTTTTACACATGGCAAAGCAGCATACTATTCAAGTGAATTATTTTGCTGGCCCCATGGTCAGTTATCAAGAAATTATGTTTAAGAAATTTGTGTAGACTCCACATATGACCCTTTTCAACCAATTTTATTGTGCTATAATGATATATAATATTATGTGAATTTAAGGTGTGAAACTTGCTGGCTTGTTACATTTATATAATGCACTTTTTTTTTCTCCAGGATTATTGCTGATGCTTGGTGCCTGCACTAGGAATCCACTGCTCCTGGCAGCCATCTTTTTTCCATTGTTGTTATTGTTGTTGCCTTATTATTGTTGTGGCTGCTGTTGTTGTTGGATAGGACAGAGAGAAATTGAGAGAGGAGAGGAAGACAGACAGAGGAAGAGAAAGATAGACCGGCAGACCTGCTTCACTTGTGAAGCGACCCGCCTGCAGATGGGGAGCTCTAGGTTGGAACCAGGATCCTTGACCCAGGTTCTTGTGCTTCATGCTATTTGTGCTTAACTCGGTGTGGTACCACCTGGTCCCCATTTATGTAATGCAGTGTGATTGCCACCATATTCTTAAGTGAATACACCAATTGTATAATTATCATTTCTTTTTTGTGGTGAGACAATTTAAGACTTCATTATTATGAATAAAGAGATAGTATTATGAGATTAATAATATTATCAGATTATTAAGAATAATCTCAGTGAGTTTGAAGTATTTCTAACAGTAATCAGTATATGCATTTACTCTTTCTTTTTTCTTTTCTTTTTTTTCTATTTTTTAAAAGGAAACATTGACAAAACCATAGGATAAGAGGGGTACAACTCCACACAATTCCCACCACCAGCTCTCCATATCCCATACCCTCCCCTGATAGCTTTCCTATTCTTTAATCCCTCTGGGAGTATTGACCCAAAGTCATTGTGGGATGCAGAAGGTGAAATGTCTGGCTTCTGAAATTTCTTCCCTGCTGAACATGGGCGTTGACAGGTCGATCCATACTTCCAGTCTGCCTCTCTCTTTCCCTAGTGGGTCGGGGCTCTGGGGAAGCAGAGCTCCAGGACACATTGGTGGGGTTCTCTGTCCAGGGAAGTCTGGTTGGCATCATGATAGCATCTGGAACCTGGTGGCTGAAAAGAGAGTTAACATATAAAGCTGAACAAGTTGTTTACTAGTCATGAACCTGAAGACAATAACTTGGATCCAGCTACATATCAGATTTCAGGTTCAGGGAAAAAAAAAAAAAACTAGTATAGTCATAGTCCCTTTGGAATAGAACTAAAATAGGCCTACTAGCTATCTGCATTAACTCTCTTTTTTTTGTAAGATTTTACTTATCTGTTAATGAAAAAAGATAGTAGGAGAGAGAGAGAGAAAAAAAAAAAAACAGACACCACTCTGGTACATGTGCTACCAGGAACTGAACTCAGGATCTCATCCTTGAGAGTTCAATACTTTAACCATTGCACCAACTTCCCTGACCACTTAACTCTATAGTTTTAGTCTTCTACTAGCTGCAAATTTCTCATCTTAAACATATCTCCAGATGCTTCATCTTTCAACTTGAAATGCTTAGATTGTTATGAGAACAAAACCTTCTGGCTACTTACTGCTTATTATTTCATTTTAGGATTCAACATTGGTCCTTCATGGGTAATGACTTGCCAAAACTGTAATAAAGCTACTTATGACCAAGTATAAAGCAGATCTTAAACAGTTCTGCAGCATACACAGGGAAATAGTTGCAAGGATGACAAACACGTTTTAATTAAGTTGAGAAGCAAATAGCCTCAAACTGAAGGTTATAGTGAACCAAACCCTAGACAATAATTTCACAGGAAAGAACTTTTTAAATGTGATTTGCTTGCTTCTTTCCTCAAGTTTCTTTATAGACTATATAATCTTTCTCATCTTTTCTGGTACACAGCAAGCATGAAGCACTGTTTTAAAATTACTGGCAGTGTTTTGCACACACGTGTGTGAGTATATGTGTGTTGGATTCCTGATAGCAAGAAAATACTATACCTGATGAATCGATTTCATTTAAGCAAATTAGCTCTGTTACTTACATGAAAGATTGGACATTATTACCTTATACTGGTATGCACAAAGTTACACAGAAGTACAGAATGTATATTGAGAGCTAATTACACGTGAAAAACTACTGATAGTTACGAGAGTGGGTTAATATTTCTGAATTATGAAGTCTGACACTAGAACCCTGCTTTCTGTGTTGTTTAGTCTACTGATACCAGATGTTTAATGCATAGTAAAATGTGACAGTGCAGAAGCCGTTAGTGCTGTTCTGCAAAATAAAGAAAGTCACTGTGTGGAACATGAAATTCAGCAAGCAGACGCCAAAAAGTTAGAATTGGTTTTTAACAAAAGAGGCTTTACGTCTGAAAAGACGTATTACATTTCAAATAGATTATATCTTATTTCTATGTGCAGTGAGGCAGTGACCTTCCATCACAACAACTGAATAGATATTGTCTCTCTTTAGTTTCACTGTTAATTTCTGGCAAAGTCATTTAAACAGCCATCTAACAATGCTGAATCTGCTGTCAGATTCCCTGACAGCTTAAACTAAATGATAGCTGAACTTTTCCACCTGCAAAGCCACAATTTTGAGATCATGAGTCATTTGCAATCAAGTTGATGTTCAACACTGGTTCAATGAAGGCAATCATATGTCTTTTTTTTTAAGTATTCAAATTCAGGCTTCTACAAAGCACATTATAGAAACAGTAAGAAATGTGCAGCTGATTACGTGTCCTGGGTTTCTAAATTATTATTTTCAATGATAATTATGAAATTTCCTAAGTGAATACAAGGGTGGAAAAAAGTCACAATGAATATACTATAATATAAAAGGATGCAAAGGGATATAGTATAAATGACTATATATAAATGTACTTTAAATTTTTATAAAAATTGATTAATAGTATTGAAGTACTAATTTTGATAATGTAATCATGCTTTTTATTTATGGATAGTAGATGTTTGATGCAGAGTAATATGTGACTATGAAATATCTTCTATAGCTGCTATATCTGTACTTAGAAAACACAAAGAGAACATTCTTTTCTTACTGGGGGGATTAATAGTTTACAGTAAATACACTTGTGGGTGCGTGTATAAAATTTCTCAGTTTTCTATAAAAATACTCTTGCCCCCAATCTAGGTCCTTCTCCACCATCGTGTGCCAGGACCTAAAAGACCCCTGGAACCTCGCAGAGTCCTTTACTCTGGCGCAATACAACAAACCCAGTTCAAGTTCTACTCTTATTTCTCAGCTTCTGTTCATGTGTGTTATCACCCCTTATTCATCCTTCTCTTCCTGGTTTATGTCACTTAACATGATTCCTTCAAGCTCCATCCAAGATGAGGTGAAGAAGGTGGACTCATCATTCTTAAAAGCTGAGTAATATGCCATTGTTTATATCTATCACAACTTTCTTAGCCACTCATCTGTTGCTGGATGTGTAGGTTGCTTCTAAGTTTTAACTATTACAAATTGTGCTGCTATGGACATAGGTACATAAAGGCATACATGTACAAATAAAGACATATATATGAAGAAATGCCTGGCATATGAGAGAATATGATATCTTCTGTAGGATTATCAGTAAATTCAGTAGATGAATCTCCTATCAAAGCACACCTAAGACAAAGGGCCTGGTGGTGACACCCCAAATTGAGTGCAAGGACCCAGGTTTGAGCCACACTCCCCACCTGCAGGGGGGACTCTTCACAAGTGGTGAAGCACATCTTCAAGTGTCTGTCTTTCTCTCTTCCTCTCCCCCTCTCAATTTCTCTCTGTCCTATGTAGTAAAAATAGAAAAGAAGGTACAGGTAAGAGGGAATTCCCTGCAACAAATAAGATTCATTTTTATCTATTGGATAATAAAATGTGCCACTTTTGTCAACTAGAATTATTAGTTGCAGCTATGATGTATCAGACTCTACATGTGCAAAATGAAATTGTAGTTAGTATTCAATCTGGTTAGTGAAATTTCTTAATGAAAATAGTTAACATTTATTTATCACTTAAAATATGCCCTGCATATTACATGTGTTAATTTAATCTTCATAGTACTTTGTTGAGGTGGGAGCTATATTCTAAATTTGAAAAAGAAAGAGAATTGACCTAAGTTGGTTAGTTAAGCCCGTACAGACATTATGTTCTACAGACATATAGAACCAAAATTTCAACCTTTAGTTCTAGTTTCTGAGGTTAAACTTATACAATATGTGTCAATCCCACCACTACCTCCAAACTAGGTATCTCTTAATTCTACCCCTTCCCAAATGTCTAGACTGACTAACTGTAGCTTAAGATAAAATATCATTACCCTGGTTGTTGGAGAAATATAATTCATAGAGATAGACTCTAATTGATAGAGAAAGAAGGCAGAACCTTTATCATAACTTGCTGATAGATGATAAACATAATAAATAATGAAAATTAAAGTGAAATCATTAGGGCTAGTGGAATATCTCACTTGTATACTGTGCTGTTTTGCCATGTGAACAGCATGGGTTGAGTCCGGCCCCACCACACTGAAGGACATTTTGATGCTATTCTCTCTCTCTGTCTCTCTCTTTCTCTCTCTCTCCCTCTCTCTCCCCTATGACTCTATCTAAAACAAAAGCAATCATTAGCAGAGGTATATAGTCTAGTATTGATTGAAAGTTTGTACTTCATGGCATAAATGAACATTTTAGATAATAGCAGAATTTATTCATAAGATCACTTAATTTATCCTCATTGGCATAAGCTATCCTACTCAATTATAGAATTTCAGTTTTAAAAGCAATAATGGAAGCAGAAAAATGCTAAACTAGAGATATTGATGACTGATTTCAGGTGGTTTATTTGTTTGAAATAAAAACAAAACTATATAACATACAAAATAAAACAATGGTATAAATCAATATATAAATAATTCTAGATTATTTATTCTCAAGAAAGATGATCTCTATTAATTTTGTTACTTAGTTATATTTCAATTTTATGAAATATATTTTAGAAAAATAAGACAGTATCACAGCAACATGTATATATGTCCTCTTATCGATACTAAGAATTTACTATGTATTCATATTATAAAAATCAGAAGTACTGGAGTAGGGCACCAAAGTAAAAACCCTGGGGTGAGGGTGAGTGTGGATATCTGGCTTCCCAGGGCAGCAGGGGGAGGCTGGGGACGGGGGATGGGATGGGACACAGTCTTTTGGTGGTGGAATGGAGTTTATGTACACTCCTATTAATTTGTAGTCATATAAATCACTATTTAATTAATATGAGAGGGGAAAATTGATTGTATGTCTCAAATTTTTTGAAGCACAGACTGAGTCATTTTAATACATATGCTGAGTCTTTGATATGTTGACTCTCTCAAAAGCCTAGACCAGAGAGAACAGAAGCAACTGGTGGCACAGCTATATACAAATAATGTAAAAGGACATAAATTATGATGATGTTGGGTATTATACAGCAAACACTAACAAAGGGACTTTTCAAAGTTAACTCAATTACCAAATAATGTGATGATAACAATAACTATCTATTGCCTTCTTGAACCCTTAGTCAGCAGGAACCTCATATTTCTACTATAGAGCCTATATTTCCCCCAGTCCTGGAACCTTAGGGTGGGGCACACTTTCCTGCATGCTTCTCTCAATTCATACCAAATAATATTGCATCCACTGATCCCATCCTAATCAACACAACAAGTACCACCTCAGCATGCTTCACTTCAGACTGTGTCCAGAGACTTCAGGTGTGGAATGACAACCCTTCAGCTTCATTACTTGGGTGAGACCTTTCCTTTCATAGTATTCTCTAATTCCATTCCAGGCATTTCACTTCCTAACAAAGTCCCAAAACCTAGATATAGACCAGGTCCCCTGAGATAGAGCATATATTCACACGTATCCATAAACTATGCAAAATATATACCTGAAAGCAAAAGTACACAATAGTCTGCAGTGAGTACCCCCCAATTCTTCATCTGCACTATTCCAGCCTTTAGGTCCATGATTGTTCAACAATTTGTTTGGCTTTGTATGTTAATTCTTTTCAGCCACCAGGTTCCAGATGCTAGCATGATGCCGACCAGACTTCCCTGGACAGATGACTCCACCAATGTGTCCTGGAGCTCCACTTCCCCAGAGCCCCACCCTACTAGGGAAAGAGAGAGACAGGCTGGGAATATGGATCAACCAGTCAACACTCATGTTCAGTGGAGAAGCAATTACAGAAGCCAGACCTTCCACCTTCTGCAACCCGTAATGACCTTGGGTCCATACTCCCAGAGTGATAAAGAGTAGAAAAGCTATCAGGGGAGGGGATGGGATATGGAGATCTGGTGGTGGGAATTTTATGCAGTTGTACCCCTCTTATCCTATGTTTTTTTTCAATGTTTCCTTTTTATAAATTTTTTTTAAAAAAATCAGAAGTAGACAAACTGTCTCCAAGGCATATATAATGCTTTTGCACAGTTCATTTTTATTAGAACTGCTATTATTCATCTATTTCAGAATAGCAAGATCCTTCCAAACAAAAATGTTCTTCAGGGAGGATGGGCGTGGTATATTACCTAAAGGAAGGAAATGAGAGACTGTATATTGAAGGACCATTAGTAGTTCTTCTCAGAATAATACTTCTGACTCACTTCTTGCTGCCAAAATAGTCCATAGAGTATAATAATTTGATCTGTCAGGGCTTTTTTTAAGACTATTTATTTATTTTGCTTTAATGAGAAAGAGCAATACAGAGAGAAAGACACAGAATGACTAGAGCACTTCTCAGCTCTTGTGTATGATAGTGCTGGGAATTGAATCTGGGACCTAGGTGCCTTAGACATGAAAGTTTTTTGCATAGTTATTATGCTATCTTCCCAGCCTTTAATGTGTGTTTGAATCTGAGTATTTTCAAGCATGTTGTGACATGAATATACTGTTCTCAAGTTTAGAGTAGGCTACAGTGAAGTATAATCAGTTTTCTGGAATGGAATATCAAATACTTCCAATATATGCAAATATAATTGTTCTTGAATGAGATAAATTGAGAAAAAGTAATTTACAAATCATTTTGAAGAAATATATGACTAACCAAAGCCCTGTAAAAGTCCTATCAATGTCATTATTTTAAAATAAGTCTAGAATTTGATGATCTCTTACTTTAACCTGTCAGTGGGTTACCTGAGATGCTCTGTACCTTCTTACCAAGTCTTCCAAAAATACAAGACCCCAGCTACTCTTCACTCCAGACATTTCTTAAGGTTGTGTTTGTAGCGAGAAACCTAAAAGGATCAGATTTTTCTGCTGCCTATTATAAAAGAGATGCATTTCCTAAGCTTGGTTTTCCTCAGCTGTAACACAGACCTACCAATTATGTAGTATTCATCTGGGTCCATTCATGTTGCCTCTGAGGGACTTGGCAGGACAAGGGGAACCAACACAAACATGAAGCTCTTGTTATTCCATGAGTAATAAAGTTCTTTGTCTCTGACTCTAGAGACTCCCATCTTTTGCCAGAATCTATGAAACAGTTTCAGCTTAATTTATGGCAAACGCTAGAAGAAGAAGCTTAATTTATTACCATAAAAGTAGGATAAAACCAACTCCCAGACCCTCAACATTTTATCAAATACATCTCTAAACCAAGATACCATTATTTCCTACCTGGGTAACGTAATAGTTTCTTAATAGGTCTTTGTGCTGTGTCTCTGTTCACAACACACAGAGAATAATTCTCTTAAACACTAGCTTAATTGTGTCACTCTTCTGTGTAAAAATAGTAAATGTATTCTTTTTTAAAATGTATTCTTACTTTCCTCAGAAGGAAACTCAAAGTTTCCACAATAAACCAAATGGTTTAACATTATCCTGCTTGAATAGATCTTTTACTTCAGCCTTGTGCTGTTTGAACTGCCTTCCTTTCCACAATGCAACCCATGTGATTCCTCAGTTATTTACTAGACTGATTCTCTCACTTGCTGCAAGTATGTACTCATTTCCTCAGGAAAACTCTCCCTTCCCACCCTGTATAAGATTTTCACAACTGCACTCATCCACGGTGTTTCATATTTTCTTACCCTGGTTTATTTTTTCTTCTTTACTTACTTGGCTATTTTGCTTCGTTCACTAAGAAAAGATCTAACATCTTTTCCTAAGAAGGAAAAATTTCACTTCTATAAATCCAGTGTCTAAAATTTGTGGGCTGGCAAAATAATTAACTTGCATAGTACATTGCCATGTGCATGACCCAGATTTGAGTCTACCCCCACTACATTGAAGTAAGCTTCTGTGCAATGGTCTCTTTCATTCACTTTCTACCACTTTGTCTCTGTCTATATCTGAAAAAGTCAGCTAGAAACAGTGAAGCCCCAAAGATAACACTATAATTAATTAATTAAAAGAAAACAACCCTTGTTGTATAGTAGCAATACGTACATATGACAAATATATGGACTTATGAAGGTAATACATGAATAAATGGATGCGAAAGAAGAAAGAGATTAGCCAGTACCTAATGTTAATTGAATATCCAAAAAATAATGATGATAGGGGCAGGAGTAGATAGCATAATGGTTATGCAAAGAGACTCTCGTGCCTGGAGCTCTGAAGTTCCAGGTTCAGCGCCCCCCCACACACACAGCATAAACCAGAGCTAGCAGTGCTCTGGTAAAAAACAAGATTCAGTTAAATTAAAAAATAAAGAAAGGAAATAATGATAGTTTACCTCACAACTATGGGAATAACTTGTATACCAAAAAGACCAATTAGTAGTAGTGCTAGTGAGGACGTGGACAAAAAAGAAAGAAAGAAAGAAAGAAAGAGAGAAAGGAAGGGAGAAAGAAGGGAGGGAGGGAGGGAGGGAGGAAAAAGAGCTCTTGTAACTATTTGTGGTAAGCAGATGTTTAGTTTATATCTGAGCATGGAAGTTTCTCAAAATAAAAAAATAGTCAAGCTAGGAATACAGTCTATGTATCCACTGGCACGGAGATTTCAAAGTTCTTTGCCTGATCTGGATCCTCTGATGGTAGGTTGATGAGAGGTAGAGGGTTTACCTCATCATAATATACCTAGTCATAAAATATTCAATATTTGTAATGTTGTTTATATGGAGTATGTCTTTCACTTGAAAAACTTAAGTTATGGGTCAAGGAATATAGCACACCCAGTAAGGTACCTGCCTTGTCATGTGTTTGGTTCAAGTTTAAGCTCTGATCATGTAGTCTCTACTTCCTCTGTCTTCCTGTCTCTTCATCTAAAAGGAACAAAGAAAGTTGACCTAGAGAATGAAATCATATGCATATGATATCAAAGAAAGAGGAAGACGATAAAAGCCCTGAGAATTCTAGTAAGTAACTTCAAAATCAAAGTGCAATAATTTTAAATAAAATCAAAATGGAAAATGTCACAAGTCCTGTGCTGGGGATCTATAACTTATTGACAGTTGTGTGATGTGCGCCTTACTTTTACTGAAAGACACACTCCAGTTGTCGATTTTATTTCTCAAAATTGAGCCCTGTAATTTGTGATCCATCACCATCGATACAACTGCTTGAAATAATACAGTTTTCATAGAATAACTACCTCAGTGTGTTGAGATTCAAAATGTGTTAGTCAAAAGTTGTTTTCTCACAATGCTAATTTATATTATTTTTTTAATATTTGAGATTTATTTGTTTTATATATATATAAAAAGGAAACACTGACAAAACCATAGGATAAGAGGGGTACAACTCACACAATTTCCATCAGATTCCCATAACTCATCCCCTCCCCTGATGACTTTCTTATTCTTTATCCCTCTGGGAGTATGGACCCAGGGTCATTATGGGATGTGCTTCTGTCATTATGGGATGTGCTTCTGTCATTATGGGATGTGCTTCTGTAATTGCTTTCCCAGTGAACATGGGCATTAATGGGGTTGTCGGTACAGGGAAGTCTGGTTGGCATCATGGTATCATCTGGAACCTAGTGGCTGAAAATAGAGTTAGCATATAAAGCAAAACAAGTTGTTGACTAATCGTGAACCTAGAGGCTGGAATAGTGCAGATGAAGAGCTTTGGGGGTCTCTGTTTTGTAGATAGCTAGTAGTCCTATTTTAGTTATATTTCAAAGGATTTTTTTTTTTTTTTACCCTGAGCCTGAATCTGATATGCAGGTGGATCCAAGTTATTGTCTGGGGAGATGATGCCATGGCTGGAAAAAGGAGCAGAAAGCTGGATCAGGGAAGACAGTAGCTCCTTAATATTGGAAAGGCATATAAATATTGTTGACTCTAAACCCCATCAATTTGATCTGATCTGGGGCCCATATTCAGCTTAGGAGCCTATGTGACTTCTGCATCCCTGTAGATCTGAGCTCACATTCAGTGGTCATAAGTAGGAATGTTCCAAGCTGTCCCAATTTTGGGACCCACCTTCCTTGGGAGCAAAGAGTATATTGTCCATCCTCCCTTCAGAGGATGGAACATTCTCTACCATTGTTAAGCCAAGTTGAGGGCAGGGTCCTACGAGGGCCCACAAAGGGGTCTGTTTTGTTGTTTCTGATAAAGATGACCGGTAACAATAGAGAGAGGGATTTATTCGAGGTCTAGGCCCATCATGTCTGTTTGGGAATCTCAGGACTCCCTGAATATGGCCCAAGTTGATGGGGTGCCTGATAGTGACTAAAGAGTCATCATTAAAGTATGTCAGTCTCTTGCCCTTGTTCAGCTTTTTCAGTTCTTGCTTTGATAAGGTAAGGTCTGAAGTGAGTGAGGGAAGTGTAATAGGAAGTAAGTAAGGAGGGTGTCTAAGTTTAAGTAGACCCTATTTCATTATGAACTTTATACTGACTCACTGAAGACTATTGTGTACTTTTGCTTTCAGGTATATATTTTGCCCTAATTTATGGACACATGTGAACATATGCTCTATCTCATAGGACCGGGTCTATATCTAGGTTTTGGGACTTGGTTAGGAAGTGAACCACCTGGAATGGAATTAGAGAATCATAT
The DNA here is from genome assembly GCF_950295315.1 of Erinaceus europaeus. Lineage (NCBI taxonomy): Eukaryota > Metazoa > Chordata > Mammalia > Eulipotyphla > Erinaceidae > Erinaceus > Erinaceus europaeus. Next base: position 188,822,837 of record NC_080162.1, read on the forward strand.
GAACAGAAAGGTCTCACCTGAGTAATGAAGCTGAAGGGTTGACATTCCACACCTGATATCTCTGGATATTTTCTCAAGGTAGTACTTGTTGCACTGATTAGTTTAGGATCAGTGGATGCAATATCATTTGGTAGGAATTGAGAGAAGCATGCAGGAAAGTGAGCCCCACCCTACAGGTTCCAGGACTAGGAGAAATATAGGCTCTATAGAGGAAGCAAGAAGTTCTTGCTATCTTAGGGTTTAAGAAGGAAACAGATAGTTATTGCTATAATCATATGATTTGGCAATTAGGTTAACTTTGAAAAGTCCCTTTGTTAGGATTTGCTGTATCATACACAACATCACCATAATTTATGTCCTTTGACATTATTTGTATATAGTTGTGCCACCGGTTGCTTCTGTTCTCCCTGGTCTAAGCTATTAAGAGAGTCAACATATCAAAGACTCAGCCTATGGTGTGTACATTAAAAAGTTTGAGACATTCAATCAATTTTTCCTGTTTCATATTAATTAAATCATGATCGATATGACTACAAATTAATAGGGTGAAGAACTGTGAAAATGTCCATAAGGTCTATTCTGTCTATCTCTTCATTTAATTATCTTGTTTCTTTGTTGATTCTCTGCTTCACTGATCTGTCTGAGTGTGATAGTGGGGTGTTAAAGTCTCCCACTATTATTGTATTACTACTGATTGTATTTTTGTAGTTCTTTCAGTAGGTGTTTGATGTATTTAGATAGGCCCTCATTGGATGCATAGGTGTTAATAATTGTCAAATATTTTTGGTTGGTTGATTCTCTAATCATTATGTAATGGCCTTGCCTATCTTTTATTACTTTATATAGTTTAAAGTCTATGGTGTCAAAAATGAGAATGGCTGTTCGTGCCTCTTTTTTTTTTTCTTTTGTGCCTGTATGATAGTTTTCCATCCTTTCACTTTAAGTCTGTGTTTGTCTTGTTGGGTCAGGATTCTTGCAAGCAGCATATGTTGGGCTGTGTTTTCTGATCCATCCTCCCACTCTGTGCCTTTTAATGAGTGATTTTAAGCCATTGACATTTATTGATATTGTGGATTTAATGTATTGTAATGCCATCTATCAACAATTTTTTATATATATATGGCAAGTATTATGGTGATGTTCTTGTTTATAAGAGGTCTTTTAGAACCTCTTTCATGGCAGGCTTGATGATGGTTATCTCCTTTTACTGTTGTCTGTCTGAGAAGGTTTTGATTCCTCTATCTAGTTTGAATGAAAGTCTAGCAGGATATATTATCCTTGGTTAAAACCCTTTTTCATTGAGGGCTTGATAGATATCTTGCCATTCTCTTCTGACTTTTAGAGTTTGAGTGGAGACGTCTGCTCATAGTCATGGGTTTCCTCCTGTATATGACTTTTTGTTTTTCTCTTGCAGCCTTTAGGATCCTTTATTTATCCTTACTTCTTTTGATTGTAACCATGATGTGTCTTGGTGTTTTCAAGTCTGGACTGATTCTGTTTGGGACTCTCTGAGCTCTTGGATGTTAATGTCCTTTCTGTTGTTTAGGTCTTGGAAGTTTTCTTCTATTATTTCCTCTAGAATCTTTACTTCCTCTTCCTCTCTTTCTCCCTCTGGTAGGCCAATTATATGAATGTTACTTCTTTTAAGATCATCCCATATGTCTCTGTTGTTGTTTTCAGTGTCTCTCAATCTCTTTTTGAGCTCTTTTACCTCTTTCTTAGTTTTCTCTAGCTCATCCTCTGTCTGGCTAATACTGTTTTCTTCTTCTGTTAATCTACTTTCCCTTCCCTTAGCTTCTTTCTTCAGTTCAGTTATATCACTAGCTTGTTCTGCTAATTGGCCTTTTAGCTCATCTATTTCAGCTGTCAGTTCTCTAATTACCTCAAGGTAGCTAGTATTATCCTTAGGGTCTCATCTGTTGTTTCCCTAATTCTGATAGCCCTTTCCTCCATAATTGTCTTCATTTCTGTGATTATTAGGTTTACTATTGCTTGCATAATTTTCTTATCTATAGTTAATTCTGACTGATTTGGGGTTTCTTCTGAGCTCCTGTCCTGATTCATTGTGGTAGCACTTTTATTTGCTCTTGATTTAACCCTTTTTTATTGATATGTTTTTTTATTTTTCTGTTCTTTTATTCTTCAATTGTTGTGTTTTGAATACTAGCCATGCTATACTAAAGAATTTTCACAAATACAGTCACAAACCTCAGAAATTATAACAATAGCAACGAAGCAAGGATTGATGCAATTCAACCAACACCAGTTAGCCAAATAACACCTCGAGTTCAAGATAAAATAGAAAAAGAAACCCCAAAGAAAAAGAAAGAGAAAGGTAAAAAGGGAAAGAAAGAGTAGACAGTTAAGCAAATCTACTGTCCACTATAAGTTCTAGGGATAGCAAGAGGAGAAAGCAAAGTAGAAAAGAGACACACACACACACACACAGTTCACTCTGAGTCAGATTTCTTCCACAGAATAATTCACAAATGAGTGTCAGTGAATTCAGAAAGCAAAAGAAGTAAGAAAAGAAGAATAAAGAAAGAAAAAAAGAGAGCAGTGAAAGTAAAGGGGTTTGTTTGTTTTTTTGAATTAGCTAGAAGGAGAGAAGAAGGAGGGTGGAGGGAAGAGGAAAAGAGAAACAATTTCCTCTTACAATGGATAGGACACCCAGTCACCTATCAATGTAAAAGGCAACAGCAGTTAATTTTGGTCAACCTGAAGAGGAGGCAAAAGGGACACACTTATATAATAGTAATAATAAAATAAAATAGAGTAAAAAACCTTGTAGGTGTGCAGCTTGGACCACTCCAGATTGACTGCATGAGCCTGAGCAAAAACAACCAATTAGAAGGAGTAACAAAAACAAACAAACAAAAAACCTCCAGGTAGTCTTTCCCAGGCAGGCATGAGGCTCTGATTGGTCAGGTATTTTGTCACTCCAATAAAGCTCCAGTCACCTTAAAAGAGAGAGAGAGAGAGAAAGAGAGAGAGAGAGAGAGAAAAGAAAAAAAAAGAAAAAGGCTTAGAATGACACCCCTGCTGAGCCAGGAATTTGGTAAAGAAAACAGCTCCACAGGAAGCCTGCTAGGAGCAGCTGGCCAGCCTGTGGGGCTGGTTCTGGGATGGGAGTCAGGATGAGTTCAGAAATAGTGAAGCCAAAGAGTTTTCTTTCTTTCTTTGTCTGTTTGTTCTCTGTTTGCCAGCCCAAGAGTGGGTTATAGAAGTCACCCTGACCACTCCTTATTCACCCTTTCACAGATGTTTCAGTTATCCTACCCTTTCCAGATAATCCCAGGTTGTAAGCCACTTTGGGCAGGGGGGGGGTTTCAAGCCAGGTGTTGTTTCCAAGTCGCCATCTTGGCTCTGCCCTCATTAATTTATATTTCTTATTTATTTATTTATTCCCTTTTGTTGCCCTTGTTGTTTTATTGTTGTAGCCATTATTGTTGTCATTGTTGTTGGGTAGAACAGATAGAAATGCAGAGAAGAGGGGAAGACAAAGAAGGAGACAGAAAGATAGACACCTGCAGATCTGCTTCACCACCTGTGAAGAGACTCCCCTGCAGGTGGGGAGCCAGGGGCTCGAACTGGGATCCTTTCGTTGGTCCCTTGCGCTTTGCACCATGTGAGCTTAACCCGCTGCACTACCACCCAACTCCCAATTTATATTTTTATCTGCTTTGTGGCAGTAGTCTTTTTGTATATTTGGCCATTTTTCTTCCCTATTTTCTTTTCAAAATTTTAAATACATTTATTAAATATATATAAGTATATAATATATACACACATATTTATATATTACCTCCAGGGTTATTGCTGGGGCTCAGTGCTGGCACTACAAACTGCTCCTAGCAGCCATTTTTTCCATTTTATTGGGTAGGACAAAGAGAAATTGAAAGAGGAGGGTGAAGTAGAGAGGAAGAGAAAGATAGACACCTGTAGACCAGCTTCCTGGCCCCAATCTTTCATGTTTTTTTTAATATATAACTGTTCTATATACTAAATATATAGTATTTAAGTGCATATGAAAACAGTATTTGGTCACAACTTTATAGAATTATTGTGATTCACATATCACATTAGGGGCTGGGTGGTGGTGCTCCTGGTTGAACACACATGTTGCAATGTGTAAGGACCTGGGTTCAAGTTACTGGTCCCCACCTTTAGGGGGAAAGCTTCACGAGTGGTGAAGCAGGGCTGCAGATGTCTCTCTGTCTCTCTCCCTCTTTATCACCCCCTTCCCTCTCAATTTCTGGCTGTTTATATCCAATAACTAAAAAATTTTTTTAAAAAAGAGACTTTGTAAAAAATATATTACAGGGCAGGGGAGATAGCACAATGGTTATGCAAACAGACTCTCATGCCTGAGGCTCCTAAATCCCAGGTTCAATCCCCCACACCACTATAAGCCAGAACTGAGTAGTGCTCTGGTGTTTCTCTCTGTATCTCTCTCTCTGCATTAATCTCAAAAATAAAATAAATAAAATATTTAAAAATACATATATATATATTACAATAGAAAGTACTTAATTTTTTGTTCTGGAACTTTCTTCTACTACGTGTCCAGTGCTTTAGAGAATAGGGGAAATTCTAAGGAGGAAATGCATGAAAAGTAATTGCTATTCTTGCACAGTGTGCCTTACCTCCTTTGCATGGTCATCAACAATATAATGTAAGCAAGTAGCCTTTATACCTTCCTCTTCTCAACCACATTTGGCAGGATTCTGAATTTCAACTGATGACAATCAGCCAGGTTAGCAGAAATATATCCTTAAGTAGTTTTCCCAAATTACTACTGGAAGACTTGTGTGAAGCTGACTTTCATCGCCTTCATGATGTTACTCCTGCTCTAGAAGACTGGAAGGCTGTTTCCAGAAACCATGAAAGATGTGTAAGGTAAAGTTTAAATTCATATAACGTTGCTGATTATTTTCACTTTGTCATTTTATGTCTGGAGGGCAATAATCTTATTACACTATTTTCTGTCTTTCTAAACACCTTACCCTACCAACTTATAAATTTACTTTTCACTTTTTTAAAAAAAATAATAATTATCTCTATTTTATTTGTTGGATAGAGACAGAAATCTAGAGGGATGGGGATGAGAGAGAGGGGGGGGGCACCTGTAACATTGCTTTACCACTTGAAAAGCTTTCCCCCTGCAGGTGGGGACTGAGGGTTTGAACCTGGGTTTTGTGCATTGTATCATGTGCACTCAACCAGGTGCATGACCACTCGCTCCCATAAATTTACTTTTCTACAACTAGAAAGGGAATATATCCAAGTGAATAAGCTGTTCTTACACAGTGGGTATTCGTTGGTATGTAAACAAATTCAGGGCCATGGAGGAAGAGTCACTTTCTGTGGCATGTTCACAAGATCAATATAGGTACTGAGGACCTACTGGCTTGCTATACGGAATGAGGCCAGTAGGTCTGACTCACCTGCAGAGCTAGTCTTGCCCAAGAGCGCACCTTCCCAGGCTGACCACACTCATAACAGTGGGAAATAAAGACCTAAACAAGTTAACTCAGCAAGTGGACACTCTATTCATGATCTACAATTCAGGGTTTCCAATAAGTTAGCTAAGATTCTGTTCATCATATGTCATAATTACACATAAGCCTATATCCACTTCCTCCAACTTTTCAAAGGTGTCCTACTCTAATAAATACTACAAAGAAGTAAAGAGCTTGAAGTGCAGAACTTGAGAAAGAAGTAGTCCAGGAGCAGAATATGCCTCTCTCAAGTTATATCCTTCAACAAACAATAAGTAGATCTTGAGGAGGAAAGAAAAGGGAAGCTTAAAGATGTGTCAGGAGGGGGGCGGAGCCAAGATGGTGGCTTGGAGACAACACCTGGTGTGAGCTCCAAAAAGAAGCAGCTTTCAACCTGAGATTCTAGGGAGAGGCCACCAGCTTCCAGATGCTACCATGATGCCAACTGGACTTCCCTGGACAGACGACCTCACCAACGTGGCCCAGAGCCCCGCCCCACTAGGGAGAGAGACAGGCTGGGAGTTTGGATTGACCTGTCAATGTCCATGTTCATTGGGGAAGCAATCACAGAAGTCAGACCTTACACCTTCTGCATCCCATAATGACCCTGGGTCCATACTTCCAGAGGGATACAGAATAGGAACGCTTTCAAGGGAGGGGAGGGGATATGAAATTCTGGTGGTGGGAATTGTGTGGAGTTGTACACCTCTTTTCCTATGGTATTTGTCAGTGTTTATTTTTTATAAACAAAAAATTTTTTAAATGTATGTCAGACAAAATATTTAAATTGGATGAAGCTACTCAGAAATTTTAATCATAAGTGACATACAAATTCTAAGATTTGTGTTAAGATATTATTTAAAAAGCTAAAAGGATTTTACAACAGCACTGCTAGAGGCAGTGACTGAGAGAGAAAAAATTCATTTACTGGTTGCACCACACTGAATATTCCTTTCCAAAAAAATATATATATGCTGGGCTAGCGTGGGGGGCGTGGCTCACACTTCTCAGGTTAAGCCCTGCCAGGCTCTACCACATCCTCACAATTTCCCAACATATATATATATATATATATATATATATATATATATATATACACATTTTTGTAAATATGTGTGTCAGATGGAGACAAATTTTCCTTTTACTGATCCAGTAGCAAAGGAGTAGACTTCCTGTATCATACTTGTATAGTTTTATATGAAAACTATATTGAGAAATAAGACAGGGACATACCTTGGGACAGAAATTACAATATAGGGGTTGGGCGGTGGTGCAGTGGGTTAAGCACATGTGGCGCAAAGCACAAGGACCAGCATAAGGATCCCGGTTCAAGTCCCCGGCTCCCCACCTGCAGGGCAGTCGCTTCACAGGCGGTGAAGCAGGTCTTCAGGTGTCTATCATTCTCTCCCCCTCTGTCTTCCCCTCCTCTCTCCATTTCTCTCTGTCCTATCCAACAACGAACAACATCAACAATGACAGTAATAGTAACCACAACGAGGCTACAACAACAAGGGCAACAAAAGGGGGAAAAAATGGCCTCCCGGAGTGGTGGATTCATGGTGCAGGCACCAAGCCCAGCAATAACCCTGGAGGAAAAGAAAGAAAGAAAGAAAGAAAGAAAGAAAGAAAGAAAGAAAGAAAGAGAGAGAGAAAGAAAGATTATAATATAGACACTTGAAGTCATTAAGGTGACTTTATGCAGCTGACTAAGAGATATGAGAATGAAGTCATCACAGTTGGCTAAAATTAATTGCCAGACCTTCTACCTTCTGCAACCCTCAATGACCCTGGGTCCATGCTCCCAGAGGGCTAGAGAATGGGAAAGCTATCATGGGAGGGGGTGGGTTATGGAGATTGGGTGGTGGGAATTGTGTGGAGTTGTACCCCTCCTACCTTATGTTTTTGTTCATTAATCCTTTCTTAAATAAAAAAATTTTTTTTTAATTAATTGTCCTTTCATATATGGACAAATTGTGTTCATTGATCCTTTTTCATTGCAGCTTTTTTAAATAGCACTCACTGTAAAATTCATTATTATTATATATTACAGCAACTCTATACTAATCACATATAACCTGGATATCACTCAGGTTACTAGACATTTGGAAGCTCATATTTTTTAAATGCTCTCTCCATCTGCTCCTTTTTCTATCACATTACAAACCTGTTTTCTTTAAGCTCTACATTCTTTTTAAATTTCTTTATTCAGGCATTAATGGACAGTAAAATACAATGGTTTGTACATGCACAACATTTCCGTTTTCCACATAACAATTCAACCCCCACTAGGCCCTCCTCTGCCATCACGTTCCAGGACCTGAGCGTTCCCCCATATTCCAGAGTCTTTTACTTTGGTGGAAGACACCAACTCTAGTCCAAGTTCTGAAGCTCTATATTCTTACACAAGTGTTCTAATGTCCCAGTTTCCATTCTTGGTGAACTGTACCTGGAGACCATTTCAGAATCTGCTTACGTTCATGTATAGAAACAAAGACAGCAGAAAGTAATATGCAATTAGTTCTAATTAGCAAATATAATTCCCCATAGGAAATCCAGGTAGTGGTCAAACCTGCCTTTTGAAGTATGAGTATACCCAAATAAACTTGTAGTTCTGTCAGGGAAAATAAAGACCCAAGATGAGCATGACGTCTATTCATAGAGTATCAGTTTTACTCATGATAGCAGATGAAGTCAGAAATTCAATTGTGGGTTCATGAGTCCTGAGGAATCAGAAACATATGACAGCTGTGTTTCAGTATTAATTTCTTGATTTTAATGATTGTATTGGGGTTGTATAGGGTCATGTTACTGTAGGAAAGAGACCCTTGTGTGTTTGGTTGTTAAATATCTTTCAAATTGTTAAGGGAAAAGGGTATATTTTGTGCTCTATTTATAATTTTCATAATTGCTTCAAAATACTATAAATGTTCTATATTCACATGCATTTAGACACATACATAGTGTATATACATATGCATATACATACTTATATGCATACACTTAGACACAAAAATGCAAAATTATCAAGAAAATAAATCATTAAAATTACTAGGCATTAGAGAAGAAAAGATTATTCAATTACCAAGCACTGGAACTTATGCAACTATAGGATTTTGTATCTTTAATAATGATTGAGGGGTAGACAATCAATGAAATAGAAACAATCACAATAGAAGCCTTCCATATACACTGTTTCCTTAGCTTCGCTATTAATTAATTGGTTAAAATTTTTATAGAGAAAGAGAGGGAAGATAAAGAGGGAGAGAGAAGGAGAAACACTTGCAGCACTGCTTCACCACTTCTTAAACTTTCCTCCTGCAGCTGGGGATTGGGAATTTGAACCTGAGTCCCTGTGTGTAGTAACTGTGGTAACACGTGCTCCACGGAGTGTGCCCTCTAGGTGCTCCACAGAGTGTGTCCTCTAGCTCCTAC